>NW_003302551.1:9602607-9923474 GCF_000004255.2 Arabidopsis lyrata subsp. lyrata
TACGTTTATCAACAGGTGCTTCATTAGGCTGTAAAAAAACCGTTAGTTTCGCTCATTTTTTTCTTATCATGGTTATAGCTTATCTCATCAAGCAGACAAATGATTTCAACGTTTATCAAGAGCTCTTACATCATCTTGCAAAAACTGATCAATTTTGCTCATTTTCCGTTATAATGGTTATAGCAAAACTTCTCAATCAGCAAACGATTTCTACATTTATAAAGAGCTCTTTCATGAGACTACATCAAACCGTCAAATCTTCTCCTCTTTTTTTGTTATCATGGTTATAGCCAAACTCATCATCAGTAAATGATTTCTACGTTTGTCAGTAGTTTTTTCGTGAGCCTGTAGAAAACCGTCAATTTTGCTCCTTTTTCGTTATCATTGTTATAGCCAAACTCATCAATCATCAAACGATTTCTAGTTTTATAAAGATCACTTTCATTAGACTATAGAAAGCCGTCAATTCTGGTTCTCTTGTTTTGTTATCATGGTTATATCCAAACACATCAATGAGCAAATAATTTCTACGTTTATCAAGTTCTTTTCATGAGCTTGCAGAAAACAGTCAATTTTATTCAATATTTTTCGTTATTATAGCTATAGTCAAACTCATCAATCTGCAAATGATTTCTATATTTATCAAGTTCTCTTTCATCGGATTACAGAAAGCCGTCAATTTTGTCTCTCTTGTTTTGTTATTATGGTTATAGCCACACTCATCAATGAGCAAATAATTTTTACGTTTATCAAGGGCTCTTTCATTACGTTGCAGAAACCCATTAACTTTTCTTTTAATCATGGTTATAGCCAAACTCATCAATCAGCAAATGATATTTATGGCTATCAAGGGCATTTTTATGAAGTTGAAGAAAACTGTCAATTTTACCCATTTTCCGTTATAATTGTTATAGCAAAACTCTTCAATTAGCAATTGATTTATACATTTATCAAGAGCTCTTTCATCAAATAGGAGAAAACCGTCAATTTTTCTTTTTTGTTTTTTGTTATGCTAGTTATAGCCAAACTCACAATCAAAAAATGTTTTCTACGTTTATCAACAGCTTTTTCATGAGGCTGCATAAAACCTTTATTTTTGCTCTTCTTGTTTTTTTTATCATGGTTACAAACTCATAAATCAGAAAATAATTTATACGTTTATCAATAGGTGTTTCATTAGGTTGTAAAAAAACCATTAGTTTTGCTCATTTTTTTTGTTATCATGGTTATAACCTATCTCATCAAGCAGCAAATGATTTCTATGTTTATCAATAGCTCTTTCATCATGCTATATAAACTTATCAGTTTTACTCATTTTCCGTTATAATGGTTATAGCAAAACTTTTCAATCAGCAAACGATTTCTACGTTTATCAAGAGCTCTTTCATGAGACTACAGAAAACAGTCAAATCTTCTCCTCTTTTTTTGTTATCATGGTTACAGCCAAACTCATCATCAGCAAATGATTTCTACGTTTGTCAATAGTTTTTTCGTAAGCCTGCAGAAAACCGTCAATTTTGCTCCTTTTTTGCTATCATTATTATAGCCAAACTCATCAATCAGCAAACGATTTCTAGGTTTATCAAAATCTCTTTCATTAGACTGTAGAAAGCCGTCAATTTTGGTTCTCTTGTTTTGTTATCATGGTTATAGCCAAACATATCAATGAGAAAATAATTTCTATGTTTATCAAGAGCTCTTTAATCAGGCAACAGAAAACCATCATTTTTTCCATTTTACGTTATCATTGTTATAACCAAACTCATCAATCATCAAATAATTTCTACGTGTGTCAAAAACTCTTTCATTAGGCTGCATAAAACTGTCAATTTTGCACCTTTTTTTTGTTATCATTGTTTTAGCTAAACTCATCAATCAACAAATGATTTGACGTTTATGAAGAGCCCTTCTACATACTGAAGAAAACCGTCTGTTTTACTCTCCTTTTTATCGTGGTTAAACCTAATTAGCAAATGATTACTACGTTTGTGAAGAGCTTTTTTTATGAGGCTGTTAAAAACCGTCAATTTTGCACCTCTTATTTTGTTATCATGGATATAGACACACTCATTAGTCAACAAATTATTTCTATGTTTATCAAGAACTCTTTGATCATGCTGTAGAAAACTGTCAATTTTTTTTTTTCTTTATCATTGTTATAGCCAAGCTCTTCAATCAGCAAATTATTTCTGCATTTATTAAGAGCATTTTCATCAGAATGCAGAAAACCTTCAAATTTGCTCATCTTGTTTTGTTATCATGGTTATAGCCAAACTCATCAATCAACAACTCTTTTATGAGTCTGTAGAAAACTGTCAATTTTGTCTCTTTTTTGCGTCTTCTTAGTTTTAGCCAAACTCATCCATTAACAAATGATTTCTACGTTTATCAAGAGCTCTTTCATCACTCTGCAAAAAACCGTCAATTTTGCTCATTTTTTTTTCATTGTTATAGCCAAACTCTTCTATAAAAAAATAATTTTTACGTTTATTAAGAGCTTTTTTATGAGGATGCAAAAAATTTAATTTTTCTTTTTTTACGTTATCATAGTTATAGCCAAACTCATCAATCATTCAATGATTTCTACGTTTATCAAGAGCTCTTCATCGTATTGTAGAAAACCGTCAAGTTTGCTCTTTTTTTTTTGTTTTAATGGTTATAGTCAAACTCATCAATCAGCAAATGACTTCTACGCTTATCAAAATCTCTTTCATCAGGGTCCATAAAACCAGAGATTTTTCTCCTTTTTTGTTTGTTATCATTGTTTTAGCCAAACTAATCAATCAGCTAATGATTTATACGTTTATCAAGAGCTCTTACGTCATATTGCAGAAAACCTTCAATTCTGCTACCTCTTTGTTATCATGGTTATAGCCAAACCCCGTAATGAGCAAATGATTTATACTTTTATCAAGAGTTTTTTTATGAGGCTGGTAAAACCTTTTTATTTTGCTCATTTTTTCTGTTATCATGGTTATTACCAAACTCATCAATCAGCATGTGTTGATATGTTTATCAAGATCTCCTTAATCAGACTACAGAAAATCGTCAATTTTACACCTTTTGTTTTGTTATCATGATTATAGCTAAACCCATTAATTAACAAATGATTTATACGTTTATCAAGAGCTTTTTTATCTGGCTTCAGAAAACCGTCAATTTTTCTCATTTTTTTTGTTATTATTGTTTTAGTCAAACTTATCAATGAATAAATGATTTCTACGTTTATCAAGACCTCTTTCATCATACTGCAAAAAAGTCATCGATTTTGCTCATTTTTTGTTATCATGGTTATAGCCAAACTCATCAATCAGCAAATGATTTCTACGTTTATCAAACTCTTTCATCTGGCTTTTTAGAAGTGAATCAAAATTATGTTGTTGTTGTAAACTTATTGTTTTTCTATGTATTAATGAATGAAGTTCGTTACATATATATACATAATGAGAGGAGACAAATCCTCATTGGGTTAGTAAACCCTAAAGCCCAAAAGCCCACTAAGTATAAAATGGATCCTAAAAGGAGAATCTTCTAGAACATGGGCATGGGCCTTCTAGGACATGGACACGGGCCTTCTAGAATATGCATAAGGCCCACGGTTATGGAGTCCATCCAACATGTGGTTTATAACACTCCCCCTTGGATGACATAACCGTGTAGATGCCAAAAGATCTCAGCAATACGCTTGGGGGATGCTGCCTCATTAAAACCTTACCAGGAAAACCCATTGGGATAAAACCATGGTGAAGGAAAAAGAGTACAGCACGTATTACTCCCCCTGATTTGGTCATCCCTGTAAGTCCTTAAGTCTCCGCATCCCCTCAATGTTGATGTTGGTAACGCCTTAGTGAATAGGTCGGCTGAATTGTCACATGATTGGACTTGTACCACTCGAACTTCTCCATCCCTTTGCAAGTCATGCGTGAAGAAGAACTTTGGTAGAATGTGCTTCGTCCGATCTCCCTTGATGTAGCCGTCCTTGAGCTGAGCGATACAGGCTGTGTTGTCTCCTCATATGATGGTCTTTGATGTTGTAGTAGCTGCGCCTTGAAGAAGGCTGCCTACGTACCCTTGGAAGGGATCAAGCCACACGTAGTTCCTATTTATTGACCATGCCATAATCTGATCTTACCTGCATCAGCAAAACAAACTAAACCAAAGCAAACTAGACCTTCTTTGGTTAGATCAATATAGAATAAAACCCAAATAAACAAACATAGGAAGAATAGAATTTAAAATTTAACCAAACCTTCCTTCAAACCTTTCTAGTGCCTTTGGGTTGATCATGAACTAAATTTAGACAAAGGAGGTTCACGGCAAAACATATGTCTGGTCTAGTGTGGCTAGCCAAGTACATTAACGCTCCTATGGCACTAAGGTATGGCACTTCAGGATCGAGAACTTCTTCCTCATCCTTCTTTGGACCGAATGGATCACTATCCAATCCGAGGCTTCTCACCACCATTGGGCTGCTCAATGGGTGGGCCTGGTCCATATTGAATCTCTTGAGTACTTTCTCAGTATATGCCTTTTGATGCACAAGGATTACATTATTCATGTACTCAAGTTGCAATCCCAAACAGAATTTTGTCTTGCCTAGGTCTTTCATCTCGAATTCTTTCTTTAGATATTTGACTGTTTGGGCGATTTCCCCAGAGGTTCCAAGGATGTTCAAATCATCCACATATACTGCTATTATCACAAATCCTTTGTTTACGAATTTCTTTATGAAGATACATGGACTGATGGGATCATTTTTATAACCTTCTCTGACTAAGTAATCGCTTAATCTATTATACCACATGCGCCCACTTTGTTTCAGTCCATAAAGCGATTTGTTCAGCCTTATGCAGTATTGGTCCCGAGACACTTTCTTATCTTTATCTTTGAGCTCAATACCCTCTGGTAATCTCATATATATCATCCAGTGGACTTATATAAATATGCAGGCGTTACATCCATTAGCCGCAAATCAAGTCTTTTTCTTTATATAGCCAGACTTAGCAAAATTTAAATGTCTTAGCATCCACCACAGGGGAGTATGTTTCTTCATAATCTATCCCTGGTCTTTGTGAGAATCCTTGTGCTACAAGCCGTGCCTTATATCTCACGATTTCATTATTCTCATTTCTCTTCTTCACAAAGACCCATTTGTGTCCTACTGGTTTTTACATCGAATGGTGTCCTTAAGGTCGGACCAAACTCATTCCTTTTCTTAATGATTCTTAGCTCCACGTTTTATGGTCTTGTACCATTTAATCAATCAAGTCTTTGAGTGCACTCTAGTATAGACGTGGGCTCCTGATCCTCATTTATATTCATAAATTCAAGTGCTACCTTGCATGCAAAATCATCTTATGTCGACATTTCTTATATGTTCCATTATGTTCCAGACATGATATAATCGATTTGAGATTTATTATGGTCAGGACCTTTAATACTTTGCAGCTTGGCGTCCCAAGCTACATTATATGGTACCTGTACCTTAGAGCCGGCCGGCCTTATCTCCATGTCTGGGATGGTTTCCTTAGTAACCTCGGATTCCTATTGCACCTTTCTTTGATTTTCGAGGATTTTTATCTTTGGAACCTATTGGTCTACCACGTTTCTTTCGTGTGTTAGACTCGGTAGCAATTTCATTGATTCCCTTTTGGATATCAATACGTACTGGTGCATTACAAGCTGGTATGTACGTTTTTGTAACTTTCTTTGGGTCAGCAAAGGAATCTGGCAATTGATTAGCTAGCTTTTCAAATGTATAATCTTATGGACCTCTGATTCTCATGCCAGAGTCCGAGGATCTTGCCAATTTAAGGATGTTTGATTCCATTATATTTCTTTTATTGCTTTACCCAGCTTGTTCGTCTCTCCACCTATAGTAGGAAATTCGGATTCATTAAAATGACAATCCGCGTATCTAGCCTTAAATAGATCACCCGTAGTTGGCTCTAGATACTTAATAATGGTGGGAGAATCAAATCCAACATATATTCCCATCCTCCTTTGAGGTCCCATCTTTGTTCTATGTGGTGGAGCAATCGGTACATATATGGCACACCCGAAAGTCTTTAGATGGGATATGTCTGGCTCATGACCCATGAGTAATTGGGATGGTGAATATCTATGTTCACTAGATGGCCTTATGCGTATAAGCTCTGATGCATGTAAAACAGTGTGTCTCCAAGCGGCTACTGGAAGCTTCGACCTCATGAGTAATGGTCGAACTATCAATTGAATTCGTTTAATGAAGGATTCCGCTAATCCATTCTGTGTATGTACATGTGCTACGGGATGTTCCACACTTACCCCCATGGACATACAGTAGTCATTAAACGCTTGGGACGTGAATTCACTGGCATTGTCTAGACGTATAGTCTTAAGCGGAAAATCTGGAAAGTGGGCTCGCAGTCTTATTATCTGGGCCAATAACCTAGCAAACACTTGGTTTCTAGTAGATAGGAGACAAACATGCGACCATCTTGTCGATGCATCAATGAGGACCATACATATATCTCCTTGTATCCTTTCCAGAAATTTTAAGGTCTCTTTATTTACCTTAGCCGGTGATGGCCTTATAATGAGTTTCCCTTGTGAACATGCTTCACACGTGAGATTCTTAGGGATAACTCTTTTCTCTCTTAGGGTGTGCCCCTTTGAATTAGTTATTAGTTTACGCATCATACTATGACCCGGATGGCCAAGCCGGTCATGCCATAAAGTGAATTTCTCGATGAACTCTTTGTTCATTGCCATATTAGCTTCGATCATATCGATTTCAGCATAGTAGAGACCAGTGGATAATGCGGGTATAGTCTCTAGGACTTTTTTATGTCCTTGGGTGATCTCTTTGTTCCCTTCACCCTTTGTTTCAATATGGAAACCATTCAATCTTATATCTTTGAAACTTAACAAGCTCCTCTTCGAGCTGGGTGAATATAGGGCATCGCTTATTTCAAGATGCGTGCCCTTTGATAAAAGGATATGGGCTTGACCATGGCCCTCAATAAGACTAGCTATACCCGCTATGGTGCTAATATTGGCATTTTTCAATGTTAGATTTATAAAGTATCTTTTGTCTTTTAAAATTGTGTGGCTCGATCCACTATCCACCACAAGTATATTCTTGTCATCGGCCATTGACAAGAAATATGTCTTAGATAATAAAGTAAACGATTATATTAAAGGCAAATTAAACTTTAAATTTAAATCCAAGAAATAATAGAATTCAAAGACATAGAATAGAATTCAAAAAAACATAGAGCATGGAAACATAAAGTAAATTAAAGCATAAAGCAAATTAAAACACAAGATGTCGAATTTAATTTTCCTCTCTTAAGCAATCCGAAGTCTCATATTCCAATTGGTCATCGTTCTCATGGTCAAAATCTCCATCACCATCGAGATGAGCCAAATTGGCTTCGGGATTCTTCTTTATCATTTCTTGATAAGCATCGATTAGATGTTTAGATGTCCTGCACGTCTTAGCCCAATGATTGTCCATTCCGCATCTATGGCAAACGGACTTGGCCTTGTGTTGCGGTTTGAAGATCCCGCGGCCACGACCTCGACCATTGTTCCCACGGCCTCTACCACCATGGTGGTTTCCTCGGCCGTAGGAGTTATGGTTGCTACGACCACCACCACGTCCTCTACCACGGCCACGACCGTGATATCCTCTATGGACGTAGTTGGTTTCTTTGGTCTCTCGAGGTTCTTTGGCTATTTCGGCCTTATGGGCTTCCGGCAACGGTGTGGATCCTGGAGGTCTCATCGAGCTATTCATTAGTAATAGCTCATTATTCTTTTCAGCAAGGAGTAAGCAGGAGATCAAACTTGCATATGTTTTGAATTTCATTCCACGGTATTGTTGCTGAAGTACCACGTTATTAGGGTGGAATGTTGAGTATGTTTTCTCAAGCAAGGTATCATCAGTCACCTTTTCACCACATAGCCTCAGGATTGAGACAATCTTAAAAAGCTCGGAGTTATACTCCTCCACGGATTTGAAATCCTGGATCCTGAGGTTTTTCCAATCATATTGGGCTTTCGGTAAGAGTACCGTCTTTTGGTGATCGTATCGATTCTTCAACTCGACCCAAAGGTCGAGAGGATCCTCGATAGTAAGGTACTGATTCTTAAGGCTCTCTGCTAGGTGATGGCGTATAAACGCAATCGCCTTAAACTTCGACCTCTTCTCACACTCGTTGTTTTCCATAATGCACTCGGCGAGATCTTTGGATTCAAGGGCTATCTTAATGTCCAATGCCCATTGTAAGTAGTTGTCGCCGGAAACGTTGAGTGCAGAAAACTCGAGGTTCTTTGTTTTCGACATCTACAAGCAAAAGAAGATTGAGTCAAAATCATGTAATCGTTAATGTCATGTGGTTTTAAAAACCAAACATGAATCGATTTACTTAAGGATTTGACTTTCCTCATAGAGTTTTAAGATTTCCTATTTTTTATTTAATATTTTTAGGGTTTAGGATTTCCTATTTTATTTAAGATTTTAGGATTTCTTATTATTCCTAGGATTTAGGGTTTTAAAGATTTCCTATTATCCCTAAGATTTAGGGTTTTAAAGATTTCCTATTATCTAGGGTTTCCTATTTTATTTAGGGTTTTAGGATTTTCTATTATCCCTAAGATTTAGGATTTTAAAGATTTCCTATTATCTAGGGTTTCCTATTTTATTTAGGGTTTTAGGATTTTCTATTATCCCTAAGATTTAGGATTTTAAAGATTTCCTATTATCTAGGGTTTCCTATTTTATTTAGGGTTTTAAGGGTTTCCTAGATTTTAGGGTTTTAAAGATTTCTTTTAGGATTATCTTTTCTAAGTTTTCTAGGGTTCATGCAATTTTAGTTTTAGGGTGATAAGCATGTAATCAATCAAAGGAGCAAACAATCTAATCAACCTAAACAATCTCAATCAAGCCGTTTAAACATATAGAATTTTCGGATTAGGTTCGTTTTAGTTTTAGGTTTCTAGATCTTTAAAGTTTCGGTTATTAGCCTTATGTATTTTCGTTTTACGATTTTAGGTTTAGATAATAAAATTTCTCTAGCAACTTAGGCGATTTTATCATAAGCAATAACCAACTTTTCTAGCAACCTAAACGATTCAAGTAATCGGATCTCACAAGCAATAGCAATCGTTTAAACAATCAAAATTCGTTTTTAGTGTCTTAACCGTTTGTTAATTTCAAGTTCATGATCGGTTTTCATAAGTAAGAAGCAATCGTTTATACAATAGAACTTGTCTAGCAACTTAGGCGAGTTTAGTTTAAGCAATAATCAATCCTTTTCTAGCAACCTAAACGATTCAAACAAACGGATCTTTCAAGCAATAAGATTACTTAAACATTCAAGGTTCGTTTTAGGTTTCCACCGATCGTTAGGTTCAAATTCATAATCGGTTCTTTAGCTTTTAGGGTTTTTGGTTTTTACCTTTCACCTTTTTGGGGTTGTATGGATTGGAACCGGGAGCTAAAGACCTCGGTTATCAAGCTTATCACGAACGTATGAAGCTAGGAGGAGATCGCCGATCAAAGAGCAAAGCGAGCGGTCGGCGGTTGGTAGCTTCAAGCGGTGGGCGAACTCGGCGAGTTTAGGTTTAGGGTTTTTAGGGTTTTTGTTAAGAGCAACTCGTGCTGATAACGTGTTGTAAACTTATTGTTTTTCTATGTATTAATGAATGAAGTTCGTTACATATATATACATAATGAGAGGAGACAAATCCTCATTGGGTTAGTAAACCCTAAAGCCCAAAAGCCCACTAAGTATAAAATGGATCCTAAAAGGAGAATCTTCTAGAACATGGGCATGGGCCTTCTAGGACATGGACACGGGCCTTCTAGAATATGCATAAGGCCCACGGTTATGGAGTCCATCCAACATGTGGTTTATAACAGTTGTTGAGAACAATATTTTTAGCTTACTTCTTTGTGAAACGTCACAATTATCTTTTTAATAAATATTTGGAAATTAACTAATAAAAATATTCACCGAGGAGTTAGTGATTTTATCTAGATCTAAACCTAAACAATTTTATCTTTTTCCATAAATTTCAAAATCAAGAATATTTATTTTATATTTAGGATATTTTAAAGTATTTACACACTAACTTACCATCTAATATTCTAATTAATATCTCGATTTTCACTTTTTTGACTACTCCTTCAAGATTTATTTTTCTAGTTTTAGTTCATATAACACAAATATATTTTTAATTTTAAAAATTTATAGAGAGATTGATATAACCATCCATGATTTATTTATTGAAATATTCAAACCTTGACAATAACTGAATACATCCATGATTCTATTTTATTTTATTTTAAAAATAATGTTAGTTTACGTAAGGATCAGTCAAAACCAAAAGTGATTGAACTTTGAGTTTTGGTGTTATAAATTTATAATAATACGGTAACAATTGTGGCACAAGAAAAGTCTCTTAATTTTTTTTTGCAAGAACATAAGACGCTTCAACTTTGTCTTACAAAGTACGCATCGGAGTATAAATATAGAGTACAAAAAAAATCTCCCCTTATGCGGGATCATATATTCACAATGTACGTATCAGAGTATAAAATATAGCTCACTTAACCATATTGTTTACCTTTTATCTACGGAAATTTAGAGAAAATATACTTACTTTTTGTCAAAGATATAGATCCAAATTAAGGTATGCTTTATTATAATTTATGCTTATGGTAATTTAAGTAGACGATAACGCTAAATATACTTGCTGCTTTAAATACAGTACTTTGTATTTATGTGTAGATCCATATTTTAAACTTATATACCTTTTTAGTTTAAAATGAGGAAAGAAAGTTTTCCAAATAAAAACTCAAAAATGCCACTTTTAATCTATCTAATATATTGGAATATCTTATGATAATTTAATTAGGCAATAACATTAAATATACTCAATGATATGCTAAGTGTATCCGTATAAGAGAATTTAGAGTTCCTATTAACGAAATATATATACATCATCTATATACACATTTTTGGAGACATTTTTGAAATAAATCATGGAGTTGACACTTATTTACAATGTAATGCCACTGATATTAATTCTTAAGATTTATTTCTTTAATTAGATATATGTAAATCAAATTTGTTTGCCAAAAATCTGGAGACAATCTTTCCTAATATCTCGATAATGATCATTTATACTCTATTTAAATTAAGATTTTCAATTCAAAATCACTTACCATATATTATAATTTATATATTCAATATCTATAAATTTATATATTCAATATCTATAAATTTTTTTATGATATTATGAGCATTTGGACATATCAACATTTTAAACTAACACATGATGGGTTATATTACGGGACGAAATTATATGGTGGGGCAGAGTTATTTGGCGGGACGGGTTTGAATCAAAGTTAATAAAATTTTAAAATATCATTAACCCGTTCCTTCAATATGGGTTAAATCCTCACTTTATTATTTTGAAAGACCTGTAATATTAGACATATCGAATCAGTCTAATTTAGTTAAGATTGTATAAAACAAAAAATGTTCCATAGTATATTGTTACTTAATGATAATTATAAACTATAAATTATAAATGTCTTACAAATAATACAATTTGCAAATTTTTATATATAATACATAATTTAGAATTTTTAAAAATTATAAATTTTAGAAAAAAAATCACCCCGCGTGTCAATTCCTAGTAATTTAAAGAATGTAAAAATGAAGGAAAAGTAATATTTAATTGATATGGCTCAAAAGGGGAATAAGCTAAGGATTTTCTTACAAATTTAAGCTCCTATTTATTTAGTTACAATGAAAACATGATATATCAACCAGACTTCTATATATAAATTCTTATATTGTAAAAGGATACATAGTACAAATCGTTAACCAATTAGATGGGTGTGTGATATTGCTTAAGTCAAGTACAAAGAATCAAGAAGCAGATCTTTAGGAAATAAATATGAATGGTTTGGTTGAACCTAAATATTTATAACTTATTACATAGATTGAACTGTAACAATTATGTTTTTTTTCTCAAAAATTGGCAATTCTCCAAATAAAGATATTCAATGAATATTTTAGACTTTATCTACAACTTTTACAAATTTAAAAAGAAAAAATTCATATATAAACTAAAACTAAACAATCTTATCATGTTTAAAATAAAATTCATAGTCAAGAATATTTATCTTTTATTAAAGATATTATAAAGTTTTTACATGCCAATCAAAGTGATAGATTTTTTGTGTTTTGATATTATAAATTTATAATAATACAGTAACTATCTAGATATTTTATTCTTTTTGAAAAATAATAAACCTATCATATATTTTTTTTTTTCTAAAAGAAATTTGAAAAAGTTTTAGATATTTCCAAATTTTATGATAGAGACAAATGACAAACTATTATCGTTTTCAAAAATAAATAATCTTAAATATGTATATATGTAACACTAAAACATTTCTTTTCCCGAAACAATAACCCAAAAATAATAATAATTTCCAATTTTTTTTCCTTTTAAATTCTAAATGATATTTTTATAATGTAAATAATTCAGAATAACCTTAAATGCTTCTAATTTTTAATAAATATTAACATTTATATTTGGCACTATCACAATCCTTATAAAAATTAATATAGCTTAAAATGTTTTAATTTTTTACTACTTAAACATGATTTTATGATTTTGCTATTTTTATTTCCTATATTATAGAACTAAGTTGAGAAAAATATTATTTAACCCATCTGAATTTCTATTACACACAATTTATATTTTTAATTTTTATTAACAATAGAAACATACATTTGGTAATTAAATAATTTAAACATTAAAAACTCTGTTCAATAATCCGAGAAATAATATGCCACTGAGTTTCTTATCATCTCCACAAAAGAAAATTATAGAACACAAAAAAAGTGAAACTTATAATAAAGGAAGGTGAAGTCATCATGATTAAAATATATATATTAACAAAAAGTTGGTTTAATTCCTCAATAAACTATTGATTCCATTATCATTAATAATTAATATGATCAATAATAACATTATATATATTATATATAAACATATTTATTTACAAACTAAATATCACAAAAAGTTATACGGACTCCGTTTTATAATGGACAATAAACTATTTATTAAAATATCGCACAACTCTTAAAAAAAAAGTAAAACAATGCACACAACTAAAAGAGTTGCTTTACTCCATACCAAAAAAAGAGATGCCTTACTTGAATACCAACCAAAGTTCATATTCGTACACGTATTAGCGAAGATGTCTTCTCCAAATAAGTCTTTGTATGTGTATAACGGTGTCTAGTTCATACGTAGCTCAAGAGAAGCACAAGAGTCTCTACTAAAACAATCACGATCGTTCGATTGGCCATACTTCCAGATAGCACCGCTATCACCGTTGAGGTGATCTTCACCGTGCATAGGGAAGAGAGGAAGCCTACGTCGATGTTCCAGATAAGCATTGACACCACATTCTTCTTCTTCTTGACGACCTTCCAGACCAAACATAGGCTTTGGTCTATGCAAGAAGTTGCAAGGCGCAAATGAGTAGTGATGATTATAATCCAAGTTTTGCCCATCCTCCACCTACGTTGTTGTAATTTATAGAACAGTCTTGTCATTATATGTAAAACATTAAATTTATATTCATATATGAAGGATATATATTATTTGAATTAAATGGCTTATTGTTTGGTACGTACCATAGACATGTGTATTAATGGGGCCATTAGAAGCATCAACAGCACCACATTCAGTATCTTGATATGACTTCGATCAAGTTAAGTGAGTTTGGATTCTCTCTTAAACCATCTCTCTACCACTATTCAGTTCATCCAAATCCTGCACCAATTCATAAGTACAACATGAAATCTAAACATTACCAACACTGCTCATGTAGTAGAGGACGATGAATATGAAATTCGGCTTAAAAATATAAAAGTTTTGCTTTTCTGATTTCTCGGTTCTATGTTTGAAAACTTGAACCCAATATATTCTGCCATATATGTGTAGAAAACATAAAACGTAGTTCTGCATCCAACATCAAGTGTTTGCATACTTCCTGCATAATGAACCGAAACGGAATCAATATGGCCTAACATTGTATATGGAATTTCTTTTTAAGCATATTGTAAAACACAAACACGATATAACTCTTACCAAGAGTCGAAGCATTTATCTTAATCTGGCTAGAAAGAAAAAGCACAGTTAACTATTGAAACCAATATTTGTTTGGCCACATTCATGAGAGATATATACAATAAATTTTAAATTAAAAACAAAAATAAACTATTGAAACCAAATTTCTATTTTGATCATGCCAATGTATAAGCCTCAAATATCGAGCTAAACGTATTTTATATATCTGCATACCTTCTATGATATTGAATTTCTTTCTATTGGACGGTCAATACACTTTCTTTCTTGAAAATTAAATATATAGACACCATTTAGGTCATGAGGATTCTTTCTTTCACGCTGCAAGTAACAACAAAATTAAAAAAAAAAACAAATGCTTACATTAAGAGTATTCACAGAGAACTCTAGAGCAGCTTTGGTTTCAGTAGGTCCCGACTTCACGCAACAGGCAAATTCAAAAATGTCAAAATGTGAACCATGCCATAAAACCAAAATGGTAGTATGCACTAAATGTTATACCTCATATGAAGGTACTAAATTTGCAATGTTGCGAACAGTGAATGCATCACCCGGTTGGAATCCCAGGACAGTAGAAGGACAAACCCTAGAGTCTGCACAAGCGATCACCAGAAACTGTTGCTTACACTGTTAGCAACAATTCCTTTCTCCAGACAAAATTTAAACCACAGAAGATATCTCAAGCCTTCCGTGAACAATAATAAGCATTTGTAAATTGTAAAGGTACCTTCGGAGCTTGAGCATCTGCCAAATTTTCTTAGTGTTCTAAGTTATCCCTGCTCAAGAGTATATCATAAGGTGGGGAGAAACAAAAAGGCAAAAAGTAATTTATAAACCATTGAAAAAGCAAAAGACTGAAGAAATTGGTTCTGCTACTTACGCTTCTTGAAGTAATTTATAAACCATTGAAAAAGCAAAAGCAAAAGTACTTATGCTTCTTGAAGGCGAGGAACCGCTGTTTCATGTCGTCAAATACATCATTGTCATTTTGTCTATTAATTGCAACCCCATTAGCTTCCTGAGTCAGTCCAGGTGTCTTTCCTGAAGCCATCACTTGCAAGTTTGAAGCTTTTCTTCTGCAAACACCACAACACTTAAATATTATAGAACGTCTCCACTGAGATTGTGCCACTTAAAGCATCACAAAAATACTCTTCTTTTCAAATCTTACAAAAGACACACTACTTATAGACCAATGAGAAAAAGAAAATTTGTATCATAAAACTATTCGATGTGTAATTTTCACATATAAACTACAATTCAAGTAAGGAAAAGACTGCAATATTGATATATGACCTCTAAAACTCACGAAATTTTACTCAAATTCAAAAGCAGTCCATGCAATCAAAAACGAATTGTACCTATACTTCAACACACTCCCGAAAGCTCATCTTCCATCCATGGCAAGCTTTCGAAAACTCAATACTAAGAGAATCAGCACGAACAGTCACAAGAAACTCTCTATTTTACAATTTTATCACGATAGACATACCTTTGCAATCTCGACATCGATCTCGATTTAGAGAGCCACCGGAGACGATAACTTGCACGATAATGACATTAGAGCGAGCAACCTCTGTTTTTTCGTGAGCTTCAAAACAGATTTCTGTGTTTTAGAAAGTAAATATACGTTAGGGTTTCTAGCAATCAAAAAGAAAAGCATTTAAATTCATGATAAATACAAAATATAGTTTAGATTAGAGACTGACTTTTTGTACGATGAAACAAACACGCTTTGATGATCGTATGCCCACATCTCATTGTAACCTGAGAGGTTAAAAAAACATAATAAAAATCCAAAATATATGCTGAAAAAAATTATGAATGCAGGGACAACAAATACGCAATAAAATCGCATATAAAAATATATAATATAACACAAAGAAACACAAACATTAAAATAGGTAAATATATGTAAAATATACAAACCAAATCTATAGAAATACCTTTCCAAACCCCGTTCTGTTCTCGTCAAAACCATCTTCGTCCGAAAGCTTTGTCGATGGAACCTCCCACGTTCTACAAAACTGAAACACATATCAAAAGAATCAAATCAGCAAAACAATAAATCAACGAATTAATGCAAAAAATAAAACCAAAAACAAACAATATGCACACGACGTCTAAAGGTAAATGAAAACAGTATTTGCATGACTAACAATTTGATTCATCAGAATCGTAGCTGTATAAAAAAAATCATAACGGTGAAAACTATCTAATGGGCACAAAAAAAATAATACCTAATTCTCACCGATCATAAATATATATAGCTTTAAGATTAGGGCAAACATCAATCATTATCTTAAGAAATTTAACTTTTTAATTAGAAACTAAATCAGAAAACTAACAAAAACGAATATTAACTACTAAGATATAGAATTTATCCAAAAAATAAACAAATAAATTAAAGCTAAGATTCCATAATCCTTAAAGTCGAGACATTATGACATTCGTATCCCCAACGATTACACTATATAAAAAAAAAAATTAAGGGTGATTAAGACTAATCATCTCAAAACACGATTAGCCTTATATACCCCTAGCAATTAAGAACAAAAAATTTCGAAATTGAGGGTGTTTAGGACATTATTATAGAGATCAACACACGATTAGACTTATATACCCCTAATTACGAAGAAGGAGAAATTTCGAGAAGAACAATTCATTAAGGGTGTTTAGGACAAATCATTCTAACTTTTAACCACAGGCCTCCAATGCCCTAACTTTCAATATGGTGCGTTTCTACTTCTCAAATAATTATTGTAGAGATATCTTGAATAAAAGATTTCGTAAATCATAATGGAAATTATTTGTTGGTTATCAAAAATATTATTTAATATTATTTAGAAAAAATTAGGAAATTTTAAGAAAAAATCTTTTATTTTCAACAATTTATAGTTATATTTAATAAAAAATGACAGAGAATGTAATCGAAGTTTATCATTAAGAATTGGGAAATTAACTGGTAAATTTTTTTTGTAAATCTTTATTTGATCTTTTTTGCAACAATCACATTAGAACGAGCAGGAGAAGGGTTTTGTAAGGAGAAACTATTTCCGATCTTCGTTTTCTTAAAAAATATTTTATATTATTTTCAGGTTGATGAATGATTTTTCTATCTCCTTGAGAGAATGATGTGAACTTTAAGGTTTTCTTGGGTTTTAAATTGTACCTTAAAGCTTTGACCTTTAGCTTGTATACTGTCTTGAACTCTTGTCTTTTTATTTTTCATGTTTCAGGTACCACTAGGGATGGGGTCTGTCTCTATGGCTTCAATGGATTGTCTTCCAGATGATCTTCTTGTCCAAATCTTGTCCTTTCTACCCACGAAACAAGCCGTGTCAACCTCTCTTCTCTCCAAGAGGTGGAGGACTCTGTTTACTTTTAACTCATATTCATGAGGTTGACAACTTCATCTTTTTGCACAGCAAACGGAAGAGTTTCATGGCTTTCATGGATAGAACATTGGCTTTGCAAGGCTGTAACCATATAAAGAAGTTGTCACTTAATCTTAGAGTAACATGTGGAGATACACATGACATGGACCACTGGATATGTAGTTCTCTGAAACGTGGCGTCTCTGAGCTTCATCTAGCCATAGAATCTATGTGGCTGTTTGCTATCCCATCCAAAGTCTTCACCAGCACAACACTCGTTAAGCTGTCATTGGGAACACGTTTTTGCTTCCAGAGTGTTCCTTCGGATACATATCTTCCAGCACTAAAGGTTCTCTTCCTTGATTCAATTTGGTTTGACTTTCATCAATTCGCTAATGTGTTTCTCCCTCCTTGCCCTCTACTTGAGGACCTTGACATACATATCAAGTCTCATTCAAGAGGAAAGCCAGTCATTATATCCAGCAAAACCATTAAGAGACTCTTATTTACCTATAACCATGGTTATTATGACATTATTTCACTTAACACACCAAATGTTGTCGACCTCTACTACTGTAGTTATGCTAGGCATGAGTCTCTTCATTGTAATCTGGGTTCACTTGTCAAAGCTACACTAGACCTTCAAATCTTAGAACATGATGAGGACGCGGATGTGACGAATCTCCTCAGTGGGATAAGCAATGTCAAGACCCTTCACTTGACTTCTTCTGCTGTCAAGGTCAGTTTTAGTGTATGGTCTCATCATCTGTTGGTTTGAAAAAGGAACACATTTTTTTGTGTGTGTGTGTATTTCAGGTGATTTCGGTACACTGCAAAGGTGGATTACCGGTGTTCAACAACCTCGTTTATTTAAAGTTTTCAAGTAAAAAGCAAGGATGGAAAGAACTTCTGCCACTTCTGCTAAAGCGTTCTCCAAACCTGAAAACTCTGGTTCTTTCGGTATGAAGCAAACATTGAACAAAAACTTTACTTTATATGTATGCATGAATATAAAAATAGTATTGATCTTCTTTATGCTTCAGGATTTAGATTGTTACACATTTAGAGAACATCCGTTTGTGGGGATTCGAATTCCCCCAAATAACCAAGTAAAGATGTTATGTGTCATGCGGTACAGAGGAAGTGAAAACGAGCTTGAACACGTTAGCCATTTCTTACTGAAAATGGAGTGTCTTGAAGTTTTGAAAGTTTACATTGCACCTACAATGGATGACACCAAAAAGGTGCAACTCACAGAGGAACTGTTGAAGCTTCCCACAGCCTCATCCAAGTTCATTATACAAGTCATGTGATCATCATCATCCATAAGTTATTATGTTTCTTCTAAAATCAAATAGTAAGGTTTCTTGTTTTAGTGATTTATGATTTTTTTTATTTGGCGAAGCGTAAAAACGAGAAAAACAACTTATTAGTTACCATTTTAAGTGATTTCTGAGCTATATTGCTCCATAATCTATGGCTTCTTAAACTTGGGTTTCTCTGAACTTTGAGCCCTTAAAAAACAGGGAAAAACAAATAAGGATGAAAATTAACCGCTTAGAATGTGCTAAGAATCAAAGTTCTGTCTGACATTCAATGAACATAATGATTCCTATTACCTAAACCCAAAAACCTTTGCACTTCCCCAAGAGGCAAGACCACATGAGTTTGACATTAATCATCTTTGAATGATGTTTACCAAATTGTATCAGCTTTCTTGTCCTTTTTAGTTTGTATTGGCTGAGGCTCGTCAAGATTTTGTTGATGTGGTCTTCGGTCTCCTGACTCCCCCAAAGGGGACTATTGCTAGAGATGCATCACAAGTTACCTCAAGTCCTAAGTTGCTATAAGAATCTTAACAAAAGTGTTGCAGATTTGGCCATTGATGATTTCGAAACATAGGCTTTCTATAGTATGTTGATGTATCCGGATATGCCTTTTAAGAATTGGCGTGTCCTGTTGGTTTAAAGGTCACAAATTCAGTTAAGAGTTTCTTTTTTTTTTCTCAGTTGCAAAATCAAACCAATTATACAGAGAAATAGGCCCAAGCTGTTATGGCCAATAAAGCGCTAAGACTAGCCAAATAAAGACAGAGGGTAGTGAGAGTTGTCACTACAGGCTATTCACTACAATAGAACATTTAAGCTCGTGCTCTTTTGTTGCTGCATGAAGGGCACTTGTATTGTTTGATATGCTCAGCTCTAGCTGGAGTGATCTTCACACACTTGCCATGGAACCACTTCTCACAAAGGTCACAGCAGATCCAGAATTCATCAGCACCATCACTGTCTCCACAGGCTCCACAAAGGGTTTCGCCGTGGTCATCCTCATCATCTTCATCTATTCCTTCGTCCTCCTCTTTTGGCTGCATGGTCTTTGAGCTTTTGCCTTCTGAAGTTCTCTGCATTCCAAAGCAAAGTAAAGCAAGTATTAAACTACATGAGAAAATACAAAGGAGATACTCAAAAACCAATCCAATCAAAGCAGTGTTTTCGGTGAAGCATTGTCTCTTTGTTTTATCCACCCTATTAAGAAACTACAATAGTCTGGATGGTATCGAAGATTATGAATTAATCTTGTTTCCCTCAGCCAGTACAGGATTAAGTATTGAAACAGTTACAACATGAAAAGCATATATCATTCCTTTGTTGTATGGATATCTATTTTAGATATAAAAGTTTCCGAAAAGTGCAAAAACAAAGAGTTGAAAAGGATAGCAAGGGTCTTACAACTTTTGAGTTCGACTTGGACTTGTTTCCGTTTTGATTGGCAGCAGATGACTTGTCCTTGGCTTTGGCCATTCCAGTCACTACTTCAAATATAGTAGGAACATCATTGATCATGTTGAACAAGCGCTTCCTGAAATTAGACAAGTTAGCATGTATATATACATGTAAAGAGTAGGAGTCCGAAAGAGAAACCATGAAACCATCCATTACCTTTCCTCCTTGTAGAAAGAAAACCTTGAGCCAAAGTAAAACGAGACAGAAAGTAACCAAGCATCACTGTGAATAGCAACAAGAGAAAGCCATTCTTTTTCAGAGAGACCATCTCTAGCAAAGTTAATACCAAGAGCTGGCTCTGGTAGCTCAGGAGGCACTTCTTCAGCTGGTAAATTCACTTCCCATTCTTCATTCGGTAACCCATACAAACAAAGATTCTCCTTTTCTGAAAACCCAGATTATACAATACAAAACACAACTTGAATCAAATTACCACACAAAGATACAAAGTCTAAATCAGAGATTGTAACAATACAAACCCAAACTTGAATCAAATTAGCACACAAGAAACTAAGTCTAAATCAGAGTGTACAATACAAACCCAAACTTGAATCAAATTAGCACACAAGAAACTAAGTCTAAATCAGAGTGTACAATACAATAACCACACAAGAGACTAATAAGTCTAAATCAGATTTGTACTCTTCGTGATCTAAAGACATAGAAAACCCAGGAGAAAAAATGAATTACAGAGAAGAATAAACTCAAAACTGGGAACAAAAGAGAGAAACCCTAACCAGGGTCACATTGTTGGTAAAACTCTTGAACATCTGCAAGAAAAGAGAAAACCCCAAATCAATCAGAAATTGAACATAGATCGGAGAAGAAAACATCAATAGAAGCTAGAATTCTTCCGAAAGATCTGAGAACTAGTGAAATTTACCGGTGGTGAGAGCTTTGACAATGGCAGCACGACGACCTTTGAAATCCTTAAAAACTTCTTCAACAGTTCGAGGATTGTAAAGAGCAGCTCCACCTTCCATGATCTCGCTCGATCTCAGAAACTCAGAGAGAATCTCTCAGAGAAATAGAATAATGGAAGAAGACGAAGAAAAAGCTGCGGCGTGGACCGTGACGAGACCCGATCTTGTTTTTCTTCTATTCACTCAAGTCTTTGGATTTTGGTCAAAAGAATTATTGATATGGGTTCGGGTCGGGTCATATATATAATCCAATATGTACCAAAAAGCCCAAAAGCCGAAACGTTGGTCTGAGGAATCAAACGTTGAATCTTGTCCAAATACGTCGAATAACGAGCCCATTCATTTATTATATTGACTACTTCTTAGCTAATAATAAAGAAGGAATTTGGTAATCTGTTGAAGATGATTTTGTGAGCTGAGATTGAGAATCCCATAAGGCTGACTCCTCCATAGCTTTATTAATTAGGACACTGAGATCACCTTGAACATTCTCATACACAAGCTAATTCCTATGTTTCCACATTCCCCAAATATTTCATGGTATAGCCAATTGTATATTCCTTGGTGTACTAATAGACTTGATAAGCTGAAACTTGGAGTTAAAAAAATTATATAATATATTTTAATATGTTCTAATAGTATTTAGTAGATTGAATTTATAAAAATTGACTTTCCTTTTATATAAAAGTGTTTAATAGATTTTAGAATTTTAATCAAGTATATATTTGGTGTTGACAAAAAAAAAATCAAGTATATATTTGGAGATAAAATTATATACTCCTCATTTTTGTATTTATTTGATAGATTAGAAATTAGTATAAATATAATTAGTAGATTGACGTTGAACCGTAGCAATGGCGATGAAGACATATAAGTAGCAATGGCCATCAAGACCTATAAAGTACAGTAATTATATGAAAAAAATCTTTAACCACCGCAACGAGAGTACTTATGAAACTCATCTACTTTCATTACATTCTTCATACTTGATCTGTTTATTGGACCTTATACCAATAAAGACCTTTGAAATTGTTGGCCTCAAGGTCAGATGGATACCAGTTCTCTGCATGCTGTGATAGAAATGACCATAGAATACCCCAAGAAATGATAGCAACGGAAAGACCCGAACAATATTTCTCCAAATGGGGACATATCATACCACATCCAATAAAAGTAGGACTGATATCAAAGTAAAACCTGCGTAATAGAAAATTACCAATTAGATCCACAAGCGAAGCCATTCTCATTTGCAATAGATTATTGTTAAGCTGTACTTAATTGGTTAATAGATAAACTATGAACTTATTACATGTTCATGAATAAAACCAAAAGTGGGAAAGTGATCAAACCCACATGTAGGCATGTCAATCGGGCTAACCCGGCTCGGCCCGGCCCGAAGCCCGCAAAAACCGCATATATTTGAGCATGGTCCGGTATGGTCCGTAAAAATTCCGAGCCTAGATTTTGAAGCCCGGCCCAGCCCTAACAGGGATATAGGGCTTTTACAGGTTTTTTTGGGCTTTTCTTTCGAGAAAAATAAAGCCTTTCTAATTTGTAATATCTCTTAAAAAAAAAATCTACGTATAAAACGAGTCAAACGAAATTTAAATAACCACTAAAGCGGGTTAAATTTAAAAAAGTTTAAAATCAAATGAATAAGCCAAAAAAATTGTTTAAAACCACACATAATAAAATATAAAATCAGAACACTTATAGTAAGGCACAATTAGGAAACTAGGTTTAGGGTTTTTAACTCTATTAAAAAAAATCTTTAAACAAATTTCTTAATTAAACAATAATATTAACAAAAAAAAAAGTTAAAATCTCTTTTAAGGGCTTTTCGGGCCGGTCCGAGCCCGACCGGGCTAAGTCCTAAAAACTCTTTAGCCCAACGGACTTAGCCTGAAAGGCCCGATTTTTTTCTGGACATATATTTTAAGTCCGAGCCTGCTATTTTTCAGGGCTGGACCTGGCCACCCTGCGGACTTTGGCCCTAATTGACATGCCTACCCACATGCAACTCCAATACTACTGGAGAACGTCATTTGAAGCAACTCCAAACTAAGCTACAAAAATCTACTTCGTTCTCAAAAATTGAGAATTTCCAGTAGATTACACGGACCAATTAGATAATTTTTTTGGGAAATGGTCTTTATGATTTATTTTTCGGTGATTTCTCTCCGAGAAGAACACCACTGGCCAAGTAATTTTTTTTTTTGTCAACAACTTATAAATAAAATTCAAAAGAGGAATTTGTTTACATATGTGATATAATGCGGTTCGGTAAGAACTTTTCGATTGGCCATGTAAATTGTAGTTAACGAATTGTAGTTATCAACGTTATGAAGGATCAAGACGTTTAATTGGTTAAATTATTATCTTATTATATAAAGTATGGTTTTCAAAGTTAATAACTCATAGGATCGTGACACGTGTCAAATTTATCAATCTCAGATTTTGATACGTGTTAAACAAAAGTTTCCTTTTATTTATTTTAAAAAAATATAAGGAAACTATACGCACATGTCAAATTTATCAACGTGTAAAACTAAAAAAATATTTGTTTAGAAAAAAAATATAAGGAAATTATACTTATATATCTTATATAAAACAATTCTAAAAATCTAAAGAAGATAAATATAAGGAAACTAGATGTATCTTATAAAATAAAAATAGAAATTTAAGAAATACATTATAAAGCAGCTATACATACATATCTTATAAAAAAAATATTTAAAAAGTAAAGAATATAATTATAAGGAAACTATATGTATATTATTAAATAAAAAATAAAAATTATAAAATTATTTACTAAAGTAGAACCTCTATAAATTAATACTCGATAAATTAATAAAATAGTCAAGATTTTCAGTAAGTTTTTAATTTTTGAATATGCATCATTTTCATTATGATAGTCTTATAGTTGTTATCGACAATTGAGATCATTAATCATAAATTTGAATTTACGTATATCGTTTGTATAAATAAATTCATCTATAGTCATTGTAATTTTATGGTCTAATTTATTTTTGAAATTTTTGTTTCAAACTATTAAAATTTCAATTCCAAACTACAAAATTTATAAATTTATTTCTTTCAAAAATTTTAAGAAATGAAACATATCTCTTTATAAATTAATATCACTATAAATTAATAAAATATCATGGTCCCAACAATATTAGTTTATAGAGGTTTCACTGTAATTCTATTATAAAGCTACTAATTCTAAAATAAAAAGATTACTTTTTCCTTAAAATTAAAAAAGATTTATGAAATTGTATAATATGATAATTAAAGAAAATTTATAATCAATTATTAATCATAGAAGAAAAAGATTCTAAATACTCACCTCTATATTAATCAAATAGATAGATAGACAAATTAAAAATATATGGCGAGAGAGGCAATTGAAGAATTATGAACGTTGATGGACATAAAATAGAGTTGTTGTCGAAGAAACTCGACCCGATGTCAGAGGAGATAAAAAAGGTGGAGAAATAAGAGCAATTGGGGAAAGGGAGGAAGATGCGGTAACGGTGGTGCTGGTGTTGATGACGGTGGTTCAAGCTTGGTAAGGGTGGCGGTAAATATTGATGAAGGTGGTGGGTCATAATTAGCGAGATTTAGTATTGATGGTGATGATGATTGTGATAGTTGTGAGATTCAGTTGTGGTGGTGGTCGATCTGGTGAGTTGGAGTAGTGAGACTCGGTGGTGATGCTCGACGAAGGAGAGAAATAGCGATATGGAAAAAGAAAAAAATATGGTGGTGAAGAAATCAAACGAGAGGGAAAGAAAGAAAAAGAAAGAGGAGATCGAGTAAAAATCAAAGAAATCTAACGAGAGAAAAATAGAGATTTGAGACTTCTCGCCAGCAAGAGGAAAGAAAAAAGAGACAACGAAGAACCCATGAGTAATATGGGCCAAAAATTGACAAAAGCCATATAGCAAATAGACATTGTTTAGTTAATATTATTTTCTTAAATTTTTTTTAGTCTTAGATTATTTAGTGCATATTCCCTAATTCCTTATGAATTTATCTTTTTGTTTTGAAGATTTTTCATATTATCAAGTAAAGTTACATGATGTGGATATAGACTGTCTCATTTTGTCACAATTTTGTTTCTATCTTACCCACATTGAAATTAGAAAGTGTTCTACACTATTCCGATGGATGTAGATAAATTATTAAAATTCAATAATACACGTATGAACATTTATTAAATATCATACTGTAACATAACATATAATATCATACTGTAACATTTATTAAATATTATACTGTAAATATCATATTTTATTTTGCACATTATGCATAATTAATCTATAATTAAAATACTATATTTTCTAAAATTAAAAACATATTTTTATATAATTTTAGTTAAGCTTTCAAAAATAAAAATTAAAAAAGATAATTTCGACTGGTAATCCGTACAACGCACGGATCCTAGTAAAATAATAGAATGACATCTGTCCTTTAAATAAACCAAACCAATTTTAACGGTTTTAGTTTTGATGGACTCGGTATACTGTGAACCAAAAGAATCAGTTTAGAAATTGGTTTGGTAAATGGTTTAATTGAAGAAATACTCTTCAATGGTCAAATCAAAACACAATCGAAATTCACAAAATCGCGTAAGCCTTGGACACCAAGAGTCTATTTAAATTCACAAAATTATCAGTTTGACATCGAAATTTGACCGTTGGGCTCTGAGAGGCTCTACAAAATTCTAACATCTCCATCTCCGACGAAGAAATTGAGAAGCCGTCGAAAAGTTAGATCGTGGAGCCACCGTTGTCGCCGATCTCAGCGAAGGGGAAAGAAACGAAGTCGTTGGAGAAAGATCTAGTGGAGTAGGAGGCGTTGTTGGAGAAAACAGACGATTTTCTGAAGGAGAAAGGATGATATCCTGAGGAAGAAGAAGATGAAGAATGAGAAAGTCTCGACCGTGTTTGCCGGAGATGCTAGATTGGTGGAGGAGCCGAATTACAAAGAATTCCACGGTAACAATACTCGTGATTCTTCTCTACATAGTCGGAGGTTATTGAGATTTAATTAATTTTTTAGAGAGAATTTTGGAATTTGTATAACTGAGAATTGAGTTTTAGGTCAATTCGCGGAGAGTGAAATTGCCGATTTTCAAAGAGAATAACATCAATCGAAGATGCAATTGATTCAAACATCGAGGATTTGAAGTAAAACCCTGAAAGTGGAAGCTTTTGTTTCTCTGATTCTGGAAAGTTTCCAGTATCCATCCTCTTGATTAAATTCGTATCCGTGCTTGTTAATGGACGCTAATTATATATCTTTTTTTGTTTCTTATTAGGGGCTTCTAAGAAGATTCTTGGATATAGTTATGGTGATGCTTCTTAAATCCGAAAGAGAAGCAGACGGTCTCTTTGGAAAGTTGTGCGGTAGTGTCTCCCTAATCAGGTTTCTTTTCTGGATTGTTGTCTTAGTAGGAACAAGCTGGCCACAATTCTTGAAGAGGAAGAAGCGAGATGGAGAATGAACACCAGTGAGACAATATTTTCATTGGTCAATGGAGAAACATTATAACGGAGAACAGCCGTTGCAGCATAATCTTGAACCTCTTTAGTTTGTATGATTTTGATGATGACATGTAAATTCTAGCTTTACATGATGCATGATAAGCTGAAAGGATACTCAAGCCAATCATAAGGATGTTATATGTAGAGTAGAGACACTATCAACATAATCAGTAGATTTAAATGTCTGTTATATTCACTTTTTAGTTTTACATAAATTGTGGATACTCTTTCACTGCCAACTATTAATACGTCTTTGTCCAGGTTATGATGGAACATCAATACCCAAGCTGAGGGTTCGCAGTACATGAAAATTCATGGCGTCTGAAACTCATGACCCTTTTCTCATTCGCCAGGTAAGTCTAGCTTTTCTGTAGAGTTTTTCTCCCTTTGGTTATTCAATACTTGGTTGAATAGCTTATTACTACTGAATATTTATTTGGTTGCAACATGAGCTGAAATTCATTTGACAACAAGGAGTATTTTGTCATGAGTCAGTTGGTTCACGCATTCAAATAAGTTCCTTGAATCCTATTTACTGAATTAGTTTGTGTTCCTTTCACCTTTATCACGTCTCTGCAATTGTTCATTATTGTTTCTTTTTAACAGGTTTTCTTTATACCTGATCGCTCAATACTTCTTTATGCTGTGTCTTGGAGTTGCCCGAATTAATATCCTTTTGTAATGTTTCCTTTTCTGAGTATACCTGATTGATCAATACTTCTTAATTGGCTTTTATTTTCTCATTTTCTCACAACCATTTTTAGTCTGGTGTGTAAGTGGTTTGGCTACTTCTTTCTTAAGGATTATGTCATTGATTTTGTTAGCAGGCTCCGTATTTTTTCTACCAACTTTAGGAGGATCCAGAAACAACAGTACTCTCGTTGATGCAGCACAATGAAAAATTCGTTGAAGGGAAGACCAAGGTACCGCAATTACTTGAGTTGCTTTTGGTATCTATCAGTGCCAGTGATTTACTTTAATTATGGGAGAAGAATCGAAGAAAATTTCCTCAAATCACTTTTTCAGGTTCTGAACCAGAATCTATGACATTCACTAACTTAAAACAACAATTTTTCATCAACACTTTTTCAGCATCTTCTAAGGATCTTACTTACCATATGAAAACAGTAAGTCTTTGAGCATAATAATCTCCTCTTCTTTGGTTATAGGTTGTGAAAATCGATGGGCGTGTGGTTTCTGACGGAAAAGTTGGCCGGGTAACAAGAACACTGCAAAACGCTTACAAGAAAGACAGAGGATTCTGGTGTGCCATTCTAGTTTCTCCAATGTGTAAGCTAATAACCAATTTTTTGATTACAGTCTTAGGAGATTATACCGAAATTCAAATATATTGTTATGTATGAATATGCAGATATTTGAGAAGGTGCAGCCCCATCCCGTGGTGATTAATCTGTTAACTAGAGTCGAAGAAATCAGACCGAAATGGAAAATAGTTCCTACAAAAGACGTGATTGACGCTGCTTTCAAGGACCTCGTCTAGCGAGAAGAGGTCTGTATAGTGTATATGGAGTATAACAACCTCTCACCATCTAAAATTGTTATAGAAATATTTTGGTGTATTTAAATGCAGGTAAGGGACAACAAGCTGATATATCAAGACAAGCCTAGGCTTAAAACAGCACTTGAGATATTTAGGACAAGCAAGAACCTCGAAGATAGTCTCCACGAGTTTCATTACTTATATATTATTTTTGATCCCATGATATGAGTTTCCTGACAAAATTACTTGACTAAGACAACATGTGATCGGATTGTGTAGATAACAATACCTTTCTTTGTATTACACGGAGAAGCAGATATAGTGACGGATCCAGAGATAAGCAAAGCCCAGTACGAGAAAGCTAGCACGTTTTGGTTTCTTTCTTTTAATGGTCCTCAGGTTTCGTCTCTTTTTTTTATAACTATATTACGTACTTGATTTAGGTTGTAGAATTGCAGTTTTACATTTTCTTCACTGATGCGTGTGAGACTGTTTTGTGTGTCAAACATCTCAAACTTTGCTATCTAACTTTTCCGTTATTTCCAGCGATAACCTTGTTTGAGTTTTGGTATTATATGGGGCAACTCTTGCACTGTCTTGAGAAACTTTCTTGATTCATGGGTGTTTTCTTTCTACTATTTTATTCCTTTTTGCATTGTTACCTTTATTGACTTGTTGAAATTACTTCTTATGCAGATACAGGGGATATCACGTTTTGGTCTCTCTTTTTTAATGGTCCTCAGGTTTTGCCTCTTTTATTTTTTCTACCAATATTACTTACTTGGTTTAGGTTGTAGAGTTTCTCAAAGTGAGAAACGCTTGTATACTAGGCTTTGGCTCCTAAATTGCAACATGTGGCTTTCTTCTGTTGATCACTCCCAATGAAATGCATTTTTTCTACGAAGAGCAGCTGCATCGAATGGAAGGAACATGTACTCTTTGAAGCTATCCTATGTCAAATATTCGACATGATTAAACCAGAGTCAAGAGTTCTTTCAAATCATAATATCTGTGCCTCTCTGTTTCTCTAGAAAAATTTAACATTGGTTTTGTTTTTTTTTTCAGGTATGGACAACAGGAACTATGGGAGAACTAAGCCCGGTATGTACAGTCTCTTGTATCTTACGGGCCATATCCTTTCAGCATTTTGTTTTTAGTTTCACGTGCTCCTTTTTCATCTTGAACCCTAAAATCATAGATGTCCAATTGATTGTTAGATCTGTGTTGAAATTTTGATAATTCCCTGTCACGATTGAAAATTATAACTGAGCCTAGTCTTGAATATTGGTACACGTATCTCCCCTTCTCTTTTGTCTTTCATGACTTCTCTTCAGTCACTCTAAATGTATAACTGAGCCAAAACTTGTGGCATATGCGGCCTTCTTGATGAAACAATAATGTCTACTTGTTGATTGATTAAAACCACATTTACAGGTTCAAGTGCATATATAGACCTGGCTGGAAATGGGGTGATCACTCTCAATGAACATGTACTCTTTGAAGATATCCTATGTTAAGTATTCGACATGACTAAACTAGAGGCAAGAGTTCTTTCAAATCATAACATGGTCTTTTCAAATCAGAATTTATTTTTTATATTACTGAGAGTATTTTCTGTTTGTTTTAGATCGTAGAGGAGTCAAGAGGGTTTCCCATTCATTTCACTTTTTCTTAAGCAGCACGTGAAGCTCTTTTGTTGGTATTTACATGATTGCATCGTGACATTTAAAAGATAAGTTGCTCATTTTATCTTTACGTAACTTCAATGTTCTCTTAAGAGAGAAGCATTGTGAGGAGAAGGAGTCAAAGATATTGTTCGTTATTTATTTTCCAATATTTGGTTCTTGATAGTTGATTTCATTAGTTACTTTTATTTACTTGTGTATATGATTTCTTACCTATATGATTTGACTCCATTATACTTTTTTTTTACTTCTGAATTGGGATTGATTTCGTCTCCTTTATATTTGTGAGTTACTCCTTGTTGCAAGCACTGTTTGAAACGAATCAACTATTGGATCAAGACTATAGATAAGAACCTAATTATGTAGCTGCAGAGGTTTATTAAGTTGGTTTTTCATTTGTTTCTAAGTCTATGCTTACAACTGTCTTTCTTGATGTCATAGTGCATAGACATGCTCGAAGTTGTTACATTTTGTGGTGCTCGAAATAGAGATTTGATTAGATATAGTTATGAGCTTTTGCACGGGATAAGAAGTGGAAGATTACTGAGATCAAGTCATGATTAGAAGAAGCTGATGACTTGGTATTCACAATCAACTTGCTTAATGTTTATACCTTTCTGTTCTAGTTTTAAAACTCAATATATGCTTCTGTGTTTTGTTTTGTAGATCTGGAAAATGGATCTTGAGGCTAGAAGTTTGCAGCCGAGTGCTAAAGTTGTATGTCTTTCTAAACTAAAAGCGCGTATATTGATGGAATTCAAACGAGCGTAAATTGATCTGAACCAATTAAAAAAGGAATTCAAACGAGTCTCGTCCGTGGCGAATTGATGGAATCCAGAATGGCGGATCTGCGTGCAGTAAGCTCCTAAATCCTAAATAGAAACTTTTGCTTTCTCATTATCTTAGTTGTCTTAATTGACTCGCATCAGTTAAGCTTATGTGTCCTGAGGGACCCTTCTTTATTTGTCATCTTTGCACAAACTTTTAGATGGCAGAGGCGTTGCGATTGACATTATTGTCCTCGTTCCAGGTATCTGCTGATAAAAGAGGTAGATTGGCAATGTCAGTGAAGAGGCTTGACCAATCAAGCAACAGAGTCAGGGAGAGTAGAAGACTAATGCTGGAGACAAGCTGAGGTTGGCATCTCAGTTTCCCAAGATCTGAGTCAGCAACGCCAAACACTTCTTCATGTGCAGACCAAGGTACCGCAATTACTTGAGTTGCTTTTGGTATCTATCAGTGCCAGTGATTTACTTTAATTATGGGAGAAGAGTCGAAGAAAATTTCCTCAAATCACTTTTTCAGGTTCTGAACCAGAATCTATGACATTCACTAACTTAAAACAACAATTTTTCATCAACACTTTTTCAGCATCTTCTAAGGATCTTACTTACCATATGAAAACAGTAAGTCTTTGAGCATAATAATCTCCTCTTCTTTGGTTATAGGTTGTGAAAATCGATGGGCGTGTGGTTTCTGACGGAAAAGTTGGCCGGGTAACAAGAACACTGCAAAACGCTTACAAGAAAGACAGAGGATTCTGGTGTGCCATTCTAGTTTCTCCAATGTGTAAGCTAATAACCAATTTTTTGATTACAGTCTTAGGAGATTATACCGAAATTCAAATATATTGTTATGTATGAATATGCAGATATTTGAGAAGGTGCAGCCCCATCCCGTGGTGATTAATCTGTTAACTAGAGTCGAAGAAATCAGACCGAAATGGAAAATAGTTCCTACAAAAGACGTGATTGACGCTGCTTTCAAGGACCTCGTCTAGCGAGAAGAGGTCTGTATAGTGTATATGGAGTATAACAACCTCTCACCATCTAAAATTGTTATAGAAATATTTTGGTGTATTTAAATGCAGGTAAGGGACAACAAGCTGATATATCAAGACAAGCCTAGGCTTAAAACAGCACTTGAGATATTCAGGACAAGCAAGAACCTCGAAGATAGTCTCCACGAGTTTCATTACTTATATATTATTTTTGATCCCATGATATGAGTTTCCTGACAAAATTACTTGACTAAGACAACATGTGATCGGATTGTGTAGATAACAATACCTTTCTTTGTATTACACGGAGAAGCAGATATAGTGACGGATCCAGAGATAAGCAAAGCCCAGTACGAGAAAGCTAGCACGTTTTGGTCTCTTTCTTTTAATGGTCCTCAGGTTTCGTCTCTTTTTTTTATAACTATATTACGTACTTGATTTAGGTTGTAGAATTGCAGTTTTACATTTTCTTCACTGATGCGTGTGAGACTGTTTTGTGTGTCAAACATCTCAAACTTTGCTATCTAACTTTTCCGTTATTTCCAGCGATAACCTTGTTTGAGTTTTGGTATTATATGGGGCAACTCTTGCACTGTCTTGAGAAACTTTCTTGATTCATGGGTGTTTTCTTTCTACTATTTTATTCCTTTTTGCATTGTTACCTTTATTGACTTGTTGAAATTACTTCTTATGCAGATACAGGGGATATCACGTTTTGGTCTCTCTTTTTTAATGGTCCTCAGGTTTTGCCTCTTTTATTTTTTCTACCAATATTACTTACTTGGTTTAGGTTGTAGAGTTTCTCAAAGTGAGAAACGCTTGTATACTAGGCTTTGGCTCCTAAATTGCAACATGTGGCTTTCTTCTGTTGATCACTCCCAATGAAATGCATTTTTTCTACGAAGAGCAGCTGCATCGAATGGAAGGAACATGTACTCTTTGAAGCTATCCTATGTCAAATATTCGACATGATTAAACCAGAGTCAAGAGTTCTTTCAAATCATAACATGGTCTTTTCATATCCCTGGCTGTTATGTTTTTATTTTTTTCCTTATTCGAAACATAAATTTGTTGAATGACTCTTTCAGAAGGACAACTGCATCTCACTACACGATCTGCATGCATCTAAACTTTCTGGAAATGTTTTAAATATACTCTTCAACCGTAACAAATTCATGGCGCCTGAAACTCATGACCCTTTTCTCATTCGCCAGGTAAGTCTAGCTTTTTTATAGAGTTTTCCTCCCTTTGGATATTCAATACTTGGTTTAATAGCTGTTGGAACTTTTTACTACTGAATATTTATTTGGTTGCTACATGAGCTGAAATTCATTTGACAACATGCAGGAGTACTTTGACTTGAGTCACTTGGTTAACGCATTCAAATAAGCTCCTTAAACCCTTTTTACTGAATTAGTATGTGTTTCTTTCACCTTTATTAAGTCTCTGATGTTCATTGTTATTTCTTTTAACAGGTTTTCTATACGTGATTGATCAATACTTGTTTATGTATACGAGGAATCCGGGAACGTGTATCTTCGTCATGACGTGATTATACCCGAGGTTCCATTGTACACAACACGGCTTGATTGTCCTCTCCAAGCGACTTCTTTTTTTCCTGTGGGTGAGATTATCATTTTTCTCAAGTTTTGCTTTTGGTGTTGGCAGGTTACTTTGTAGCTCTTGGATCAATGGACTCCTCGATAGATATATGGGATCTTGACCTTGTATGTAATTGTATACTGTATTTTGATGATGCTTACCTTTTTCTTTATCAAGTTGATTATTTAATGCTTCAGTTGAATGGTGTGCTGCTACCTTGTGTACAACTGGGACGAATAGCCGGACAGGTGTGACAACCAACTTTTGAAAATTTCAGCTTGAAGAAATGTGGATAAAGCTTCAGCTCTAATACAAAGCACGCCCAATAAATATCCTTTGATTTATATCTTTTGCTTGATGATGGTTGTGTCTATCCGCTCTTTATTTGTTTTGACAGTTTCTTTGGAAATATAGGTTCAGCTAAGGGCTTAAACATTCTGGAGATGGAGGTAGACAGACTAAATACTGACCAGAGTGTTCTCCATTATAATGTAAGCTACCACCAATATGATATTTTGTTAAGATTTTACATGACACGATTAGCAGTCGCCATTTTTGTGGTAATGTTTTTTTCTGCAAGTTCGTGTGAGGTTTAACACAGAATCATTTCATATTGGAGGTTAGACCTGAGTCTAATTGTGGTATATATGGCCTTCTTGATGAAACAATAATGTCTACCTCAGATTTTGGATTCACTAACCATTAATTCATGAACATAGAATACCCGTATTGAAACTAAGATATACGTTCAGGTAGTGATCTGTTTTTCAGTTTCATTTGTACAAAACGACACAGCATGTTTTTGTTGTAGATTGTTGAGTTTTGCATCGGAGAGAGGAAATCATTATTAGTCCTCTTAGGGTATGGATTTTGGCGTTTCTAGGGTATTAATCATTTCCAAGGATTAAATTCTTCTGAGATAAGTACTTATTCATTCGTCAGGTAAGTAGCTTTTCTGTAGAGTTTTCCTCCCTTTGGATATTCAATACTTGGTTTAATAGCTGTTGAAACTTATTACTACTGTATATTTATTAGGTTGCAACATGAGCTGAAATTCATTTGACCAGGAAGAAGTACTTACATGGGTGGTCACTTGGTTAACGCATTCAAATAAGTTCCTTTTGAACCCTTTCTACTGAATTAGTTTGTGTTCCTTTCACCTTTATCACTTCTCTAATGTTCATTATTGTTTATTTTAACAGGTTTTCGGTAACTGATTGATCAATACTTGCCGTGTCTTGGAGTTGACCGAATCAATATCCTTTTGAATATTTCCTTTCTTGAGTGTACCTGATTGATGAATACTTCTTTTTATTGGCTTTTATTTTCTCATTAAAAAAACACTAAATAAGTTAGTTTTTGTTCAGGCTCTATTATGGTACCATTTTATAACCTTTCTGATATAAAAGGGTTGTGAGGACTCCAAACCATTTCTAATCAGGTATTTAAGGGTTTGGCTGCTTCTTTCTCATTGATTTTGTTAGAAGACTCTGCTGTTAGTATTGTATTTTATTGTTATGAGTTGTTGCCTTTCGACTTTTGAAGTTTGAGTACATATATTGTGATGGATTTCATTGAATCAGTTTGTGGCATTATGTATATATTTGAAAATGACATCTTAACGGAGGAAATGCATTTACTAGATACTCATGCTTAAGTTTTTGTCTAGGTTGGTCAATGTGTGGACATGTAACGAGAACACTGCTAAACGCTTACATGTTCAGAGGATTCAGATGTGCCAATACCTACTTACCAAGAACCCTGAAATACAAAACCAGAGGTAATCAAAGTTGCTAAAACATGCATCTTTATAAGAGTAGTGGATTTGGCTTTATATTTTTGTTGGATATTTTTCAACATGTTATATACTTCAGATTTTGGGAACTATTGGTGTTTCATTATCTCTTGATTGAAATTACGTCTGTTTCTCACTTAGGTCCATAGGAAATTTACAAGCAAAGTTGAGGGGAAGGTGAGTTATGACGATTTTGCATACTTTATTCTCGCTGAGGAGGAAAATCATCTGAGCATAGTCTTGAGTATTGGTACACGTCTCTTCCTTTCTCTCTTCAGCCATTTTGTCTTGTTGGTATGCTCATCTATGTCCCATGGATGTTAAACACATCATCTTGGTAGTTTTGTGTTTTTTTTTCCCTTGATATTGATTAAAACAACGTTTGCAGATTCAAGTGCATATATAGAACTGGGCACTCCCAATTAAATGCAGTTTTTTTACGAAGAGCGGCTGCATCGCATCTTTGAAGATATCCTATGTCTTTTCATATTCCTGGCTATTCTGTTTTTTCTTTTTTCTTATTCGAAACATCAATTTGTTGAATGACTCTTTCAGAAGGAGAACTGCATCTCACTCCAGGATATGAAAGACTTTCTGGAAATGTTTTCAAAATACTCTTCAACCTAAACAAATTCATGGCCTCTGAAACTTATTCATTCGCCAGGTAAGTGTAGCTTTTCTATAGAGTTTTCCTATGTTTGGTTATTCAATACCTGGATTTAATAGCTGTTGAAACTTATTACTACTGTATATTTATTAGGTTGCAACATGAGCTGAAATTCATTTGATAACCGGAAGAAGTACTTTGACATGGGTCACTTGGTTAAGGCATTTCGATAAGTTCCTTTTGAACCCTTTTTACTGAATTAGTTTGTGTTCCTTCACCTTTATCGCGTCTCTGAAATTGTTCATTATTCAATCTTTTTAACAGGTTTTCTTTATACCTGACTGATGAATACTTCTTTATAATGTGTCTTGGAGTTGGCCGAATCAATTCTTTTGAATTGTTTCCTTCGCTGAGTTTACCTGATTGATCAATACTTGTTTATTGGCTTTATTTTCTCATTTTTAAAAAAATACGTTAGTTGTTGTTCAAGCTCTATTATGGTACCATTTTATAACCTTTATGACATAAAAGGGTTGTGAGGGCTTAAAACCATTTTTAGTCGGGTATTTAAGGGTTTGACTACTTCTTTCTTAAGGATTTTGTTAGCAGGCTCTGTATTTTATTGTTATGGCTTTATGTATATATTTGAACATGTTGAATTTAACCACCTAATTTTTTCCCCCATTTTAGGAGAATCAAAAAGCAGCACTTCGTCTAGCAGCACAGTGACAAATTCGTTGAAGGGAAGACCAGTGCAGGTACCCTGTTCTGTTCTTGTAAGTAATAGCCACTAGCTCTGGAAGATTGTTTAATAACTTGATCTTCTTGGGGGGCCGTATATTTGAGGGTAAAGAACCTCCACAACTTGTTGCACTTTTAAACATAAAAAGGTATTTCTTTTGATTGTTGCTGCAAGACAATATTTCTTTTGATATAGATACATTAACTTTGACCAATATGACCTATTGACAGAGGAAATGCATTTATAGAAAGTGACGATGGAAAAACTGATGTTGGTGCCTCTCTTTTGTAATATATTACATACCTAAAAGGTTTGTTTACAATTTACCCTTCTGCTGCAGCGTCAGTGTAGCAGTGGGAACCAAGGACCAAGGCAAAGAGCTAAGACTTTGATTCCAATTTCCAAAGAGGTTTTGATGTAGGAGAAATTTAGGGAATTTACCTTTTCTTTTAATATTTACTTATTTCACGTTTTCTATTTTGTTTAGGGTTTTCTATTTTATGTTTTGGTTTTATTCTATATATATATAGAGATCCTAGGTTATTTACAGTACACGTTTTATCATTCTAATTAATAAAAGCAGAGAGCTTTTCTTTAATCTGGTGGATTTCCAGAGTTTCAACCTTTCAAGTTCGACGCTTGCGAACTTGATTTCTATCTAGGCATAGTGTTTGCTATTCCTAGAGATTCCGACTGCGTCAAGTGGTATCAGAGCAGGTTTTCTCCTGTCTCTTTTTGAAGCTTGATAGGCCATGGGAGATCACCCGGTTACCAAAGCAGATTTCGAGGGTTTTGCGTCGACTATTACCACGACTCTTACCACGGCTCTTACTGCTTTGACCAATCAGATGACGTTGTTGACAACCAAGATCAGAAACGGCAACAACAACACAAATCAACAAAGAGGCAGAAGAGAAAAATCAACTAAAGATCTACAGAGTGGAATTGATTTTGAACATCAGATGCATGTATTAATCAATAAGATTAAATATCAACAGAAAACTAGAGAGGAAGCGATTCGGGTTCCACGAGGAGAAAACAATCGTGTTGTGATTGATGAAAATACAAGTTCTAATGAAGAATCCATGAAGGAAGAGATTGGTCAAGAGAATCTACATAATAATTATGATTCTCACATGGATGCTAAAGAAGAACTCGTGAAGATCTTGGCAGCTTTCTGTTTTTTTCCCTTGATATTGGTTAAAACCATGTTTGCAGGTACATAGACCTGGATGGAGATGGGGTGATCACTCCCAATGAAGAGAACCATTGAAGATATCCTCTGTCAAATATTCGACATGATTAAACCAGAGGCAAGAGTTCTTTCAAATCATAACATGGTCTTTTCATTTTACTGGCTATTCTGTTTTTTTCTTTCTTATTCGAAACATCAATTTGTTAAATGACTCTTTTATAAGGAGAACTGCATCTCACTCCAGGATCTGAACTTTCTAAAATGTTTTCAATATACTCTTCAACCTGAAAAAATTCATGGCGTTTGAAACTCGTGACCCTTTTCTCATTTGCCAAGTAAGTCTATCTTTTCTATAGAGATTTTTTCCCTTTAGTTATCAATACTTGGTTTAATAGCTGTTGCAGCGTGAGCTGAAATTCATTTGGTTAAAGCGTAAGCTAAAATTCATTTTACAACAAGGAGTACTTTGACATGAGTCACTTGATTAATGCATCCAAATAAGTTCCCTGAACCCTTTTTACTCAGTTAGTTTGTGTTCTTTTCACCTTTATCACGTCTCTGATTTTCATTATTGTTTCTTTTAACAGGTTTTCTATTATGATCCAGGAACTCTCAAAACCGTTTTGTCTTATATTACAGGTGATAGGTTTTATTGTTTCGTCACTCTAACCAAGAAATCCGTTGATGAAATTTTGTACCTTCTTGTGATTGTAATTTTCGTAAAATCTTTCCCTTTTTTCGCTTACTAGGTTTTGAGTCTATCTGTCTATGTTTTTCGGCAGTTTCTTTGGAAATATTGGTTCAGTTAAGGTTTTAGTGACCCGTTCACTGATTTATGGCAATGCTTTTTATGCAAGTTCGTAAGGTTTTAGCACATAATCAAATTATAAGGTTAGACCTGTATCAAACTTTTTGGTTCATGATTGGTTGACTCGAGCGACGGCTTCCTTATCACTTTCTTTTGATGGTTTTGTGTGGAGTTTCGTAATTGAATTGTCCTTAGTTTTAATCTTCAGTGTTTCGATGACCTTTCAACGTGTGGTGCTATGTTTTGAAGATACAAGGGATATCACGTTTTGGTCTCTTTCTTTCTCAAAGTGAGAAACGCTTCTACTATAGGTTTTGGCTCCTAAATTGCAACATGTGGCTTTCTCTTGTAGATGCAGTGGTTTGGATTATGCTGTGTCTGACTTGGATGCTTGAGCGTTGTGTTATGGTTTCATGGGTTTTACTCGTTTCCTACCTTACTTTAGATTGGGATCTCATTGGGTTATTAACTGTTTTTCTTAAACATTATGACAACAACTGGCAACCCCATGTCATCAAACCATAATTTTTTTGGCAGCAACATGTGATTCTTTTGATTGCATATGATTACTTATCTGGATAACTCAGATTTTGAATCTGAACTGTCTTTCCTTTGTAATATACTGCATTAAATTCCTGAAACGTTTGTTTACAATTTACCCTTCTGCTGCAGGATCAGTCTGGCAGTGGGAACCTTGCCTTCCGCATTTAATTCTTCTTCTGCTCTCCGGTAAATAGTATAAGCTCATTTTTTATGTTTCTACTTGATTCTTCCTAATACATATATGAAGATATTGACATATCATGTGAACTTCCTTGAAGAAAAAAGGTTATGGTTCACATTTTCAATATAATAGGGGTTAAGAACTGGTTGTGCTTACTTCTTTTCGTCTTATGTACAAAACGGAAATCTTAATTTTCATCCTCTTGTTTATGTTGATGACTGAAGAGATAGGATTGATGGTTAACGTTGACTGTTTCAGAATGAGAGAGAAGCAAAGTAAAGTTCAAAGAGTGCACAAAGAAATAAGGTCCAATGTTTCTCTCTCCCTGTACTTTTTATTTTTACGGTTATTTGATGCTACACTGACATGAAATGATCGTATAAGTTTGAAACTACAATATATTTATCTATTTACAACAATCATGATATCAATTTTGTTCTGGCAGCAAGCTGGTGTTGGTACATTAACATTGCTCAAAACTGGGGTTCCAGCAATAGCCAACAGATGATCCTTTTGAATAATGTTTGTGGTTACAGGTTTGTCATTTTTTATTTGGATAACTCCAATGTTGCATCTAAATTGTTATTATTTTGTTGTAGAAAGAAAGAAGCTAGTGCATATAGTGTTAAGGATCTTGCTTCAAATAAATCTTTCTATGTGCAATCACCTTGCCTGATTTTGCTCTGCATATTGGCCATCTCTCTAGTGAAGCTGGAAAGTTTTTTTTGTTTGGGTGTGCTATTGGTCTTAGCACTGCCTCAAAGAGACGTGGTTTTTTTCATGTTCTTGGTAAATGTAAGTCAGGGTATATATATACAAATCAGTTTTCGAAAGGTTTAAAAAGGAGAGAGTAACTAGTATATATTGTAATTTGATAGCATGTAGGCTGCGCTAGTAATTGGTTTGGTATCATGTTACATTTGCTAACAATCTTGTAGTAATTCTTTCACTAGTTTTTAAGCGGCTGTCTTTGGACCAGTTTCTTTGTTTGATATCGAAGCTGCTTTAATTGGTTAATCTATGTGTTACATCTCTTGGTTATAGGTTGTCGATGATTCTAGATACGTATAGATTTTGATGTTCCAAGATATGGATTTTCAGGTTCCTTCTGTTCTTCAGAGAGAATATTTTTTGATTAGTTGGCCAAAGTGATTGTATTCTTCGGCTCTTGTTTATGTGGGTTCCCTTCTTTGTGTTAGGTTCTCTTTATTATAGAGCGTTCATGTTTTTGCTCTTGCTTTAGTCGCATAGGAGGATGGTTTTCTATCATTAGTTTCCTGAATCTCTAGGGTTTTTTATGTCATTTGACTAAACGTTTTCTTAGAGTCTAAATCATAGTCACATATTCTTGTTGGATGCTTAACTTTTTATTGAACTTACTTATTATTATCAAAACTATGTGGAAGACGCAAAGAAGTTGCTTTTAGATCGTTCCCCATTATTCCTTAGTGCTAACGGTCTTTCTGTTTATTCAAAACTCTTAAGTTCTTGCTAGAGATCACATTGGGGTTCCTGGCTTAGGCTCGTGAGTTGGCTTTTTCTGCAAGTTTGTGTGGGTTTAACTCAGAATCAATTCATGATGGAGGTGAGACCTGTATGATACTTTTTGATTCCTAATTGGTTGAGTCGAGAGGCGGCTTTCTTTTGATGGTCTTCAGGTTTTGTCTGTTTTTTATTCAATGGTGGTCTTCAGATTTAATTGCTTGTGCTTATTGCTTTTCAGCTATTACTAGCTCTTTTTACTATGACATGTTTAGCAAATCACAGCTACTAGTGTCCCATGTTCTTGATTTGTTGGCTTACATGCTCTTTGCTTTAACTACAGAGCCGAGACAGTTCAAGGGGAGGTCAAGGCGCTGAAGCTTTATGTCATCAAAATCACCCGCACGAACACCAGAATTAACAAGTTAGGCATCACAAAGAGGGTAAGTTCTTTACCAGTTCTGGTCTATTGCAGCATATGAGTGAAAAGGTGTATATCCGTAAGTACAAACAAGGGTAAGAATCATAGTGTAATTGTGATTATTACAAAGACGGGGCTTTTCAAAAATCCATTTCAACATACTGTTTGAGTTCACTTCAGGTGCCTCAATGCATAGATAAACTTGCCCAAGCTAGTCTCAAGATATGGGGTTTGACAGGAGATAACTTGGAGACAGCCATAAACATAGGGTTTCTTGCCCTTGTAGTTGACTGTGCATCAGTGATCTGTTGTCGTGTCTCTCCCAAACAGAAAGCACTTGTATGAATAACTCCACAACTCTAAAAATATATTTTTCTAGGTAACACGGCTAGCCAAAGAAGGAACATGAAAAATGACTTTGGCAATCGGTGATGGTGAAAATGATGTTGGAATGATTCAAGAAGCTGCTATTGGTGTTGGCATAAGTGTCGTTGTGATATAGGAAAAAGATGGTGATAAATCAATGACACGTGGACGGTGGTAATTGAAGATTAAAAGAAACGGTCAAGATCTTTTGAAGATTAAGAACAGAAGAATGAACCTAATAAGAAGTTGAAGACCCTTTATTCTCTCATTATGCAAAAATCTGAGATTGTATCTTCTTCTCCATTTGGTTCTTTGTTTGTTCTTGAGAATTCTCTGAAATTCTCAAGCTATTCTTCATTGTTGCTGGAGCTTTCTCGTTTTGAGACTCTTGCTTATGAGAAGCGAATTGATGTTTTATGAACATAGGTTTGATTATCTTTAAAAATGGTTTGTGTTTGAATTAGATACAGTTTTCCTGTATCACGTTGAAGGTATGCAAGTGCTTTAAAAAAGTATTCTTCAGCACAATGAGATATAAAAGTAAAAATGTAGAATTGCAATTTTACATTTTCATACTGATGCGTGTGAGACTTTTTTGTGTGCAGGATATCTAACAATTACAAAATCAGAGAATTGGAGTTTTGGCTTGTGTCTTGTTGTGGGTTTCAGATCACTCACTTCACTTGGTCTCTTGGATCAGGATCGAAGAAATACCGGTATTGGAAGGTAAGAAGTCTCAGATTGCTTGTTTTTTAAGCTTTAAAGTTAATATTATCAAACTTTTTTTGTTGTCTCTTTTTTTTTTATAAAAAGATAGTGTATTGTTCTGTCTGAGCTCTGAACAGGGTTTTCGGTTTTCCAAGTGAACAGATGAGTAAAGGAAAGCATTTCATATTGATACAAAATCCTCTTAAAATACTGGTCAGACTTTCTAATCAAACACTGGTTCTCAACTTTAGCCAATGTTTCATCTAATGCTCTTCTCTGTTTCTCCAATTAGGCTTGGGGGGAATTAGTGTCGATATACAGTGATCTCTGTCACATGGGAACACCACCAGCTGTCATCAATGCGGATGAGCTTCAGCGAGATCCCGAGGTTTTGTTTCTGTAATAGGTAAATTTTAACTAAGATGTCTTTTTCTATTACATGTTTTGCCATCCATATATACATGTAGACTACACTACACGGTCTTTGTGATGATTTGAAACTTGTGACCTTTTTTTCATTCGCCAAGTAAGTCGAGCTTTTCTATAGAGTTGTCCTCCATTTTGTTATTCACTCCTTGGATTAATAGCTGTTGAAACTTATTACTACTGGATATTTATTTGGTTGCAACATGAGCTGAAATTCTTTTACATGAGTCACTTGGTTAACACATTCAAATAAGTTCCTTGAACCTTTTTTACTCTATTAGTTTGTGTTCCTTTCACCTTTATCACGTCTCTAATGTTCATTATTGTTTCTTTTAACAGGTTTTATTTTTTCATCGCTCTAAAAATGGTTCAGTTAAGGACTTAAACATTTTGGAGATGGATGCGGTAGACAAGCTAAATACTGACCAGTGTTCTCCATGATCAGGTAACTAATATATGATATATTATGTTAAGATTTTACAGGACACGATAAGCAGGTGCCCTTTTGTGGTAATGCTTTTTCTGCAAGTTCGTGTGGGTTTTTAACACAGCATAATTTTTCGTTCCTAATTGGTTGACTCGAGCGACAACTTCCTTATCTCTTTCTTCTGATGGTCTTCCGGTTTCGTCTGTTTTTTGTTGATAATTGTTTAGACTTTAGAGTAACTTTTACTTGATTTAGATTTTAGATAGTTTCTTAGTGTGAAAAATACTGTCAAGAAGGTACTAAATTATATTTTTTCTTCTTCTTATTACATTGCATCTTATCACAATTTTCTTACACAGTAGATGGTTGACTTCATTATTTCAACCAAATATAATTTCTCCTCATGTCTTGTTGCGTGTTTTTCATATTTTTTTCATCACTCACTTCACTTTGATTCTCTTGTTTCAGTTGATGGCTAAAGAGATTTGTTTTGCGGTTCGTTTATTGTTTCAGCAAAGCCGAGATAGAAACAAAGTAAAGATCATAGAGTACCATGTGCCAAGCCAAATTTGATCCAACGTTTCTCTGTCCCTTTACTTTGTTTTTTTACAACGTTTATAGAGATCATAAATTCCAGTTATCTACGTTTCGCAGAAAAGGTGGTGTTGCTACATCAAAACGGGCGTGTCAGCAACAGTTGATATTTTTTCCAAGGTCTATATTGCATTTATACTTTTCATGTTTATGTGATTACTAATTTTGTGTTATTTTACACTTTCGTGTATGCAGGAGACTGGAGTTTCTGGTTTCTTCTGTGGTATGTTCACATTCACATGGAAGTTGTTAATTTTACAGTTGTTTGATGCTACACTAACATGAGATGATCGTCTAAGTTTGAAATTACAGTATCTATTTACAAATATGTTGAAATTATAGTCAACATAACTATGTGGTGATCTCTGGTTCGGAAATTATATGGGTTCTTACTTGGTCTCTGGCTTGCTAAATCGTCCTTCTATTTCGGATTTCTTTAAGCTACAAGATTTGCAAATTAAATAGAACCAAAAACTGCTTGTTGTGGTGGCTCTTTTTGTATGTGTATGTGTGAATGCTGAGGATTTGACTCGCAGGATGGCTTTGATCTATGTTTGTTCTTGATATGTCTATATTTTACTTGTTTTAAGCATTAATTTGTCATCACTTTAGCATCATTTCATCACTGTTTCATATCATTCTTCATCGTTCTTGCACGCTTTGCATGTTTAGGATAGTTTTGCATACATGTTGCATTTTTGAGTTGTTTTCAGGTGATTTGGAGCTGTTGGTGAGCATATTGGAAGAAGCAAAGCGGAATCAAGCAGACACTCGACCAAGTCAGTCGAGTAACTCAACCGCCATCACTATTCCAGCACTTAATCACATACTTGACCAACTACTCTACCTTATTGGTCGAGTATCCACAGCCACCATCGCTCTCCCAGAACTCGATCATATACTCGACCAACTACTCTACCTTGTTGGTCTAGTATCCACATCCACCATCACTCTCTGAATACTTGACCAACTACTCGACCCTGTTGGTCGAGTATCCTCTATCACCTCACTTCAGAATCACTCGATCGTGCTCACTTCAAGAACACTCGACCGCATACTCAACCATGTTGGTCGAGTACCCTCCATCGCCTCACTCTTCCACCACTCGACCACGAACTCAACCTAGCAGCTTCAGAGTCTTCTCAAATCCGTACTCAACCAGACATTTGAGCATAAGGAAGAGAAGAGGATGAAGCAGACACTCGACCCTTCACTCGACCATGTCGCGACCAGAGCAAGAAACCTCGTCTACTCGATCGCATGAGTCGAATGTATCCTTAAACCGCCTTAATACTTTGTCGTTTTGTGTTTTAGGGTTTCTTAATATTTGCTATAAATAGGTTGTTTCTCTTAATTCTGAGACTTAAGCTTTATTCTGCAGAACAATTAGTGTTTTTTCTTCATATTTGTAATCCGAATTCCTCTTAATCTATTGAGTATTTGCATTTGATTTCTTCTACAAAGTTGTTTATCTTGTTGAGATCTTTAAGTTATGAAGATTTTAGAGAATTCTGGGTTTATGTTATAAGTTATGAATCTTAAGTAGTGATTAGGGTTCTTGAGGATGGATTAGAGTAGTTTAGAGTCCTTAATTTGTTAGGTGGTTGAGTATGATTGGTAGATCGCTTCTCGATAAGTTGTTCTTAATGCTAATTGCATTCTGATTAATTGGAATTTGAGCCCAGATATTTTCGCACCCACAAGGTGTTCAATGAAATGTCTATAACACTAATTCCAGAGATTCGTGTCTCTGTACCAAGGTGTTGGTTACAGAGAGCGTTTTGGATTTAACTTGTTGATTCGTAAAGCCTACTAGGTTAGCTTTCGTCAATGGTGTTTGAGTTTGGAACTAGCTTAGCTTGAGGATCTCTGTTGCGGTGGCACTTTGATTTGGTGTTGAACTTGTTGTCTAGGGATAGGTTGTTGAGCATGTTAACCACCTGATAGGTTAAGGAGACTTCACTACTCGATTACCCCATCCTTAGGAATTTCTCTTCCAATTGATTTCTCTATTTACATTCATATTCTTTGCTTGTTCTTATTGCATGTTGCTGAGTTTTTGCATTTTCTTGCCTGTTCTCACTCATATACTCGACCACACCCAGCGTCTGGCAACAGACTGTGCAGTCGAGTATATTTCTTGCATTTTATGTCTGTTTTTCTTCTAAATGGTAGACCATACCCAGTGCCTGGCAACATGCAGTGTTGGTCGAGTATTTTGTGTATTTCTGCAAGATTTTATGTTTTCTGCATGTTCACTTAGGACTGTTAGAAACTCCAAAACCTGTTTATGCTTGGCTTGACTCTGTGAAATATGATTGCATCTTGATCGTTAGAATCTCACCCAATTGGATTGACATCTTAAATTCTACAATAACATGATAGTGATTTAAGGAATTGAGAACTAGTGAAAATCCTACTATCAGTTCTCCGTTATTGCTTTGATGGTAGATTATTGCATCGAGGTTAAGGTGTGTGTCTTTTCATCATATATATCACTGAGATGCTTTTTGTTATGGATCATACTGTCCTTCGTTGTGTTGATAGATAGTTGAAGGTCCAAGACAGAAAGTCATCTTGTTTATGATATCTTGGGGTTGTTGTTTTGTTGTCTTTGAGATTGCTCTGCTTTTATATAAATTTGTTGACTATGTATAGGTTTGAGGAATGATGCCAAGTGGCAAGTCTTGTTTGGGTTACATTTATATTAACTTGTGACATTGTTCATGTTGATGTAGATTATTGGTTTAAGTTGATTTTGTTGGCATATTTTTTGAACTAGCTTTCTTTATCACTGGTAATTAGAAGAAGCTGAAGCAGTTTCTTCCTGATTTGTTCTTCTTCATGTTTTTATTAATCATTGTTTCTATATATTTCCTAGTGTTGTTGGATTTCTCTGTTTTTTGCAAAATACTTGTGTTTTTTTTAGGGGTCAAGAGAAAAGCATTGGTTACCATCGAAGATGGCTTTATATCTTGAGGCAATTTTTATTTCCGAATCTTTAATCATACATGCTTGTGATGCTGGATTCTAATCCCATAGGTATGTTGAGGATGCAAAGGGATGCAAGCTCCATTACGTCTTTTTTTTTGAGTGAAAGGATGGCTTTGATCTATCCTTATTCCTCCATTTCCCTTTCATCATACATTTCTAACCATAGTAGTGATCTTCTGGTGGTGGTTACAGAAGTATGAAAAAACTCTTTAATATATTGGCTTGTTATGTTATTATAATCGTATTCTACTTGTTTAAGGATACAAAGTAACATGACTTGTCTTTTTGGGCATTACGTCTTACGGAAATGTGACACTATTCTAAGAGTTGGTCAGATTTGTGTACTGTACTGTTTCACCTATAGACTACATTTAAACCCGCGGTAAACCACGGGGCTATAAGTTTTTTAAAAAAATCAAAATATTATTTATTTAATTAATTATTTATATATATAAACTATTATTTTTTATTTTTAATATATATCTATAGATATATATATATATATATAATATTTAGTGTACAGTTACAATGTTTTAGGTAGCATCATCGGGACTATATATGTTTAGGTGTCATAAGTGATTAACAATTTTATTTAACTCATCTTATAATTTCTAAAAATTTATCTTTTTAATTTTATAATTATGTAATAATATATATATATATATATATATATATATATATATTAAAAATAAAGCCTAAGCTTAATTTGGGAGTATTGAAGTTAAACTTGATTTTGGGCTAAGCTTAATTATGGGTTTACAAAACCCAAAATTAAGCCTAAGCTCTAGAATTCTCTAGAAGTATCATAAAAAATCATCACCACTTTAAGTGTTCTAGAGAATTCTATTAGATATATATTTAGATAATTATGTAGAATAACCTAGAAGGTTGTAAGATAAAATCTAGATATTTTAGTAGAGTTATAGAGATGATGGTATAATAATCTACAACATTTGTAAGCCATCCTTGGAGGCGATAAATACCTCTTCACCCCTTCTTTCGTAATTAAGTTGAGCAAGTGAATAAAAAAGAAAGTGTTCTTCATAAGTTCTCTAAGAGGGTTTCTCATCTTAGTTTTTTCGAGTGTCTCGGGGAATTACGGTCTTTGGCTAGTGTAAGCACTATCAGGCGTTTTCTTTACATGCTTCCTATATACTTTTGAGAATAAAGTTTTTAACATTGGTACTTGTTCTCTACAGTTTGGTTCCTAATTGCATTGGATATCATTTTTTTTACTTACTGTGTAGATGCAGGGGATTTGACTTTTGGTTTCCTAATTAGTTGATTCGAGCGAATACTCATGTAACATTCTCAACCCAAAACGATGGGTGTCAATCAACACCAAGGGAGGGTGTCACTCGACACCATCAACTTTAGGGCGCTCGGGTTAAGTTCCTTAACTCAAAGGAAATGTTCAAAACCCTATTAGATGGATGATAAAATCTTGTCCATAATTCTTCTTACCATATTTATTAATCCATCATTATCTCTTAAATGTGTTTCTTATGCTTTTGTACAGCTTTTAGCCACATGTTTTGAATTATATTTAGCAAAAATGGAAGCAACTAAAGAGGTGGCCGCGTAGCTATGGTAGTTTGCAGACCATCCTTCACTACTTCCATACGTACTTCACAATACTGAAATTTCTGTTCATTTTCATAACCATGATTAAAGGTAAACAGACTACCTATTAAGAAAATCTTATGTCAAAAGATGAATGAGAGAGTATTTGTGGCATATTGAGACTATGATTCTAGCTATCTTAGATAAACAGCTATATAATACAAGATTATTTGATTGCAAAAGTATACATAATGACATTTAAAATCCAAGGTGTCCGACTTAGATGAAAAATCTAGTCACATACTTGCAAGTCTTTCTCGAAGAAAGGTGTGATCCCAAGAATCGAGTTTGATTTATATAAATTAACCGGTTTAAGTTCTAAGCTAGCTTCTATCGTTGGCATAATCGGAAAGTCTTCTTACCACAACACTATGTCCTCGTTCTCAATCGAGCGATATCTGTTCATTACACAAACTTTATTTATTCTTCAAATAATATTCATTTGGACTCTACTTTATATCTTGTGTACAAGTGTTTAGGTTACTCCGAAATGTCGGTTCATTCTTTATGTGTTGGCATAAACCTCCTTTAGAATAATCAATGAATATGTAAGATGTAAATCTTGAACTTTGTTAGTTTCTATACTTTGCTCCTGGAGATCACTCAATAGACGGCGTTTGTCATATTTAGGCTCCAATGAGATGGTCTCCTACACAAGCTAACACGGCCACAGCTGGCTTTTAGGAGGAAAAAATGAGTTATCCTCCCGAATACCCTCAAACATTAAAGTTAAGGCTACTAAATCATATAAAGACCTATTTCTCAAGAGGAAGATGAGGGTTAGTGTTCTAATGTTTAGCCAAAAAGGTCTAAGACGTAGTCCGATATAATTTAATGGTTGACGGCGCAATCACCATGCATGCAGTCAAATTGAATACGAGTATATATGTATGGTATATATGAATTTTATCTAAATTAGGATATTTTACTTTTAAATGAGCAGTCTTAAGCTAAACATACCATATTAGCATAACCCCGGAAATTTGGAAAACCATATATTTTTTGGAATTTAAGGAGATATATAACTTAAAATAGACATGTTTGAACGAGGAATATTTTAACTTCTTTTAAATAACTGGCATTTTTCTTTCTTATTTTCAAAAGCAAAAAAAACGAGTGAATTTATGTCATTAGGATGAAGAGATTATTTCTACTCTTGTTAACCATTCTAAGTTTCTAACTATCTTCATCATTCTCGGGCAAGGTTTGTATATACAATTAGATCATCTTATTATATGTAACATATGATCATTAATACCATCTCATATATTAGGAATATCAATTCAATATGCAATATAATATTTATGTTATAATTATTTTTCACTTGCTTCTTTTTTTCATTAACGTCAATTGTTTCTCAATCATGTTGCATAGATATATAAGTAACTCTAGAAGATGAAAAGAAAAATATCAAATCATGTTGCTTCTCATTTCTTTTCCAAGTAGAGAATATGCTTTAAAGCATTTTCTGACGATTTTCCCCCTATACCACTCAACTATTACAGGACAAAGATTTTTTGTGTAAACTTATAATATATCATATAGTTGTAATTTATGTTTACACGTATTTTCTAAATGTTGTGAAATACTTAGATATTCCATGTTTTATGTTACTTTCCTATGTGAAAACCTAATTTATTTCAGATAAAACTATATATATATATATATATATATATATATATATATATATATATTATTCTTACTTTCTATGTATTGTATAATGCATAGTTATTACATGTTTCATGTTATTTTTCTCAATGTACATCTAATTTACCAAGTGGTATTTTTCCAAGACCTACTCATGCTATATATTATTTTGGATTTCTATATCTTTATTATACACATTAAATATTGGTATATCTATTATCAAAAATAAAAAAAAATAAATATATTTCTAAAAGTCAATTTAAATATTATGTGTTATATTTGAACCCCATATTTTGCTAAAATCCTTTTGTTTGTTTATAATGGCAAGCTAAACACTTATCATTTACCGAAATAGATATTTATTTCTTTTTAGTTTGCTATTTAACTCAAGATAAAGTATATGAAACAACAATATTTGTTTCAAAAATATTGATTCTTAGCATTGTTTATATATGTTTATTATATGTTTAGTTTATGACTTATATCATTTTTGAAGTTACAATGTCGTCATATTTTTTCATAAATAATCAATAATTTGAATATGTATTTCTTGTGATATCTGATGGTACAACAAGAAAAGCAATAACGACACGAGAGGTCTTTGCACTTACAGGTTGTAGACTGAAGCCTGACTGGGTGCAAACAAGAACGTCAAGGAAAACAACATATTTTGTTGCCAAATTGAGAATCATATATTGAAAAGATTATGTTACATAGAGACGTAAGTAAACTTTTTTTTTTTTTTTGTCATCGAGACGTAAGTAAACTGAAGGCAAAAAAGTAGCAATAAATAATTGAGAAAATACTAAAAAATGAATGAAGAAGTTCAACGAACCTTATGCTAGTATCCATGTTGAATTTTGGGTATTGCTTACCCTTGTGATATGACGGTAACACCTCGCAGGTCCTACAACAAGATTCGGATTTTAGCTCGGACCCAAATTTATATAGCTCAAATCTATGATTCTAGTCACCTAACCATAATCATTACATAACACAAATCAATCAATTCGTATCAGAAGAAGAGCTATAAACCTAATTAGTTATCTGATGAACAAAGAAATCAATTGCAGAATCTTAAAACCACACCAAAGGGGGAATATTAGGTTAATTACTCAATGGAGGAAGTGGAAGAACACAGAACCATAACTGAGCTCACACGAGAGAGATCGAGAAACTTACTTCTTTCCATGGCGTCTCTCCTTTTACCTTCTCAGCCGAAAGCGCAGCTGCTCGGCGGAAAAATAGACTTCAACTTATAGATCCGAAATTTTCTAGGTCAACAAATGGATCGATTGCTTACTCATTTTTTGAGTATCGTTCTAAGAACGAACAACTTGGCCGGATTGCCTATCGCCGAAAATATCCAGATTTTGAGCGGAGAAGAAGTGAAATGCTCTAGATCGGAGATCTGAGCTCTCGAGGGAAGTGCGGAAAGGTGGATCGTCAAAGCGGATATGGTGAATGTCTTTGAAAGAGAAAGAGGCGATGGTGGGGTTCAAGTTGAAGAAGTTGAAAATTAGGGGATTAAATTAGGGTTTGGGTAGATTTGGATTTGGAGAAAAACTAAGTGTGGGAAAAAAAAAGAAAACCAAGTGAGCAAGCAAATTGGAGCCTAATTTTTACTCAATTGATTTTTATTTTTTAGTATTTTTAGCCCAAATTTTTGGCACACTTTTTTCACGCTAACCTTACCATAACGTTTTAGATATAGTATTTGATATTCTGTCTCTGTAAAAAAATACATAGAATAAAAACAATTCGGGAGAGAGTATTAGTTGTCATATAGACAACTTATCGTAGCGTTTCAACTTTTGGAAACGCTATTTAAAATTCAGAGGTTAATTATTAATAGCATAACTACATAAAACGCTATACTTCACTGCTATTAAAAACTAATATTCTTGTAGTGAACCTCGAGGACCGGATTGCTAGAACCGAAAGGAAGATCCGACGTTTGGAGTCGGACGTTCACAACTGGGAGAGGAGGGGATTTGACTCTATCGCTCGTATTCCCGGCTGTCTTCGAGAACACTTCAGGTTTCTGAAGAAGCATTGGGATATCTACCAAAGGAGCCTCGAACCCGACGAACGCGAAAACGGTTCATCGTCCGATGACGTTCCTTGTGCGAACCCTCCTCCTTCTTAATTGTTTATTATTTTGTAACATACTATTGGGCTGGCGGCCCAGACATTAATTATATTTCCCTTTTTGCTTTAAATTTGCCGATTTACTCAAATCTTATTTAATGCGTTGATTTAGGGAATATAATCAGTAATTAACTCGCTTACATTTTCCACGAAGCAAGTAATTTCAGATTTTGGGAAATCGTCGATTGATCCTCTTAAATGTGATTGAGTGTATTTCGAATATAAAGTAGGTGTAGCTCATTATTGAATTTAATCAACAATAATTCTACAAAAATATTCAAGGAAGGTAATTCTTCAGAGAATCCCTCCGACTCATTAAAAAAAAAAAACGATGATCTTCCGGAAATGTCAGACATCGAGCTTGTAAAAACGGAAGCAACCGGCGCACCAGAAGAGTCACGCCCATTAGGGTGGGGAATCAGCATTCAGGTTCCAAATGTGTTAATCGAGAGATTATCAGCTCAAGATCGTGTCAAGGCTAAAGAGTTTATTAACAAGGTATTGTTCAACCTAGTAACCTGACTCCTTTCGTTGTTTATTAAACGAAGCGTTTTGTTTTCTCAGCTTATTACTCGGCATAAAGAGCTCGAAGATGAGAGAAAAGAGATTAGAAATAAGAGAATGGAACTAGAGAAGCGTCGCCTCGATATTGCTCGCGAGCTTCATCGCCTCGAAGCCCATCCTTCTGATTGGATCGAGATAGGCCTACAGGAGTACGGAAACATGCCAGGTTGTATCCTGAACATCATTGACCTCGCAGGCCAAGGAGCAGAGCTATTCCGTAATCCAAGATCCTTCTAGATCTGGTTTTTGCTTTAGCTAAAAATACTCTTCATACATTGTTCGCAACGTACTTTAATATTTATGCTAAAAGATTGAGCTTTATTAAAAACAAGACTCCATGATTGGAGTAATATTTTTATTTTTATAGCTAGACTCGTGTTGAGCGAGCTGCCTACGTACCCAAAATAGGATCAAGCCAAATCGTAGTTCGATATGTTTGTTTTAGCAATAGAACTTTTTCAAGTTGATGATGTTCCAAGGCCTTTGAACGGAATTACCGTCAAGGTCCTGTAAACGGTATATGCCATTTCAGATTTTTCTGTGATTTGATAAGGGCTTTCCCAGTTAATCCCGAGTTTTCCAGCTCCTTCTTCTTTCGTGTTATCGAACACTCGCCTTAAAACAAAGTCTCCTACATTTAAAAGTCTGTTTTTCAACATTGAGTTATAGTATCGAGCGGTCATTTGTTGATAGTTCTGAAGTCGAATAAGGGATTGGTCTCGCCTTTCATCAATCATATCAAGAACGTCTTCTAATAATTTAGAATTCAGTTCTCCGTTAAGTGGAGCTTCGCTCCGGCGTAAACCGGGAACATTCAGCTCGGCTGGGACTACTGCTTCCATCCCATATACTAATGAGAATAGAGTTTCTCCCGTTGCTTGTCTCGGGGTTGTTCGATATGCCCACAACACAGGTTGCAGCTTGTCGTACCAACCACCTTTTCGAGCATTCAAACGTTTCTTAAGATTGCTGAGAATGGTTTTATTGGAAGCTTCCGCTTGCCCATTTCCTTGAGGATACCTCGGCGTTGAATAGCTAACTTTTATCCCCCAAGAGGAACAAAAATCTTCAAATTCATTTGAAATGAACTGTGGACCATTGTCCGTTACAATTTTGTAAGGAACTCCATGGCGACAAATAATGTGTTTCCACAAGAATGTCTTTACCACAGAATCTTGTATATTTGCGTAAGCTTCAGCTTCGATCCATTTGGAAAAATAGTCCGTTAGAACTAATAAGTATTAGACGCCTCCCGTTGAGCGATGCATCAGGCAAACTATATCCATTGACCACCTCATGAAAGGGTATGGAGCGGATATAGATGATAGAAATTAAGATGGCTGGTGAATAAGAGGAGCGTGCATCTGACACTTTTTACACCGTTTGGCGTAATCGATGCAATCAGAAATCATAGTTGGCCAGAAATATCCTAACCGTTTGATTTTGAAAGTTATTGCTCGCCCTGAAGAATGACTGCCGCAAAGCCCTTCGTGGACCTCGCTTGTCACTATTTCAACTTCGGGCCCGAAAATACATAAAAGATAAGGATCATTGACGCCTCGCTTGTACAATGACTCTTTAATTATACAATACTTAGCGCTGATGATTCTTAATTTGCGAGCTTGCCATTTGTTCGATGGTAGTTCTCCATTAAGAATGAAATTTTTGATGGGTACCCTCCTGTCAGCCCCCCAATCATTAGCGGAAGTATTATCCTTAAGTATAAACTTCCTTGGTTCCGGCTCGGAAGGAATATCAGGATCATTTATTAGAACTTCTTCATTATTTGCGATATCCGGAAGTGACTGTTCAGCTCGAGATGGTTCTTTAATGGGAACCTCTTGATCTTTTAGTTTTCTTCTCGGCTTTCTTTTAGGAAGTTCTGTTTGTGGATTAAGCTCGTCATCTTGAGAATTTGCTCGAGATCTAGTGACAACAAGCGAACTGTTCTTGTTGTCGGTATTTAATTCTAGAGTTTCGATATGCTCGACCTCCAAAATATTATCGTTATCTGTTTCTTCATCCGAAATACTTCGTGAAGAAATGCATTTAACTGGAATCACTCGCTTGAGTTCGGGATCTGAGGTAGAAGCTAGGGCGGCTAAAGCGTCTACCGAAGTGTTCTCGCCTCGAGGTATTCGAACTAATTTGAATTCTTTGAATCTTCCAGCTAACTTTTTGACGGCCGAAAGGTAGGCTTCCATTCGAGGTGCCTTAGCTTCGTAATCTCCAGCGAACTGGTTTACAACTAGCTGAGAATCACAGTAAGCTATTATTTTTTCTGCTCCAATCGCAAGAGCATGCCGAAGTCCTTCTAAGAGAGTTTCGTATTCCGCCTCGTTATTCGAGGCCGGGAACATTAATCGAAATGATTGTTCGATTATTTCTTTTGTCGGAGTTTCGAGCCTAATACCGATTCCGGATCTTTGTTTAGAAGAAGAACCATCTACGTGTAATTTCCATGTAGAGTCTGTTTCGATGAAGGTTCCATCATCTAATGGCAGTTCGGTTAGAAAATCAGCCAGAACTTGTGCTTTTGCGCTAGTTCGACTTTTATATTCTATATTGTACTCATTGAGTTCAATAGCCCATTTCGCCAATCTACCGGACTGACTTGGTCCGTGAAGAATCGAGCGAAGCGGATGTGAGGTTAAAACTTCTATCGGATGAGATCGGAAATAGGGTCTGAGTTTCCTAGCGGATACGACCACTGCTAAAGCTAATTTTTCCATCATTGTATATCTCGTTTCCGGACTGGTAAGAGATTTACTTATGTAAAAAATCGGCTTTTGATCACCTCGATCCTCTCGAGCTAAAACCCCACTTACAGAATGATTAGAAACCGAGATGTAAAGATAAAGTTTCTCATCTGACTCAGGTTTTGAGAGAACTGGTGGTGTCGTTAAATAAGTTTTGAGTTGATCGAAAGCTGCTTCGCATTGATCATCCCACCGAAATTTCTTGTTTCCTTTTAAAATTTGATAAAAGGGAAGACATTTATCGGTAGATTTCGAGATAAAACGATTCAACGCAGCAATTCTGCCCGTCAATCGTTGGACCTCTTTAATATTTTTTGGCGAAGGCATCGTGAGGAAAGCGTTAATCTGATTGGGATTTGCTTCTATTCCTCTTTCCGTGACTATGTATCCTAGGAATTCTCTGGAAGGAACACCAAAAGAACATTTAGCTGGATTTAGTTTCATTCCGAATTCATTTTGAATTTTGAAACATTGCTCAAGATGAGTGATGTGCTCGGATTTCTTAAGAGATTTCACGAGTATATCATCGATATAGACTTCCATCGTTTGGCCCAAATGTTCTGCGAACATTTTGTTAACTAAACGCTGGTATGTTGCTCCTCCATTTTTTAGACCGAATGGCATAACTTTGTAACAGTAGATTCCTCTATCTATTATGAAGGACGTTTTCTCTTCGTCTTCGGGATTCATCATGATCGGATTATATCCAGAAAATGCATCCATAAATGACAAGAGTTCGTTTATGGCTGTTGATTCTACAAGCCGATCAATATGAGGGAGAGGAAAGCTGTCTTTCGGACATGCTTTGTTAATGTCAGTGAAATCGACACATACTCTCCACTTCCCATTCTTCTTTTTGACTACCACGGGGTTTGCTAACCAGTCCGGGTATTGTACTTCTCTAATAGCACCAATTTTCAATAGCTTATCAACTTCGTCATTGACCGCTTGAGCTCGGTCAGGACCCAATTTTCTTCTTTTTTGCCTTATTGGTGTAAAACTGGGATCGACGTTTAGTTCATGAGTAATGATACTTTTGTCGATTCCGGGCATATCTTTCGCCGACCAGGCAAAAGTACGTTTATTTTCTTTTAGAAATGTTACCAATTGATCTTTGATTTCTGAATCTAAAGTAGTGCTGATCTTTACTTTTCGATCTGGAAATTCGGAATCAATTTCAACTTATGTGGTAACTTCATTCGAACTGAGACCACTTGAGTAACGCGAAATGCTTTCCTGCTTAGCGTTTATCATTAATTGTTATTTGAGCTTTAAGCGATGTCCATGAGGTAGCAAGAACGCGACGTTTCCTAATCTCCTCGAATGGTTCCGATTCCTCCGGGAGTCGGAAATTTCACACATTGGTGGTATGTTGAAGGTATAGCCTTCATTTGGTATATCCACGGAGTTCCGAGAATTATGTTGTATGCGGCCGGTCGGTCGAAAACGATAAATTCTACAATTTTTGGAACCCCTGCGGCGAGCACTGGTAGTTTTATGTTTCCTAAGGACATAGATGTGTCACTCGTGAAAGCTACTAATGGTGCCGGCGAACCGATAATGTCGGCTTTACTGATTCCCATTCTTTGCAAAGTTCTTAGAAATATTAGATCTACCGAGCTTCCAGTATCAATTAGACACCTTGTCACTTCGAAGTTCGCAACATCTAAGGTTATCACTAGAGCATCGTCATGAGGCCCTGTTACTCCTTGGGCGTCCGAATTGTCAAAAGAGATAGAAGGTATTTGTTCATTTGACTGAAAACCCATAGCAGTTTGAGTTGCTGCTGATTTCTTATGCCTTTTGATTAACCTGATCGAATCTCGGCATAGTTTGGATCCTCCCATTATAACATCGATCCTTTTCTTAGGAGTGTTCGGAGTTCCGGGCCTATTGGGCTTATGTTTCTTTTCAGGAGGATTAGAAGCTTCGGATTCTTCTTTTTCTTTGTGATAAGACTCAACAAATTCCTCCATATTGAAATTAGCGAGCTCTCCAGCTGCCCATAGCTCGGTGAGGTGCTTTTTGTGTACGTTGCAATCTTTGGTCGAGTGCCCATTTACTTTGTGAATATCGTAATAGGCACTTTCATCTCTAACCCAAGTATTAGGAGGATTGTATCTTCCTCTGCATGGGGAGGGTTTCCCTACAGCATCAGTAGCAGGATTAACTCCGAACCTTTTTTCATATTTAGGTTTGAACTTTTTCGTCGGATTTGCAAAGACTAATTTAGCTGGCCGATGCTTCTTAGCGAGACTAAGTTTTTCTTCCTCTGCCTCCATCCAATTGTTAGTTCGGAATAGAGCATCCTGGATGGTGCTTGGACGATTGACAATGAGTTCTTCCCGAAATCGGGATTCGTGCCAGAGTCCATTCTGTAAAGCGGATAGGGCAGCAGCATGCGATACCCCAGGAATTTTGGCTATCACTTCTTTGAATTTAGCAATATATTTGCGAAGTGGTTCATTCTAACCTTGGGTTAGATTCCAAAGATCTACATCAGAAGTTGCCTTTTCCAAAAACATGGAATATTGTTTTAGAAATGCAGAGGACAATTCCTTAAAACTATCAATAGTTTCTGGTTCTAACTGAGTGAACCATAGCAGAGCCGGTTCGGAAAGATTCTCGGAAAATAGTTTGCAAAATCCGGCATCTTCCTCGCCTGGTTCTAGATCAATTCTGCCTACGGCGATCTGAAAAGCAGCGAGGTGATTTTTAGGATCTCCTTTACCATCATAAGTTGGTAACTTAACCTTTCGAGAATCTTTGATCCGAAGGTTCGAGATTCTCGAGGTAAAGGGTGTTCGACGAGTTTCTTCGATTACTCGATCGATCTCAGGCGCCGAACTGGTCGCCTGATGAAATTTTGACTTCATTTCATTAAGCTCTTGACGAACTTTGATGAAATCATCTGATGGGGTGACATCATGATCTTCCATAAGGAATCTGTCGTCAATAGGAAGATTTCCCTGACCCTGGGGAAATTCTTCCCCGGTTGGGTTAGTCCCATCCCCTGCGGCTGCCGGATTGCTAGTACAAGCTGGCTGGCCTACTGGAGGAGTTTGAGTAACCCCGGGCCTGTTTTGTGCGGGAGTCGCGAATAGCCTGCGCTGATGCGTTGTTGTTTGCGTTGAGGACAAATTATCTAAACGGCTTGAAACAACGTTCTGCGCGTTTGAAAAATTTGTCTGGTTGGTTTGGACACTCGTTAAGGTTTGCCCGATTGAGTTCAACCTTTCACTAAGAGTGGTGTTGGCACCAACAAGTGTACCCATCTAACTGGTCAGATCGATGGTTGTCTGAGTAAGCAAGGCAATTGCATCGCTCAATGCTTGCTAATCAGCCATAGTTTCTTGGTTGGAAAAAAAGATTAAAGAGTTTTGATCCGCATTAATCATGTAGGTTACAATTTGACCAAAACGGCTTGAATTTGAACTATCTTGGGCTTCACATGGATCTTCCGAACTCTTTCTTGTTGACTCCGAACTTCCGCGTTTTGACGCTACCGCTAGCCTCGAACAATATTCTCCTCGCTTCGGCCTTTCTCTATGCGAACTGTCTGTCGAATAAGAGCGAACTCCATACTGGCAAGGATCGAGCTCTTCTACTACACTGAATCGAACTCCCGACTGGTTAACCTCAAAAATATTTTTAATTCCAAGAGGATTATTTTGTAATAATGACGTGGACAGATCCAAGTGGATCCTACCGAAAATGTGTGGGATCCGACCCCAACACTATCTCTTGATAATCTTCACCAATCATACACTTCATCGCCCAGAGAAGGGCCTTGACTTCGGCATGTAGTGGATATAGACTTCTACGGAGGTTCGCAGCTCCCATGGTTGGCGGCTCTAAATTTGATGATGTACAGAACCACCTTGTACCGGAGAACTTAACACTTCCCTTTCATGATCCATCCACAAAACAACGGTATCCAGAATAATTCGACTCAAGTAAGGCATCTCTCACTCGAGTTCGATTCACCAAGTTCATAGAACCATGATTTTCATTATGGAGCTCAAATTGAGCTGACTGCCACAATTGTGCCTCTTTTTCCGCTAATCGTAATACTTCTATTGGGTCTTTATCTATATTTTCAAAGATCTTTTCGTTCCTTACTTTCCAAATATACCAAATAATCCATGGGAAGGCTGATGAATCAAATCCCGAAGGTATTCTCCAAAATAAATGATCCAAATTCGCAAAATTAGATTCCATTTGAAAAATCCCCATAGCCGTAGGAATCTGTGAAAGCGCCCAAATCTACCGTGTCGGGTGACACTGAAATAGTGTATGATTAATCGTTTCTTCTGAGGTGCCACATCTGGCACATCCCGTGTCACAATCAATTCCTCTTTTTCGCAAATTTTCCGTAACCGGTACACAACCCGTTAAGATTTGCCACAAGAAATGTCGTATCTTAGGTGGACACTGTACTTTCCAAGAATGTGCTTTTAACAGGGTGATGTCAGGGCCAAGAAAGGGTAAATTGGTCTCCGACTTTTCTATCCGTATGGTATGATATCCCGATTTGAGTGTATATTTTCCGGATTTTGTAAAATGCCAACCCAAAAAATCTTCCTTTGTTAGCGCACCCACAGGTATGGCGATTATTAGCGCGGCATCTTCTGGATCAAAGATCGTTTTTAAGAGATTAATATTCCAAAAATTTGACCGACTATCTATAAGATCGGTAACTTTTAAGGATGGATCAGCAACTGAACCATTACTTTTTGCTGGTCTCGGGAATTGAGCTGGAATCCAGAGATCCTCCCAAATCGAGATAGATGTCCCAGATCAGACCCTTTTAATAAGTCCTTTATTAACTAGAGATCTAACTGAACATATACTCCGCCATCCATAAGATGGAAAATATGATTTTATATTTTCCAAAGGATTAGATTTCCTTAATTAACCTTAATTAAAATTTCTACAACATTTCTATTCACAAAAAAAAATTATTGATTTCCGAATATTAAAAAAAACAGAAAAATTAAGAAACAAAACAACTAAAGCAAACACAAACTCGATGTAGGCCATCTTATTTTCCCCAAATAGGATTTTCCTCTCACGAGGCCACGTTTTTTTTCACAAAAACTAAAGAGGCCACATTTTTTTTTACAAAAACCTTAGATGTCGACATTTAATGTTTTAGTGGTAAATATGGTAACTGCTCTAATAAGTTTTGTCATTACAAGAAAAAAAACTTGTCACCACTGTAAATATTATTATAGCAAAAAAAGCTGCCAAAAAAACACTGTTATCAAATGGATTCATAATTACAAATCTGTCGTAACATACAAAATTATAAAAGTCATTATAGCAATTTTTCTTTACTTTAACAAATCAATCGTTCTTAACAAATCTGCCATCAAATGACAGATTTGTGGTAATGTAATTTAATCTGTCATGATATAAAACAACTATGTCATAACATAACAGATTATATTTTGAAAAACAAATCTGTTGTAACACGACAGATTTATGGTAATAGTATAAAAATCTGTCATAACATATAACAAATTTGCTATTATTAGATGTCAATCTAGTTATTAATTTTTAGTCAGCAAATCTGTTACAACATGACAATTTTTTTTCGAAAATAATAAATCTGCCGCCTCTTACAAATTCAATCAGTCAGACATTACAATAAGTCTGTCACAAATTGCTAAAATTTGTGGTTGAATGAAAAGAAATTTGTCAAGAAAAATAAATTTGCTAAAATTCGGTAAGTCTGTCGTAACCCTATTCTAAAAAATCTGTCACAGACCAATAAGTCTGCAGTTTATAAATTAATCTGTCACAACTAGATAGCAGATTTTTCTAAAATTGCTGCAATGTTTTATGAAAGGTATTTTTGTTTTTTTTTCTACACATAAGACAAGGATATTTTAGGCATGAAAATAACTCATTTAACACAAATTATTTGTGAGTCAATCTAGTAATTAAACTCAATATTTTGGTTAATCTAGTAACTCTCCCTTATTATTATTATTATCAAAATAGAACAAATATTAATCCTTTCAATAAAAAAATTATTGACAACAAAAATAATAAAAACTTAAAAGCACAAGTTTTTAAAAGGATTTTGTGCAAAAAAAAACACTCAAACTCGCCAATTTTTGTAACTTTACCCTCTACCTCTAGAACATGCAAATTAATCATAAGAAGTCAACAATAGTACACAATGTAACCCTTTCCGCTACCGTTAAGTTCTTAAACTTTTGACAAATAATATATCAAAACGAAGCCCTCACGACGAGGAGTTTAACTTTACCTTTAGAATTTAAAAAAATCTAACTTATATGACCGGAGAAACGTTTACAATATATGTATAAGGGTTATATTGCGTATTATTTTTGACTCCGTAGGATTAATCTGCTTTTTTCAGAGGTAGAGGGTAAATTTGTAAAATTTGGTGAGTTGGAGGGTTTTCTTGTAGAAAACAAATCATTTTATCAGTTTTTAAAGTAACAATCGTATAGCTTCTACAACCAAACGTCTCTATAGTAATTGTAACATCTGAAACCAGAATGGGGGTGGTGGTGTCGATCGACACCAATAGTTCAAAATTAAATGAGGAAAACCTTGTCTCGTTTTTAAAATGACTCAGCCTCCTTTCTCTCCATTTTTGAGTGCCTTGTCATTTCCAGAGAAGTGGGAAAGAGAAAAAATTGGCTTTGTGATTGATCCAGAGAGAAAAAGAGAGGGTTCGAGTGAGTTAAAGAGAGGAGAAAAGCTTGTTTTTGGTGTCAGCAAGAGGAGGAGGAGCAGATCAGTGGCTGTGGGGTTGAGAGGAGGTTGTTGTGGTGCTGGATTCTACTATTATTCCTTGTCTCAAATCAGTCCAAAATCGAGGTGATTGCGTGGCCATGGCTTATTTAAGCAAGTTGGGAAAGTTTTTGATAACATGGGATTTTCGCCCATATTTGTTATTGTTTTCTTATGTTTTAGGGAGCATTTGGAGTGATTTCATAGCTAAGAGGGAGTTATTCAAGTATTTATGGAGCCAAGAAGGTTTTAAGAGTTTCTAAGCTTTAAAGACCAAAAGGCGATCAAAACCCGTTTCAAGACAGTTTCTGTACGTCAGAAGTATGGCATCCTTTCGAGGTCTTTCCTGTTACTAAATCAAGAGATATCGGTGGCTATAGAAAGCTAGAAGAGTCTAGATTCGTCTTGAAGTGGAATCAGAGCTTTTCATCTAGCCGTTCAGAAGTTATGACCAGAAGAGTGAAGACATCTCCAGACCGGCCAGAAGCAGTGCAACCGTTCCGGAGCTTCCTGACCACCCCGGTCACTTGGGCCGAGCCCAGGCTGCCTATTATTCTCCACCCCGGTCACTGTAGCTTCTACCCTGTCCAGAGACGCGAGTTTCACTTAAACTAATCTACGGGAAAAGACGCTTTTGCCCCTTGACCTAACCCTTGGTTCCCGAAACCTATAAATACAGGTTGAAAGCCCTAAACCTAAGTGTGCCTTCATGTGTCTTCGAAGTGCCTCTCAAGCCCTCTCTGCCCTCGCCATGAGCTTCAGCCGTCGTCCATTGAAGCTTTGAAGAATCACCAAATCTCTATCTCTTTTCTCTTGTTTTCTCTAAGATCTATTAAGGTGAAGTCTTACCTCTTGTATTCTACATTCAAAGAAGTAATCTCTAAACCCTATTCAGTTCTTATTATTTTCTTTCTCATGAGTTTATCAAACCTTACTTTGATGATCTCTTTAACCATGCTAGAGTAGTTTTCTAGTTGGGTTTAAAGGGTTAATCAAAGGGGGGAATATGGCCGATCGTTTAGGTGGCAATATCTAGGGTTTTGTTTGATCGTTTACTCTGTATTCTTTCTAAGTAAGTTGTTTCTTAATGCATGTAGTTAGATTAATGTCCTAACTTGTGATCCCAAGTGTTTAAATTGCTCACAAGCTTGTCTAATACGCTAGACCTAGCTTACGAATGTGTATCGTGTTTTAACAAGCACACACCACTTAGTTATAGGGCTTTATGGAATAGAAACGAACTTGATCTTATTGCTTTGATATGTGCGTCGTTGCCTGCGTTAGTTGAGTAACGGAGTATTAGGATTTTAGCCGACTAATTCTATAACATAGGGTTAGCCGAATCTTAGTGTTTCGTATGTCCGAGACTTGGAAGTAAACAAACCTAATTCTAATATTACTTAGATAGTGATCATTGAACCCCCTGCGATACCCTTGATGCCCAACGTTTGTCTCTCATAGTTTTCTTACGTTATTTACTTGCTTTTTACTTTGCTTTCTTATCGCTTTCTCATTTACTTTTACTTGCATTCGCGATACCACAACCAACTCCCCTTTATTTTTTTGTCCTAGCTTTACTTTGTCTTCATAAGCTTGTCCGAACTACTTCTCTCTCTGTGGATTCGATACCCTAAGTACTACGATTGACTGCTGTGCACTTGCAGCTTATTGATCGTGTTATTTGGGATTTTTAAAACCTGATATATGTGTCCCAAACGATCGCAGGACCATCAAGTTTTTGGCGTCGTTGCCGGGGAGAGATTGTTAGTTCCACAAGTTTAAGGACTAGGTAAACTCTAGGACTTTTGCTTTTTAATTTTTAGTTTTGATTTTCACTGTTTCAGGAAACCTTAAGGATGATTCCAAGAGCTTTTCCCGAAGAATATCAAAACCTCACGCTTTCAAGTTTCGTAGCATTACAAGATTACATGGATCTTAGAGGATTCCCGTACCGATCACCGAGGATCGGAGACTTTGAGCTGCTCGGACCGTCCCACAGAAGCCACCGCTCGACCGGCCACGAAGCCCGTGACCGGGGTGACCCCTTCTGTCCGGACCGGTCACGACCCTCACCAACCGGTCTGGCCCCTACCCGACCACTTCACGTCTTCCACCACGCCGTTCGATCCTTTGGAGATCAAACTAATGGGAGACACCATTCACCATGTCATGGAGCTGCAAACCATGATGGAGAGTACCGCCATCCGCAAGAAGTAATGAGTGTAGACGTTCACCCGAACAACCACCCATTCCACAACCATGAGTCATTCGTTCCAAGGAGAGAAGCCACGGAGGAAAAACTTATCGAGATCATGCAACAATTACTTGAAAGCCAAGAGAACGGCATGAAGGAGATTGATTCGAGATTCACGGAGATGAAAGCTGATATGATCATGGAAAGCACAAAGGACATGGAACGTGATAAAGAGCTTGTAGCCGAGGAGGAGCTTGAAGCAGAGGAGCCGCTTGAACCTGAGGAGTATTTTGAACCAGAAAGTGAGCTCGTACCGGAGAAAGAGTATGGAAAAGATGTTATCTTAACCTCACTGGTTTTGATAAATGATCATCAAATGGGCATGTGTCTCATTTGTACTCTTTTTTCCTTGTCAAGTTTTGTCCCAATGGGTTTTCTTAACAAGGTTTTTAATGAGGCAAATGATTCACATTCAAATCACCCATTTGTTGATCCAGCGCGCACTTGGAATAACATTCAGAAGTCTACCCCATGGAATATATATGGAGTCCAGCCCATTTTATGGCCATTACAAGCCCAAGAAGAGTCCAAACCAAGTTCTTAATTTGCTGGTCAAGAGGAGTGACGAAAATAGGAGTTCAAGAGTCATCTTTGAAGCCAAAGGGTCTTTTCTATTCAAATTCTATCTTTAAAATTTTGTTAAGTTTCTAGACAGCCTTGGAGCTTGTTCCAAGACTTGTCTCTCTACATTCTCTTCTCTTCTTCTCCTTCTCTATATATTCTCTTGTAATCTCTTATGAGAACCTATCTTTCTTTTTATCAAAAACCTTTTCTAAGAAGATCATCTTGTTGGTGTGTATATCCAGCAAAACCCTTAGTCTCTTTTGGTGCGTATATCCAAAGGAACTAAGTTTCGGTATCGTGAAGCTCTTCCGCAAGCTTCCGTGATATCCATCGATCCATTCTCTCGTTGTTGAGTCGTGTGTCGTCTCTAACTCGAGATCATCTATCCATCATCACGGCTTCACAGCCACCTTTATCTCTTGCTCAACTTTAGAGTGCCGAGTCTTCGGGATGATATGATCATGGAAAGCACAAAGGACATGGAACGTGATAAAGAGCTTGTAGCCGAGGAGGAGCTTGAAGCAGAGGAGCCGCTTGAACCTGAGGAGTATTTTGAACCAGAAAGTGAGCTCGTACCGGAGAAAGAGTATGGTAAAGATGTTATCTTAACCTCATTGGTTTTGATAAATGATCATCAAATGGGCATGTGTCTCATTTGTACTCTTTTTCCCTTGTCAAGTTTTGTCCCAATGGGTTTTCTTGACAAGGTTTTTAATGAGGCAAATGATTCACATTCAAATCACCCATTTGTTGATCCAGCACTTGGAATAACATTCAGAAGTCTACCCCATGGAATATATATGGAGTCCAGCCCATTTTATGGCCATTACAAGCCCAAGAAGAGTCCAAACCAAGTTCTTAATTTGCTGGTCAAGAGGAGTGACGAAAATAGGAGTTCAAGAGTCATCTTTGAAGCCAAAGGGTCTTTTCTATTCAAATTCTATCTTTAATATTTTGTTAAGTTTCTAGACAGCCTTGGAGCTTGTTCCAAGACTTGTCTCTCTACATTCTCTTCTCTTCTTCTCCTTCTCTATATATTCTCTTGTAATCTCTTATGAGAACCTATCTTTCTTTTTATCAAAAACCTTTTCTAAGAAGATCATCTTGTTGGTGTGTATATCCAGCAAAACCCTTAGTCTCTTTTGGTGCGTATATCCAAAGGAACTAAGTTTCGGTATCGTGAAGCTCTTCCGCAAGCTTCCGTGATATCCATCGATCCATTCTCTCGTTGTTGAGTCGTGTGTCGTCTCTAACTCGAGATCATCTATCCATCATCACGGCTTCACAGCCACCTTTATCTCTTGCTCAACTTTAGAGTGCCGAGTCTTCGGGAGGATCGTGTCAAGTGGTATCAGAGCACACTCTGAAAGTTGAGTATTCTATCTTGTCTATTCATCTTCTTATTCCGTCTGTCATCTTGTTTTAATTTTCATAAATAATTTGTATTTGCTAAAATCGCGAAATCAACTGTCACGGGTTCGAAATTGAGTCTAGTATTTTGTAAAATTGTTTCTGGAATTTTCCTGCACGATTTGATAATTTTTAGCATCCGAACAAGTCAAACTGTCGTGATTAGGGTTCTAGGAGAATTTTGTGGTATTTGAAGAGTCATTTCGTGTTTGTTTCGAAAAGAACTAGTTACTGGTGTTGTTTTGTTGTTTCTCTTGCAGAAAGAATGGCTGAATCCGATGAGGAAGAGACTAGCCACAACCGGAACAACAAACTTTTTGATTGAAGCTATGAAGAAAATGATGAACACCGAATTGGAAGCATTTCGCAAAGAGTTTCATCAGAATTTTAGATCTCCAAGGAGAAGTCAAGAGCAGCATGAGCAGTTCACATATCAAAAAGAGGCAAACCCAAGGAGACCCCAGGAGAAACCTAATTGGAGAAGCAGATCAACCCAAGATCAAGCAAATAGTTACTACTACAATCGTGGTGATCAAAGACGTGTTGAGAAAGCTACCCCGAAACATAATGATGTGAAAAAAGTTAAGGCCGTGAAGAAAAGCCAAAAGGAAAGTCTAGCCTTAGCAAAAGAACAATTCGAGGATGAATTTCTAAAGATTCTCAATGCTTACAACAAACCCAAGAAAGCTAAGAGAGGTCTTCCTTCTAATTCAGAAAAAGCTAAGCTTCCTCTTCCTTCTGAATTTGTGAAAGATATGTGTGATCTTTTTGAGAAGCCTGATTTTGTGCTTGAAAATAATCAAGCTTGTGATAAACTGATCCTTTCCAAACCGGTGCAACCGAGTAGTACATTTTGTTTTTCACAGGTTCTTGAAGAAAAATCTCAGAAAGAAGTTCAAAGGAGTTTGCCATCGATTGTTACTAATTTGGAGCAGCAAACTATCTTTGTTATTGAACCAACCCTTGAGTCAAATGAGCGCCATCAAAAGCACTGTAAGGAAATTGATTTAGTTAACAAATCGCCTAATTTGTTTGTTTTGATTTTTGCTCAAGATGAAAAACGATTTGGTTTGGAAAAAGTGAAAGAATTTCGTGTTTCAAAATCTGTTTTTGACAAATTGATTCCAACTTTTGAAACACCAACACTTGAAAAGCTCTTTAAGCCAAAAAGTTTTATGTTTGATGAGTTTCGTGAATTTAACTATTCTTTGAGAGTTTCTTTGTGTAGCAACGCATTAGAGCTGTTTAGAACTAAAACCGAAAATGCATTGGTTAAAACTTTATATGAGTTACATGAATCAAATCCGTTCAATGGGCTTTGCAAACCAATCTTGAAGGATTGTGTTTTTGAATTCTCTTTTTCTAGTATAATGCATTTGTTCTATTCCATGAGTGCTAAAAAGGGAACAAGAGCTAACTACTTAGGAGAAGTAACATCAAGAAAAAGAACATTCAAGGTTCCACTCCATATACATGACAACGTGAGGAAAGCTGAAGGTGCACCAAACATATTGGCAATCAAAGAAAAGCCGCCGGATTTGCAGCAGCCTCAATCCATCTGCAAGAAACACAAACAAGGAGCCATGAGTGGAATTGGAGAATTAACTCAAGCTGAAGCAGTTCTGGTCCACAATCAATTATCTAAAGCTGAATACAATAGTGTAATCAAGGAGAAACCACCAGATGCTACACCACGAATTAAAACCCGAGGTAACTATCTAAACTCCCAAAAACGAATGAAAGCTAATTTGCTTTCTCTTGGTTCAGATTGCACAATTTTGAGGCCAACCAAGAAGACTAATGATCGAGAGATAAGCACTCATCCTTGGAATCAATCAAGAGATCTTCGTGAAGATTGTCAAGATCAATTTCGGCCAAAGTACACAGAAGAACGCATAGGCAAGCAATCAAATTTGTTTGTTAGGGCTAGTAAGGATTATGACGACATGTTCTCGGAGGATAAACCTATAGGACTACCATCCATCCATGATGATTCTCAAAGCCACATTTGGAGACCAGGAGATTATCTAGGACGTTCAAGTCCTACACCTCACGAGATTTTGGTCATTTTACTTCACATGTTTCACGAGGAGCCTAAAATGGATCTTTCTTCATTGGATTCATTCCATACCTATCAATGGCGACCAGGAGAGTTTTTAGATACCTCTAGTGAGGAGGAGTTGGTCACCAACAATGCCTTGATCCAAGAAGAACCCCCGGATCCAACACCACTTTCATTAATCGTGATGATACCAAGCACCAAACACACTGCGAACCTTATTCAGGTAAGTAACTCTTTCACTCGCTTGGTTTCTCATATTACAAGAACTGTTATTATGAGTTTATCAAATCTAGGAAACATCGAGAAAGAGTTAGATTTATTTAAAGAATATTTGGAACCAAACTCATGTCTTAGAACGCAAGTAAAACATGAACATTTCAAGGATAATGCATTGATAAAAGCTGAGACATGTTTACTTGGTTATAGTGACTCCATGACTGTGATAACACGCTTGCTCTTTGCAAAAGCTGTTGACAATATTTCAGGTACAAAAGAGGAGCCACCAGACTTAGAAGTTCTCTTGTCCAATCTCTTTGAGATGACGGGAATTGGAGTTGTTTTAATGCCAAGGATCGATTCTCCATCCAACCTATCAAGAAAAACAATCAACAATGCTTATGAACTTGAGCTGCAAGGTAAGTGTAATGTGAGTCCTAGCTTTAATGTTTCTGACTTGGTGCCGTATATTGTAGATCAAACGGATTTGAGGTCAAATCCTTTTCAAGAGGGAGGGGATGATATGATCATGGAAAGCACAAAGGACATGGAACGTGATAAAGAGCTTGTAGCCGAGGAGGAGCTTGAAGCAGAGGAGCCGCTTGAACCTGAGGAGTATTTTGAACCAGAAAGTGAGCTCGTACCGGAGAAAGAGTATGGAAAAGATGTTATCTTAACCTCACTGGTTTTGATAAATGATCATCAAATGGGCATGTGTCTCATTTGTACTCTTTTTTCCTTGTCAAGTTTTGTCCCAATGGGTTTTCTTGACAAGGTTTTTAATGAGGCATGATTCACATTCAAATCACCCATTTGTTGATCCAGCACTTGGAATAACATTCAGAAGTCTACCCCATGGAATATATATGGAGTCCAGCCCATTTTATGGCCATTACAAGCCCAAGAAGAGTCCAAACCAAGTTCTTAATTTGCTGGTCAAGAGGAGTGACGAAAATAGGAGTTCAAGAGTCATCTTTGAAGCCAAAGGGTCTTTTCTATTCAAATTCTATCTTTAAAATTTTGTTAAGTTTCTAGACAGCCTTGGAGCTTGTTCCAAGACTTGTCTCTCTACATTCTCTTCTCTTCTTCTCCTTCTCTATATATTCTCTTGTAATCTCTTATGAGAACCTATCTTTCTTTTTATCAAAAACCTTTTCTAAGAAGATCATCTTGTTGGTGTGTATATCCAGCAAAACCCTTAGTCTCTTTTGGTGCGTATATCCAAAGGAACTAAGTTTCGGTATCGTGAAGCTCTTCCGCAAGCTTCCGTGATATCCATCGATCCATTCTCTCGTTGTTGAGTCGTGTGTCGTCTCTAACTCGAGATCATCTATCCATCATCACGGCTTCACAGCCACCTTTATCTCTTGCTCAACTTTAGAGTGCCGAGTCTTCGGGATGATATGATCATGGAAAGCACAAAGGACATGGAACGTGATAAAGAGCTTGTAGCCGAGGAGGAGCTTGAAGCAGAGGAGCCGCTTGAACCTGAGGAGTATTTTGAACCAGAAAGTGAGCTCGTACCGGAGAAAGAGTATGGTAAAGATGTTATCTTAACCTCATTGGTTTTGATAAATGATCATCAAATGGGCATGTGTCTCATTTGTACTCTTTTTCCCTTGTCAAGTTTTGTCCCAATGGGTTTTCTTGACAAGGTTTTTAATGAGGCAAATGATTCACATTCAAATCACCCATTTGTTGATCCAGCACTTGGAATAACATTCAGAAGTCTACCCCATGGAATATATATGGAGTCCAGCCCATTTTATGGCCATTACAAGCCCAAGAAGAGTCCAAACCAAGTTCTTAATTTGCTGGTCAAGAGGAGTGACGAAAATAGGAGTTCAAGAGTCATCTTTGAAGCCAAAGGGTTTTTTTCTATTCAAATTCTATCTTTAATATTTTGTTAAGTTTCTAGACAGCCTTGGAGCTTGTTCCAAGACTTGTCTCTCTACATTCTCTTCTCTTCTTCTCCTTCTCTATATATTCTCTTGTAATCTCTTATGAGAACCTATCTTTCTTTTTATCAAAAACCTTTTCTAAGAAGATCATCTTGTTGGTGTGTATATCCAGCAAAACCCTTAGTCTCATTTGGTGCGTATATCCAAAGGAACTAAGTTTCGGTATCGTGAAGCTCTTCCGCAAGCTTCCGTGATATCCATCGATCCATTCTCTCGTTGTTGAGTCGTGTGTCGTCTCTAACTCGAGATCATCTATCCATCATCACGGCTTCACAGCCACCTTTATCTCTTGCTCAACTTTAGAGTGCCGAGTCTTCGGGAGGATCGTGTCAAAAGCCGAATTCGATTCAAAGATTGATGCACTTACCGTCGACATCAAACGTGTAGAAGAACAAGTTGGTGATGTCAAGAATGAACTCATAAACCACTTTGAGGACATTCAAGACCACAACACCAAGATCATCAACATGGGATACTCTATTGATGCCGTGGAGAGCCATCTAATATGGAGGATTGAGGAGATATAAGAAGGATTAACCAATCCTACTAAGTTTCCCAAGTGGAAAAGTGACCAATCCTACCATGAAGAAGAGAAAGAAGCCGCAGCCCCCGATGAGAATCATACCACCGATTCTAAGTCTAAGGAGAAAGACTACCCCACCGATGAAGAAGAAGCTTATTTCGATGAGAAGATCAATGAAAGCCGTTTTGAAGACTATTCAAGAGGGAATGATGAGTTTACCAAATCATCTAGTGAAGAAGATGAAGGAGATGAGGAGGAAGAACTCAAAGACGTCTACTCTTGTATGATAATTCGGATTCCTAACGAAGAAGCCGTAAGCTTCTCAAAGGCGTTGGAGCCGAAGTTAAGGAGAAGCACCTTAACCTCTTGGGCCAAATCTCTAACTTGGAGGAACATGATGAAGTTAAGAGTATCCATAGGAGAATCGATGCACTGAACGAAACCCTATGGACCGTCTTCAACCGGATTTTGAACTTGGAAGGAAGAAGAGTTGAATCTACGCCTGATGTGCCTTGTAAAGCTGTCATGACCTATAAGGAAGTATAGAGCTCGAGGAAGGTGAGATTGACGAAAGAGAAGAGAGCCGTCCCGAGAGAACAAGGCTTCGCCGTGGGCTTAGTCTTTTGGAGAACCGTTGGTATCCCCACACGATAAGCCTAGAGAGACTCGGAGATTTTAACCGAGCCGTTGGGAAACTTCCTCGAGGTACATCTTTCTCTAATGCTTGTTCCTATTATGACATTGACTGTTTCTTTCTTGAAAGTTATGAATCAAGGAAAGAGATGAGGGAACTTTATGAGCAAGCCTTATATTACCCGAAGCCGTTTCGCACTCTAAGGAAGGTAGAAAGCCCTAGACGATTTCTTGTTACTTGTTCCATAAGAGGGGTTAAATTCAAAGACGCCCTCTGCATCAACATAATGACTAAGGAGGTCTCGGATAAGCTTGGAATAAGTAACATCCAGCCCTCGGATATCCGTATCGGACTCGCCGATTCACCCTTACGGTACCCAAAGGGATTGTCCATGATGTCTATCTTAGGATCGGACAATGCAACGTTCCTACGGACTTTCACATCATCAATGTAAGGGGAGGAAGGCCCTCACAACTCATCCTGGGAGGAGCATTCTTAGCTACCGCCGGAGCCGTCATTTATTGGCCTAATCAAATGATGTATTTTGCGAACATCGATGACTATGCTTTCTACAAGATAGTGCCCTTCATTCCGACTGCAAGGAGACGGAGGGAGAAAAGGAGCGATCACATGGAAGAACCCCCCGACGAGTTCCAATCCAAGAGAGTTTGTCTAGGGACAAACAATCCTTCTCACTACGCTTAGTGAACTACCAAACATCGAGCCAACGACGTTAAACAAGTGCGCTAAGTGAGAGGCAACCCACTTGGTAAACTTTTCCTTAGGATTTAATTTCTTTTATTTTTGATAGTTTTAGTTTTTGTTTCAGGAATTTAATAAAAACAGAAAAGAAAATAGAAAAGAAGAAAACAGAAAAGCCAAAAAGAAGAAGAAAGAAGAAGGTCCCTGGAACGGCCACACCACCCCGTGACCGGTGCCAGCAGGAGGCTCCGGACCGGCCCCACCTGCCCGTGACCGGTCCCCACTGAAGCCTCTGGACCGGCCACACCTACTCGTGACCGGTCCAACCCACGCTCTGTTCGATGATTGTTTCACGACCTTCCAAAGCACGGTGGCAAGTTGAATCACATGACCGGCCATCCTTAAAGATGTTCGAAGCATGCCGAAGGAGATGGATTGATCGAGCTGCCAACGATCAATACCAAGAGTCTCCACTATGACAATCCGAGAGTCATGACAACATCCAACCCGCCGTCCGTACCGCCATCCGTACCGCGACCGTACTGCAGAGCAACATCCACGTCCATTCTCTAATTCTGTCCGATGAAACGATCTATGATTGAATATCTACCGATAACTTGTATATTTCATGAGTAATCATCGAGACAAAATCCTGAAACAACGAGCGTTTCGCGAGACGACACCAATACGCCGTCCCGCGACCGTACCGCAAAGCACCTTCACGTCCGTTTTGAAGTTTTGCTCAACCCAATGAGCTGAGATTTGGAATTCACCGTCAATATGGGGATTTGATGAGGAATGATCGAGACAGAATCTTCAAAAGAGGCACCCTTTGCGATACAACACATTCAAGCCCAACCGAGCTGTACCGCATGATGAAAGTCGACATCGTCAAAATCTGCTGGGATACAAAACTTGCCAATTTTATGACCATTCCAGGACATATGATCGAGAAAAAAACAGCTTGGGTTCGAACTAGATTGTGAGATATGACGAGGAGCCATCAAAAGAAGCCTTCACCGTACCACCAGGCTAAACTCTGAGAAAAGGCTTGAGATTTGAAATTCATCCGGAAACTTGACATTCTGGAGAAAATGGGTGAGAAAAAAAGGCCTTGGAACGGGTTAGTTTTAGAGATATCGACTTCAGGTACGAGATTTTATTGATAAGCTTACGATATGCTGTTGTACTCGATGAAATTGCTTGGGATTCAAAATCCATAAGCAATATGCCTATTTTAGAGGCATTCATCGAGAGAAACACGGATGTTATCGGTTTAGTTTTGGAGATCCACGATACCACCCTCCGGTAAGCCATCCTCAAGGCATTCCGTCGTTTCCGTAATTCGACATGAGATTCAAAAGCCATCGTCAACATGCATATTTTAAAGGGAATGATCGAGAAAAAATGTCCCTGGAACGGGCTAGATTGGAAGAATGACGAGAAAGCTGGAGATTGCACGTACCAAACCGTACGGATCACCGACCGACCGCACGACCCGCGACCGGTCCCGCCTCAAGCAACCAGCCCGGCCACACTACCCGTGACCGGTGCAGGCCAAGCGCCAAGGATCGGTCACACAAACTTCCACCGACGATCCTTACCATCCATTCCACCCGTCCGATCCGACACCGCAATCGTCAAGCCGACCGTCCTCTCCGCCCGTCACCACGATTTTGATCTTAATCGTGGAAAATTTGACTTCAAGATCAAATCTATCTTAGGTATGTTTTATTTATTCTGTTTTTGATAACATGGGATTTTTGCCCATATTTGTTATTGTTTTATGATGTTTTAGGAAGCGTTTGGTGTGATTTCAAGGCTAAAGAGGAGATATTCAAGTACTTATGAAGCCAAGAAGGTTTTAGGAGTTTCTAAGCAAAATGAACCAAAAGGCGAGCAAAACCCGTTTCAGGACATATTCGAAGCTCCAGAAGTTAGGCGTCCGTTGGAGGCCTTCCCATTATGAAAATTTGGATATCGTGGACTCTATGGAAAGCTGAAAGAGTCAATATTTCAATAGAGGAAGAATCAACTTAATCCCAGCTGCCAAACAGAAGTTACAGCCGATTGAAGTCAGTCTGTCAGAGACCGGTCGCAAGGCGTGCGACCGGAGGAGAAACTCTTGGCTGGACCGGTCACAGCACCCCGTGACCGGGGTGAAGCCTATTGTGGAGAACGGTCATGAAGCCTCATGACCGGACCAAGCCGCCTCGTCGCTGCACTTATCAAAACTACGTCGTTTTGCCGATAAAACCCTAAACCGACTTATTACTTTCCGAGGCCTATAAATACAAGTTGTAAACCCTAAATTAGGGTGTGCATCCAGTGTCTTCGACCTCAATCACCAGCAGCCTCCTAGAGATGACCAGAGAAGCCTTCAAAGCTCCCTCACCGCCGTTCCTCTCCGATAGCCGCCGTTGAAGCCATCGAATCATCACCAACCTTTCTCTTCATCTCTTGTCTCTGTTCTCTACTTGTTTAAGGAAGAAGAATCCTAAACTCTGGATTTCCAGAGAAGATCTCTAAACCCTTTTTCTATACTCATACTCTTTTATGCAATTTCTTATTCATATGATGTTATGTTCTTTGAGTATGTTTAAGTAAATTTCTTGTTGGGTTTAGGGGTTTTCAAAGGGGATTCATGGATCTGTTTTCTAGGGTTTCTTAGATCTATATTTAGGTCATCTTTGTTCTTCGTTCTAGGTTTGTTCTTAATGCGTATTACTTGAATAGCTAACTTACAATTGATCTTAGGTAGGTTTATGCATCACAAGTGTATAGATATGCGTTCACTAGCCAAGATGTGAGTATCGTGTTATAACGAGCACACACCACTTAGTTATAGGGCTTTACGAACTGTAATCGAACTCGTTAATCATGCTGGTTTAATCTCGTCGTTGCATGCGTTAGTTTAGTAACGGAGTTCTTAGACTTAGATAGTCGTTTGATCATAAGCCAAACGGTTTTAAGGAGAAATCAAGCTTGGTGGTCTCGGCCAACAACTCAAGCAGTTTCAAAAAGTCTTGTCTGAGGAGTTCACTCTAGCCACGGGGACCCATAAGCTTCTTAAAGGCGTTGGAGCCGAAGTTAAGGAGAAGCACCTTAACCTCTTGGGCCAAATCTCTAACTTGGAGGAACATGATGAAGTTAAGAGGATCCATAGGAGAATCGATGCACTGAACGAAACCCTATGGACCGTCTTCAACCGGATTTTGAACTTGGAAGGAAGAAGAGTTGAATCTACGCCCGATGTGCCTTGTAAAGCTGTCATGACCTATAAGGAAGTACAAGAGCTCGAGGAAGGTGAGATTGACGAAAGAGAAGAGAGCCGTCCCGAGAGAACAAGGCTTCGCCGTGGGCTTAGTATTTTGGAGAACCGTTGGTATCCCCACACGATAAGCCTAGAGAGACTCGGAGATTTTAACCGAGCCGTTGGGAAACTTCCTCGAGGTACATCTTTCTCTAATGCTTGTTCCTATTATGACATTGACCGTTTCTTTCTTGATAGTTGTGAATCAAGGAAAGAGATGAGGGAACTGTATGAGCAAGCCTTACATTACCCGAAGCTGTTCCGCACTCTAAGGAAGGTAGAAAGCCCCGGACGATTTCTTGTTACTTGTTCCATAAGAGGGGTTAAATTCAAAGACACCCTCTGCGATTACGGCTCCTGCATCAACATAATGACTAAGGAGGTATCAGATAAGCTTGGAATAAGTAACATTCAGCCCTCGGATATCCGTATCGGACTCGCCTATTCATCCTTTACGGTACCCGAAGGGATTGTCCATGATGTCTATCTTAGGATCGGAAAATGCTACGTTCCTACGGATTTTCACATCATCAATGTAAGGGGAGGAAGGCCCTTATAACTCATCCTGGGAGGAGCATTCATAGCTACCGCCGGAGCCGTCATTTATTGGCCTAATAAAACGATGTATTTTGAGAACATCGATGACTATGCTTTCTACAAGATAGTGCCCTTCATTCCGACTGCAAGGAGACGGAGGGAGAAAAGCAGCGATCACATGGAAGAACCCCCCGACGAGTTCCAATCCAAGAGATTTTGTCTAGGGACAAACAATCCTTCTCACTACGCTTAGTGAACTACCAAACATCGAGCCAACGACGTTAAACAAGTGTGCTAAGTGAGAGGCAACCCACTTGGTAAATACTTTTCCTTAGGATTTAAGTTCGTTTATTTTTGATAGTTTTAGTTTTTGTTTCAGGAATTTAATAAAAACAGAAAAGAAAATAGAAAAGAAGAAAACAGAAAAGCCAAAAAGAAGAAGAAGGAAGAAGGTCCCTGGAACGGCCACACCACCCCGTGACCGGTGCCAGCAGGAGGCTCCGGACCGGCCCCACCTGCCCGTGACCGGTCTGTTGGGGTCGGATCCCACACACTTTTGGTAGGATCCATTTGGATCTGTTCACGTCATTTTTACATAATAATCCTCTTGGATTTCTAGGTATTTCATTAGGAGAATCGAGCTCGACCAGCCGGAAGTTCGATTCAGTTTATTAAAAAGAGCTCGATCTTTATGAGTACGGATTTCGCTCTTATTCAGCATACAGCTCGCACAGAGAAAGGCCGAAGCGAGGAGAATATTGTTCGAGGTTCGCGGCAGCGTCAAGACGCAGGAGTTCGGAGTCAACAAGAAAGAGTTCGGAAGATCCACGCGAGGCCTAAGATAGTTCAAATTCAAGCTGTTTCGGTCAAATTGTAACCTACATGATTAATGCGGGTCAATGCGATTATGAGCAGTAAATGACCGCATTGATCATGTTTTCTCTATAAAACAACCTCAAACGCATGTGTTTGAGAAAAAAAAGAGAGAACAATCTTTTTACCTCTTACAATCAAGCAATACAACATACTTTCTCTCTTACAATTTCGCAAAGTTCTTTACTATTTTGTTCTTATCAACTTCTTTCGCCTTATTTAGTTTCTTGGTTACTTTCCTGTTCAAATTCTTATTTTCATCCTTTGATTTTAGAGTTTTTTCTCCGCAAAAATACTTAAAGACAATCGAGTGTGAATCCTACATCCATATTTTTGCGCTGTCTGTGGGGAATTACCGCAAAACTCTTTAATCTCAAAATCTCTCTTTCTCAAACCAAGAGACTATGGCTGATCAGCAAGCTTTAAGCAATGCAATTGCCTTGCTTACTCAGTCAACCACCGATCTGACCAATCAGATGGGTACACTCACTAGTACCAACGCCACTTTTGGTGAAAGGTTAGACTCAATTGAGCAAACTTTAACGAGTGTTCAAACCACCCAGACAAATTTGTCAAATGCGCAGAATACTATTTCAAGTCGTTGAGACAATTTGTCCTCAGCACGAACAACAACGTATTCGCGCAGGCTATTCCAGACTCCCGCGCAAAACAGATCCGGGAGCACTCAAACTCCTCCTACAGGCCGTCCTGCTAATACTAGCAATCAGACAACCATAGGAGATGGGTGCAACCAAACCGGGGATGAAAATCCCCAAAATCAGGGAAATCCTGCTGTTGACGAAGGACTCCTCATGGAAGATCCTGATGTCATCCTTTCAGATGATTTCGTCAAAGTTCGTCAAGAGCTTGATGAGATGAAGTCAAAGTTTCATCAGGCGACCAGTTCGGCACCTGAGATCGATCGAGTAATCGAAGAAACTCGACGAACACCCTTCACTTCGAGAATCTTGAACCTTCGGATTAAAGATTCTCGAAAGGTCAAATTACCAACTTACGATGGTAAAGGTGATCCTAAAAATCACTTCGCTGCTTTTTAGATCGCTACTGGCAGAATTGATCTAGAACCAGACGAGGAAGATGCTGGATATTATTCTCCGAGAATCTTTCCGGATCGGCTCTGTTATGGTTCACTCAGTTGGAGCCTGAATCTATTGATAGTTTTAAGGAATTGTCCTCCGCATTCCTAAAACAGTATTCCATGTTCATGGAGAAGGCAACCTCTGATGCAGATCTATGGAATTTAACCCAAGGTCAGAACGAATCACTTCGCAAATATATCGCTAAATTCAAAGAAGTGATAGCCAAAATTCCTGGGGTATCGCACGCTGCTGCCCTTTCTGCTTTAAGAAACGGACTCTGGCATGAACCTCGGTTCCGGGAAGAAATCATTGTCAATCGACCGAGCACCATCCAAGACGCTTTATTCAGAGCTACTAATTGGATTGAGGCAGAAGAAGAAAAGCTTAGCCTCGCTAAAAAACATCAGCCTGCAAAATTGGTCGCTGGAAATCTAACTAAAAAGTTCAAACCAAAAGATCAAAAACAGTTCGGAGTTAATCCTGCTACTAATGCCGTAGGAAAACCCTCTCCAAACAAAGGAAGATATAATTCTCCTAATACCTGGGTTAGAGATGAGAGTGCCTATTGCGATATCCATAGAGTAAATGGGCATTCCACCAAAGATTGCAGCATACTCAAAAAGCACCTCGCCGAACTGTGGGCGGCTGGAGAGCTCGCTAATTTCAATATCGAGGAATTTGTGGAATCTTATCATAAAGAAAAAGAAGATTCCGAAGCGTCTAATCCTCCTGAAAAGAAACATAAGCCCAATGGGCCCGGAACTCCAAACACTCCTAAGAAAAGGATCGATGTTATAATGGGAGGATCCAAATTATGCCGAGATTCGATCAGATCAATCAAAAGGCACAAGATATCAGCAGCAATTCAAACCGCTGTGGGTTTCCAGTCAAGTGAACAAACACCTTCTATCTCTTTCGATAGTTCGGATACTCAAGGATTAACGGGACCTCATGACGATGCTCTTGTGATAACATTAGATGTTGCGAATTTCGAAGTAACTAGGTGTCTAATTGATACTGGAAGCTCAGTAGATCTCATATTTCTAAGCACTTTGCAAAGAATGGGAATCAGTAAAGCTGACATTATCGGTCCACCAGCACCATTAGTAGCTTTCACGAGTGACACATCTATGTCCTTGGGGAACATAAAACTACCAGTGCTCGCTGCAGGGGTTCCTAAGATTGTAGAATTTATTGTTTTCGACCGACCGGCCGCTTACAACCTAATTCTCGGAACTCCTTGGATTTACCAAATGAAGGCTATACCTTCAAATTATCACCAATGCGTGAAATTTCCTACTCCTGCAGGAATCGGAACCATTCGAGGAGATCAGGAAACGTCGCGATCTTGCTGCCTCATGGGACATCGTTTAAAGCTCAAATAGCAATTAATGATAAACACGATGCAAGAGAGCACCTCGCGTTACCCAAGTGGTCTTAGCTCGAATGAAGTTACCACAGAGATTGAAATTGATCCCAAATTTCCAGATCGAAAAGTAAAAATCGGTACTTCTTTGGATTCAGAAATCAGAGATCAATTGGTAACTTTTCTAAAAGAAAATAAACATACTTTCGCCTGGTCGGCAAAAGATATGCCCAGAATCGACAAAAGTATTATCACCCATAATTTAAACGTCGATCCCAGTTTTAAACCAATAAAACAAAAAAGAAGAAAACTTGGTCCTGCCGAGTACAAGCGGTCAATGACAAAGTTGATAAACTTTTAGAAATTGCACTACAAGAAAACAGTCGTTTTACGACTACGACAATAGTCACTACTTAGTTGTAAAACTGGATAATACGACTAGGTTACGACTAATACCCGTAGTCGTAAATATTTAGTCGCTAAAATAAATAGTCGTAAATTTAGTCGCCTTTTAACGACAAACATACGACTAATATATATGAGTCATATATTAGTCACTCATTAGTTGTAACATTTGATGACTATTTGGCGACTATGTTACGATTAATCAACACTCATATAAGGTCTGTTTAGTTCAGTCGTATACATAGTCGTTGATTTGTAGTGATTAAATGGCGTCTATTTTACGACTATAAATGCGACTATTGTAAGACAGTCATTACTTAGTCGTTAATAAAAGCGACTATATTGCGACTAATATACGACTTTTTTATGACTAATTGGCGACTATTGTTGCGACTAATATAAGAATTTGGCATTTCGGATTTTGTTTTCAAATTGTTTGGATTCCGATTTTGTTTCATTTCCAATTTTGTTTTGAAATTGTTTGGATTCCGATTTTGTTTCATTTCTAAGTTTGATTCCATAACCCAAACAACATTAATCTAAAACCAAATAAAAAAAAAGAACTCCAAATCAAATAAAAGCCAAAACACATACAAAAGTACATCATTCATTATCAAAGTACACATACACACCATTCACAATCAAAGACACTTATCAAAAACTGAGAGAGTGATAAAGTTTTTGTTCATGATAAAAGAGAGATGAAAAGGAGAAACCTATGGATCATTTTGAGGAAGAGGCGAGAGAGGGTCTGTGGTTTCTTGAGGAGCTGAATGAGTGGCCATGAAGTCCAGGAAGTGCGGATCGGTTTGCCGCAGATACTTCTCTACCAAAGACAAGTGCGCGAGCTTCTCCTTTTGCTCAGCCGCCACTCGGGTTTGCTCAGCTTTACGGGCAGCTTCCTCAAGATCTCTCTTTTCATTATATGCTGCCTGCTCTTCTATCTTGCGTTGAGCTTCCTTCAGCTGTTCTTGCAGATCCAGAAAGGATGTAGATGAAGATGAAGACTGTCCATAGCGCTTGCGCTTGCCAAGAGTCTCTTTGAGGCTTCCAATTCCATACGGAATTCCTCTAGAATCTACCTTAGTGGACTGTAAAAAAGTAAGAGAACAGCTGAGATTAGAGAATGAGAATTGAACTCCAGATTATATAAATGTAATTTGGAAAATTGAAACTTAACCTGCAGAAAGATGGTGGTGCAGTCCTCTGCTGTGAGCTCCCGGGGACGTGACTCGCCATCTGAAACACTCGAAGTATCTGCCTCTAGCTGAGACAACCTCAGTTCCAAATTCTGCTGGTATGTTGTTGCTATTTTCTCCGCCTTCCGATCAACATACGTACCATCTGGCCTAGTATGGGTCTTGATGAAAACCTCACCAAGACTGACCGCTCTTCCCAGTTGCTCTTCCTGCATTGTAACCAAATAACATGTGTTAACCAGTCATAATGAAAAGATAAATAAATAACAGATATATGAAGTCACTGACCATTTCATCTTTGATTTGTTGAAACGACTTAGGGCCTGAGAAATGAACGTGAGGACCAAGTCCGCCACGGTCAGACTTGCGAGCTTTTGAATATGTTTCACTCCTCTTCTTCGCTTCTTCAGTGTCCCAGTAGGTGCACATTGTTTCCCAGAGAGTTTCACCAATCCATGGAGGTCGCTCTCGACTTGTCCTCGCTCCGCTAACCATATCTTTCATCCGGCGCTGACATATATCCTCAAAATAATATTGCACGGTGCCTGTTATCAAGGGATCCCAATGGTGTGTTTTCTACAAAAAAAAAAAGAATTGTAAGTGATATTAAAAACAAGAAAAGTACTCTATATTAGAAGGATAAAGACAGAGAAAGAAAACAGTACCGCGAATTCGAGAAAGTATCTCTCTCTTCTGTCCACAGGCACCAAAGTAAAGCTATAGTAGGGAGCATCAAATTTGCCAGTCCAAACTTTAGTAATCTTCCGAACTAGTGCATTCCCATGGTCACGAGTAAACCTCCATAAATATGAAACAATCAAAGAAGAAAAGAGGTTAATATAGTATATGAAACTTAAAAAATAAACAAGGATACAACAAGTCCATATATTTCAAGTTCATCACCCACCAAAGAACAAGATACAACAAGTCCACACACAAGTCTGCAACAAGTCGACATTATTCAAGATTATTACCCATCAGAGAAAAAGAAACAACTAGTCCACACAAAATTTAACTATGCAACAGGTCTGACGAATAAGTCAAGTAAATTAGCCATCATAGAACAAGAAACAACAACTCCATAAACCATAAAATAAAGGAAGAATAAGAAGTAAGCAAGAATCATACCATGAGGTGTTTTCCACGGGTTCGGGACAGAGCACGGTGGTCCACTATTCCCTACTAGGCACACTAAGCAACACATTCAATGCCCGCAGCGAGTCATCCTGCAGCTCCGGCAACTCGTGAGGAATCTCGTCCTGGAAGTTGTTGCCTTGCGAGGAAGTCGTGTGGGGATGAGCCTCACTATGAGCCGGAGAATCCTGAACAATTGGTGAGGTTGGAGCCTCTTGCTGAGGAGTCTCTTGAGGCTGTGGGTTGTTCTCCACTTCTTCTGAGTGAGTCGCATCAACTCCACGTGGTTGAGTTCCGGAGTTCTGGAATAGTTGCTGAGGCGGTGGATAGTCCCGGACTGTCGTTGCCTGAGCTTGTAAATTAGCAGGTGGTACTTGAGGAGACTGCGTTGGAGGCACTTGGACCGCCGGAGTGAAGTTGTACTGACTGGGTAGACTATTAGGTCGTAGACCAGGCGTCGTCCCTACGACTCTCTGAGAAACGTTAGGCACGTTTCTTCTCCTTCTTCCTCGGCCACCCATCTGAGAGATCTGAGAGAACTGGGGAAGAAGATGGAAGTAAATCGATCGATTTCAGTGAGAACTGGGGAAGAAGAAGAAGAAGATCGAAGTAAATCGATCGATTGGGGAAGAAATCGATCGAACAGAGAAAGAAAAAATTAGGGTTTAGAGAGAATTGGGGAAGAAGAAGCGAAATGAGGAAAATTAGGGTTGTGTCGTTTTTGTTCGGGCGGTTCCGTCTACTGATGGGCTTGGATCGAGTAAATTGGCCCATTAAATTGATTTTAGTCGCTACTTAGACGTCAATTAGTCGCATAAGTTAATATATATTCTGGGTTGTGTGTTATTGGGCTTGGACCGAGTAATTGGCTCATTTCATTTTTTTTAGTCGCTATTTAGACATCAATTAGTCGCATAATGTGATATATAGTCGTTTAAAAGACGGTAAAATGTCGCATTTTTATTTAAAACATAATAAACATAAGTAGATAACCTTAACATATAAACATAATTAATACCATACAAAAAAACACAAGTACGAACATATAGAAAATATTTAGTAAGGTTCATCGGATTCTGGTTCTTCCTCATCAGAAGACGATAAATTGCATCGGAATTCATCTTCTGGTTCAGCATCGCAGACATCGTAATCGAGGACTATTGGGTTTGATCTCTCTACCGAATTGTCTAGTACAAGATCTTCAATTGTAGTCATCAAAACAGCATCATCATTTTCTGTTTGCAAAAGAGTCGGATCATTGGTTTCATATTCTCCTGAAATGTTTCCTCTTGGATTCACTTTTAGAACATTGAGCCAAATTTGCTTCGGTTTCTTTGTATATGGATATGGAATATAACAAACTTGATCTGCTTGAGAGGCTGTAGACATAAAAATTTGCATGAGATTTATAGATATATATATATATATATATATATATATGATATCAAGAATAAATGGTTGGTATACATAAGTACATACCTAGAATAAATGGCTCGTATTTATTGTATTTTCTCGTTGATAGAACGTCTACTACGCCACCATTTCTCCTCCGAGTACCTCGACCGATTTTAGGGTCATACCAGTTACACTTAAAAAGAGTGATCCTCAAATTGACCATGCCTTCATACTGGAGTTCAATAATATCTGTTATGGTTCCATAGAAATCTGCCTCATCTGATGCATCCGTGTAATTTTCACCTTTAACACACACACCATAATTACATGTCTTTCGTCCAGCTCCGTGCTTCTGCGTATGAAACAAATAACCTCTTGTAAAGTACATTGGCCAAGTTTTGACCTTGTTCAAAGGTCCATGGACTATCTCTTGAACCCAAGTAGGAAATGGATTCGTCGAGTTCCAATATGTAACCTGCATATAAATATAAACCAACATCAATACAAAAGTTGAAATCCATGCATGTAGAAGTTATTTAATGACGTACATAGTCTTTCACCCATAAATGATATTCTTCAGCTCTTTTCGTGGAGAGTTCTTTTTTGGTCAAATCTGGATATTTTGTAGATAAAAAATCCTCGAACATACTATGCAAAACAGAAACAAATATATTAGAAATTATCATGTATATTACAAATTAAAGAGTGATTTTAGGAGAGATATCAACTTATATACCTCTCAATTGGTTGAAAATAGTCACAATTTCGTAAAACATATGCATGTGCGCATTGATAGTCTTTTTCGGAAAGCCATTCTTCATGCATTTCCCCACTTGGCCTCCCAACGTGAGTAAAAATAGTAGGTACTCCATTTTTTGTTCTTCCTTAATGGATGACCGTGAGGAAGAAATCTTCGGTGACAATCAAACCAACACGTCTTCCTTCCCTTAGGTAGATAAAAAGACTTTGTATCCTCCATACAAATTGGACAAGATAATTTTCCATGGGTGGTCCATTCTGATAACATGCTATATGCAGGAAAGTCGCTTATCGTCCACATCAGCACTGCCTTCAGATTAAAATTTTGATTCAAAGATACATCGTATGCATCGATCCCAGTAGACCACAACTCTTTTAACTCCTCAATAAGCGGTTGGAGGAAGATATCGAGACTAGCTCGCGGATGATTAGGCCCTGAATTCAGAATTGTAAGAAACAAATACTCTGTATTCATGCACATACCAGGGGGTAAATTGTATGGAGTTAGGATCACTGGCCACAACGAATGATTACGAGACATGCCAAATGGATTGAACCCATCTGTGCATAATCCAAGATAAACATTACGAGGTTCTTCTGTAAACCGGGGATGTTGCTCTTGGAAATATTTCCACTCGGCCGCATCAGAAGGATGATTCATTTCTCCCTCCTTTGATTGATGCTCTGCATGCCATCGCATTGCCGCTGCTGTCTTGTGGCTCTGATACATTCTCTTCAATCGGTCACCAATAGGTAGATACCACATACGACTATATGGTACTTTGGTTCTTCGACGGTCATCCTTAGGCTTCCATCTTTGTGCACCACAAAACCGACATTGATCTTCCTTTTCATTTTCTTTCCAGAAAAGCATACAATTGTTCATACAAACATCAATTGTATGATAAGGAAGACCTAAATTGCGCATCAATTTCTCGGTATGGTAATGCGAACCGGTTGCCTGGTTTCCTTCTGGTAAAAAATCAGTCAACATTTGGCAAACCGAATCCACACATTTTTCACTCATATTATGATCCGCTTTGTTTTCCATGACTCGAGCAGCTAACGATAACTGCGACTGGCCTTCACGACAACCATCGTATAATGGATTTTTTGCACCTTCTAACAAGTCGTAGAATTTCTTCGAATGGTTTAGTACCGGTTCTTCCACATTCTGATAACTAACATCCTCATAATAGTTATCATCAACCCCCACATTATAACGAAATGCATCATTCACCATATCCACATATGGATCTTCTGCTACATTACCCCCTACTTCATAATTCTCACTTACATACGTCCTATCAATGTAACTTGGTCCTATATCCATATTGAGTTCCTCTCCATGTTTATACCAAACATAATAATCTACCATAAATCCATGACTAAACAGATGACTCATAACTCTTCTACCCGAGATATGTTTATTGTTCTTGCAAACACTACAAGGACAGTGAAACGAACTCTTAACATTTATGGATGCATTTTCTGGATATAATCAGATCATGATGAATCCCGAAGATGAAGAGAAAACATCCTTCATAACAGATAGAGGAATCTACTGTTATAAAGTTATGCCGTTCGGTTTAAAAAATGCCGGGGCAACATACCAACGTTTAGTTAACAAAATGTTTGCAGAACATTTGGGCAAAACGATGGAAGTTTATATAGATGACATGCTCGTAAAATCTCTTAAGAAATCCGAGCACATCACACATCTCAAACAGTGTTTCAAAATTCTGAACGAGTTCAGAATGAGATTAAATCCAGCTAAATGTTCATTTGGCGTGCCTTCCGGAGAATTCCTGGGGTACATAGTCACAGAACGAGGAAGAGAAGCAAATCCTAATCAGATTAACGCTTTCTCCACAATGCCTTCGCCAAGAAACATTATGGATGTCCAACGATTGACAAGCAGAATTGCTGCATTAAATCGTTTCATATCAAAATCTACGGATAAATGTCTGCCCTTTTATCAAATTTTGAAAGGGAACAAAAAATTCCGGTGGGATGATCAATGCGAAGCAGCATTTGGTCAACTCAAAACTTATCTAACGACACCACCGATTCTTTCAAAACCTGAATCAGATGAAAAACTATATCTCTACATTTCAGTCTCTAACCATTCCGTGAGTGGGGTGTTAGTTCGAGAGGACCGATGTGAACAAAAGCCAATTTTTTACATAAGTAAATCTCTTACTAGCCCAGAAACGAGATATACCATGATGGAAAAATTAGCTTTAGCAGTAGTGATATCTGCTAGAAAACTCCGACCTTATTTCCAATCTCATCCAATAGAAGTTTTAACTTCTCATCCACTTCGATCAATTCTTCACGGTCCAAGTCAGTCCGGAAGATTGGCAAAATGGGCAATCGAACTTAGTGAGTACGATATAGAATACAAAAGCAGAACTAGCGCAAAAGCACAAGTTCTAGCTGATTTTCTAACCGAACTACCACCAGATGATGGAATCTTTGTTGAAACGGACTCCACATGGAAATTACATATAGATGGATCTTCTTCTAAACAAGGATCCGGAATCGGTATTAGGCTCGCAACTCCGACAAAGGAAATTATGAGCAATCATTTCGATTAATGTTTCCAGCTTCGAACAACGAAGCGGAATACGAAGCTCTCTTAGCAGGACTTTGGCTTGCTCTTGCTATTGGAGCAGAAAAAATAATAGCTTATTGCGATTCTCAGGTAGTTGTAAACCAGTTCGCTGGAGATTACGAAGCTAAGGCTCCTCGAATGGAAGCTTATCTTTCGGCTGTCAAAAAATTAGCCGGAAAATTCAAAGAATTCGAATTAGTTCGAATTCCTAGAGGAGAAAACACTTCGGCAGACGCTTTGGCTGCCCTAGCTTCTACCTCAGATCCTGAACTCAGACGAATAATCCCAGTTGAATGTATTTCTTCGCGAAGTATTTCGGTTGAAGAAACAGAAAATGATAACAGTTTGGAGGCCGAACACTTCGAAACTCCAAAACCAAGTTCCGGAAATGAAAGTAGTTCGCTTGTCGTCACCAGATCACGAATAAAGTCTCAAGATGACGAACTTATTCCACCACTGGAACTTCCTAAAAGAAAGCCAAGAAGAAAATCAAAGGATCAAGAGGTTCCCATTAAAGAACCGTCTCAAACCGAAAAGTCACTTCCAGTGGATGTGAAGGTTCAGGAGACAATCAAAGATCCTGATATTCCCTCCGAACCCGAACCAAGGAAGTTTATACTAAAAGATAATAATTCCGCTAATGATTGGGGGGCTGACTGGAGGGTACCCATCAAAAATTTTATTCTTAATGAAGAACTACCATCGAACAAATGGCAAGCTCGCAAATTAAAAATCATCAGCGCTAAGTATTGTATAATTAAAGAATCATTGTACAAGCGAGGCGTCAGTGATCCGTATCTTTTATGTATATTCGGGCCCAAAGTCAAAATAGTGACAAGCGAGGTCCACGAAGGGCTTTGTGGTAGTCATTCCTCGGGACGAGCGATGGCTTTCAAAATCAAGCGGTTAGGATATTTTTGGCCAACTATGATTTCAGACTGCATCGATTACGCCAAACGGTGTAAAAAATGTCAGATGCACGCTCCCCTTATTCACCAGCCATCTGAAATTCTGTCATCTATATCCGCTCCATACCCCTCATGAGGTGGTCAATGGATATAGTCGGTCTGATGCATCGTTCAACACGAGGCGTCCAGTACTTATTAGTTCTAACGGACTATTTTTCCAAATGGATTGAAGCTGAAGCTTATATAAGCATACAAGATTCCGTAGTAAAGATATTTTTGTGGAAACACATCATTTGTCGCTATGGAGTTCCCTACGAAATAGTAACGGACAATGGTCCTCAATTCATTTCAAATGACTTTGAAGATTTTTGTTCCGCTTGGGGAATAAAACTTAGCTACTCAACACCAAGGTATCCTCAAGGAAATGGACAAGCGGAAGCTTCCAACAAAACCATTCTCAGCAATCTTAAAAAACGCTTGAACGCTCGAAAAGGTGGATGGTACAACGAGCTGCAACCTGTGTTGTGGGCTTATCGAACAACCCCGAGGCGAGCAACAGGTGAAACTCCATTCTCATTAATTTATGGGATGGAAGCCGTAGTCCCAGCCGAGCTGAATGTTCCAGGTTTGCGCCGGAGCGAAGCTCCACTTAATGAGGAGTCAAATTCTAAATTATTAGAAGATGTTCTCGATACAATCGATGAAAGGCGAGACCAATCCCTTATTCGACTTCAGAATTATCAACAGTTGACCGCTCGATACTATAACTCAAAGTTGAAAAACAGACCTTTAAATGTAGGAGACTTCGTTTTAAGGCGAGTATTCGATGACACAAAAGAAGAAGGCGCTGGAAAACTCGGTATTAACTGGGAAGGCCCTTATCAAATCACTGAAAAAATCCAGAACGGTGTATACCGTTTACAAGACCTTGACGGAAACCCCGTTCAGAGGCCTTGGAACATAATCAACTTGAAAAAGTTCTATTGCTAAAGCAAACACATTCGAACTACGATTTGGCTTGATCCTATTTTGGGTACGTAGGCAGCTCGCTAAAAACGAGTCCAGCTATAATATAAAAATTAAAATATTATTTCAAATCATGGAATATTATTCTTATCCTTGGGCTTGAATATAGAGTACATTGCAAACAATGTATAAATAAATATTTCCAGCTAAACTCAGACTCAGAAGGGTCTTGAATTACGGAATAACTCTGCTCCTTGACCTGCGAGGTCAACGATGCTCATAATGCAACCTGGCATGTTTCCGTACTCATGAAGTCCTAGTTCGATCCAATTGGAAGGATGGGCTTCGAGGCGATAAAGCTCGCGAGATATGTCGAGGTGACGCTTCTCTAGCTCAATTATCCGTCTCCTAATCTTTTTCTTCTCATTTCCGAGCTCATCATGCCGAGTGATAAGCTGAAGAAAATAAAACGCTACGTTTAGCAATAACAAAAAGAAGTTAATCACTAGGATGGAAAATACCTTATTGATAAACTCCTCAGCCTTAACACGATCTTGAGGCGACAATCTCTCGATTAAAACGATCAGAATCTAAATGCTAGTACCCTTCTTCAACCTTTGTGAATCTTTTGGTTCGCCAGATTCTCCTGCTTTTATAAGCTCGATGTCCGACGTCCTCGAAGGATCAACGATCATCACTTTGAACAAGTCTGAAGGATTCTCTGATGAGTTACCTCCCTTGAACATTTTTGTAGAATCGTTGTTGAAATTCAATGACAAACTACACCAAATTTATACTCAAAAATTTATTCGATTGCATTTAAGAGGATTAATTGATGATTTCCCAAATCTGAAATTACGATTTTCATGGCAAATGTAATCGAGTTAATTGCTAATTATATTCCCTAGATAAAACGCATTAAATGAGATTTGAATAAATCGGCGAATTTAGAGCGAAAGGGGAAATGTAATTAATGTTGCTGGGTTTCAAGACCAGTGACATTTTACAAACATAAATAGGAAAGTGTTCGATCAAAAGTCTTCGCCCGATAATGACTCCTGCGAGGTGGAAGATCCCGAACAGCTTTCCGAGGATAGCCCCTCGTCGGAAGATAAATCAAAAGGGCCGGAGAAGTCATCACCAATTTTTGTCTCCGGTTCCTCTTTTTCTTCAGTTCTTAACATTGGAAGTCTCCGGAACTCTGAGGAACATGAAACAAAAGAGGACCCATCACTGGTCGCCAAGGATAAACGGTGAAATTTATCCAAAATGCGGAGGAATCTTCGGAGGCAAGTAGGTATCATGGCCACGATGTCTAGACCATTCCTCTGCCATATGTGCGGTTCAGATTCCAAGCGAAGGATCTCTCTTTCTATCCTCTTTATGCGCTCATCAAGAGCACGGCGCCTCCTTTCGATTCTTTGTCTCTTATCACACAAAGCTTTGTGTCTCCCGACGATCTGTTTAAACAAACATTTTTGTCAAATGACTAAAAGAAAGGAAGTTATAGTTTTCAGAGAAGACTAAGAGATAGAAAAGGAACCTTTTCCAGGAAGTCATAACATTTGACCCTTTCCTTCCCTGTTCGGAAATGAAAAAACGTTGGGTGAATAACTCCCTTTGGAGAGAATCCGTCTTCGGACTCAAACAATGGGTTCCCACTTGAAGTCGTTATTCTTGATCTTGATCTGAAAGAAGACAGCGGCATCTTTTCAAGTTTTTTCTTATAATAAGCTATGGTGATCTTTCGGAATCCCTTTTTGAGGAGAAAAGGGTTCAGATTTCTAGAAATAATTATATATTGTTGGCCTATTGGAGCAGGCTTCAGGTCCAATTAAAAGCGGCCCAGCGATTCTGAAGCCATCATGGGCAACGATCGAAATCATTGCCTGGTCGTATTTATGACAAAATTCTTATGAATTAGAAATCTTATCCCTCGATATAAAAAGAAAACTTAAGCCGAGCTCCATCCTCGCCTTCGAGAGACCGAGGAGAAATACTTTTTAAGATTTTTTCTTTAAAAAAGGCAAGTGAGCTTGATCAGCTCATCTCTCACAATTCATAAAACCTCTTTGGTGGGCTAGGACTTGCAAACCTAGAATCACGTCCAAACGTTTTTGCTAAAAAAAAAAAAATCATATGCCAGAGCATGTACATGGTTGTGTTCGGTCACACTAATTGAACAAAATATTTCCGTCAAACGGAATAATCCTCATGGACTCAACAAAACATTTCTTTAAAAAAAAAAAAAAAAAAACGTTCCTACACCTCTAGAGAACCCTCATGTGGCCAAGAACCTTCACCTACCTCGAATTGAGATGGGGAGTCTCCAAATACCAAAGAAAATTGTTTCAGATCGAGAGTAGGACGGGAAGCCGAGGATAACTCAGACTCAACCATAGCGAGTTCGGCAGCAACTTCGTTCCTCTCGTTCTCGAACAAAACTCTCCCAGCCTCTAGTTCCTTAATCAGGTCTAGATTGCTCTTCAGTTCGGCTCGATCTGTTAGAAGTTTAGTCCAGACCTCTTCGTCCTTGATGAACTTCGTAACAGATTGAATAAGTTGCCTTCCGAATCCCCTCATCTCTTCTCGAGCATTATGTTCGGCTTCAGCGATATCGCGAGCCCTGTTCCCAGTTAAAAGCTCGATCTCTTGATTTGCTTCTTCGAAAAAAGCCGTATTCTCCACTAGCTCAGCCTCCAAGCGAGAAGCATTAGACCTCGCAGAATCTCTTTCAGCATTCGCAATTCTGATGCGTTGCTCGTTAGCTGCTAGAGTTTTCTTCATATTTTCAAACGATGACTCGAGTGCTTTTTCCCGCTCAAGTCGCTCGGATTGGTTGGCTAATCTGAGATCATCAACCTCCTTCTTAGCCTTTGCGGTCTCTCTCTTCGCTTGATGAAGAAGGTTCTCATAATGGAAGATCATTCCATTAGTCTCCATAAAAGCCTTCGGAGTAAAAAAAAAACGTGTCGATTAGACAAAAAGCTTTTACCTAAGGAAGAGAGATTGTCATAATCTAAAAGATCCAAACCTGGGATAGGTAGTGAGCTCGATTGGCAAACATCTGACGGATTTCCGGCCTCCAAACCGAAAAAGGAGGAAGGGATGCCCCTTCCCTGGTTTGGAAACTTCGGAAGATGTCTCCAATCTCTTCTCCGCCTACGAAGCATAGGAGAATAGCATATTAATAGATGCAATCCGTAGCAAGTTTTGCTAATGTTTGTTTTCTAAGTAAAAACTTACCTGAAATCGAAGCGGGTAAAAGATTTTGAGTCCTAACACTCAGTCCTTGAGATAGGGGAGCCTCCGGTCTCGGCTCATCTGTTTCCCCAGAAGTTACTCTGTCTCTTGGAAGAGGGAGCTCGGAGTTTAAAGGTTCTGAAGAGGGAGAAACAGAGCGTAGAGGGCTAGAGACTCGTGGCGGAGAACTTAATCTCACGGTTTTAAGTCTCTCGCTTGATAAATTATCAGAATCTGGAGCCTTCTTCTTTGTGCAAAGAGAGGAGGTTATTTCTTGTGAGACCCCGTCCCGGACGTCTCGGCGTTCGGCAACCATGGTCACACGTTCGTGCCTCCTCCCGGCCGAACCTCTATATTTTTCGCGATTTAACATAGAATTGCCTTTACGAGGCTTAATTCTATAATCGCTTTCTTTTAACACAGCGGAAGTCTTTCTACCCTTGGTTTAATTCCAACCGACCCTTGTACCGAATTTATCGTCTTTGTCCTTAAGACTTAGATCAAACCTTTATTCGGTCAAGACATGCAATTTGTTCGCTAACCATTCTAAGTCTAACGATTGCATATTCCGTTATCCTAATTTCAACGGCCAAATTCCTAAACGTCTAGCTTAACTAAAAAGTTAGATTTGTTTACATACCTTGGCCAACATGCGGATTCGATTCCTCTTCGATATGTCCATTGATCCTTCCCTTAGCCCTTTTTATTGCCTTATTCCATTCGTACAACGATTCTTAACCAATCGTGTATTGATGGACCAATCTCTATCGTTACTTAGCCATACATCCAACCAACCCCACTGGTCTAAGTCCCTACGATAGAGATTGGGGATCGTACGTTTCCCTTGGTTCACGGTGGCCGAATCGAGCTATTGGCTCATTGGTCCACCCGTCCTCCATACGTACGCCCCTTCGGTGTCATGGTGGACGATCAAGCCCTCGGCTTATCGAACCATCCATGTTTCCGATCCGGTCGTTTATCACTACAACCGTCATGGTTTATTAACCGTTTACCCATCCGGTCCATGGTGGTCGGTAAAGCCTTCGGCTTATCGATCCATCCATGCGATCCGAACAATATCATTATCACACCCAAGGGTCCGTGGATTCATCCATCGGATCATCATAGGCTAGCCCATGAAATCATTCGTCCGTCGGCCTTTGGTTTGCTCGCGGGTCCAACATCCGTTTTGTCCACCGGTTCTCACCGTGGACTTTCTCGTTGGTTATCCGTCGAGTCACCATTGGTCTTACCGATTCCTAATCGGTTTCACCATTGGCCATGGCAATTGATACATAAAGGCGGCCGCGATATTAGATCCTTACATGGTGAACCACGTCACTTACCCATTCTTGGTGCTTACTCCTTTTACCGGTGAGATTGCATCCATGGGCGACCCTTGGGTGTGTTCGGTTGCACTTATCCTTGTGCTTCCTCGAACACCTTCCTTGTTCATCTATCGGACTATCTTTGGATTCGTCAATACTTCCATATTGACAATCTTAGATTTGCCGATCATTTTCCTTTTCGTGTCCTTCCCTCGACGATATAATTCATAGAACGGACGATCCATCGACCCCATAATCGAGCTATCGACCCGAACCATCAATCAAGTCGTTGAACCCTTCGGCGGTTCCCATCGAATCCTCGATCATGTAATCCGCCATGTTCCCTCGACAAGATCTCCGATATGTACCATCGGTCATCCCGCCGATCGGTACGATCGATCAATCCGCCGATCTAAGCCTTGATCTGTTTATCCGATCGTACACCTATCCGGTCATACGTCGATCCGACTTGTTGACAAGACGATCGATCCGCCTATCCCGGTCGGTCAATCCGTTTGTGCGACGGTCTATTCGGATCTGTCTTCTTCTCCGATCCGATCCATCCGTACGACGATCGGTTTGTCCGATCCGATCCGTCTCTAAGACGATCGGTCCATCCCATCCATCCCTCAATACATTCTATCAAAACGTTGGATCGGGAGGTAGCATGCGCATCAGTTCGGTCGAAGCTCCGAGAATCCATTCCGATTCCGGAGATACTCGCCGAGCCGCACCCCCTTTCCGACCAACACTTCGTAGAGTGTTTTGGGACCCCGTTTGGGTTGTGATAGTGATTGTGAGATGTGGGAATTGTGATTCTAAAGGCCTTGGACGTCCTCCCTTATATAGGGGGCGAATGGGTTCCTTCCCGAAAGATCACATCCGTTCGTTGCACCCTTTCGAAGGGTTGCACCTTTCCGATCGGCCTTATCCACCCTTTGGCCAACGGTAACCGTTCGTCGGTAACCGCTCGACCTTACATCTCTTCATCCCCGAGCTACCACAGTTCACCAGCTCGAGTGTCAGCTGACCGGACCACCCAGCTGGGTCAGTACTCGATCAGTTCACCGAGCTCGGTTGAGCTGTCGGTCAGCTCACCTAGCTGAGCTAGGTAGTCATGCAGCTGGTTTAGCTCACCTAGCTGAGCTAGCTAGTTCATCCAGCTTGTCCAGCTCATCTAGCTGGTTTAGCTCGGACAGTTTCGTCCGTTCTTTTCGGCTAAGTCTTTCGGTCCGTTTTCTCGGCTTTGACTACGCCATTCCCAATCTTTCCATGATCATTTCTCCACGATCACTAGATTATCCCGATGACGTCTAAGTCACCTACCCTTTTCATGACTTAAACGTTTCATTCCTTCCTTGGGTTAACTTATTTATTGGTCTTTCTCGACCATGATCTAGTTTTCCCTAAAACAAACCGGCCCCCTTTAGGATCGCGGGACGCGGGTGTTACATTTCTCCCTCACACCCTGGTTCGGAAGGGTAAATTGCGGTGGCAACGGGAGGGTTGTTAAGAATCTCGGCTCCATGAGTATCCACCGCGGCTGACAGGGCTGCTTCTAATGAACCGTCATCAACCAAGAGGGTCTTCCTGTGGAAGTTACCAACCCTGGCGATTGCAGCTATCCGTTTCTTTCTCCCGATTTCGGATAGCTGATCCTTAAGAGCCTTGATTTCAGCCTGCATCTTTCTTTTGTCTCGGGCATTCAGGCTCAAGACGTCTTTCTCCTTGGGAGGAGGATCGAGGGGGTGAGTCTGACCGTCTTTAATGGCGAGCCCCGCTTTATGAATGCGTTGAAGGGTGAAGGAATTCCAACTTGTTTCACCCTCGGAAACGATTTGAAAGAAGGACAAGAAGTCAACGGTTGGGCGGGAGATCGTCTGGTTCCCTGAAACAAAGTGTTGGGTTAAGAATTCCATCTCTTTTGCTTAATACAGTAGAAAGTAGTAAAGGTTGGATTTTTAACCAAGTTTAGCCGACCAATTGGCGAGAAGAAAACCGGAAAGACCTTGAACGGAATGAGGATTGACTCGGAAAAAGAACCAGTATTTCCTCCAAGGCCCATCATTCGAGGGCATTCCGTCGATCAGGTTACGGTCAAGGATAGGGTTTATAGAAAAATACCCGCTGCTGCGGATTCGCGGGCTCGAAATAGCCCTAAGAGTTCGCTGGTGGAGAGGGAAAACCCTACTTCTGCCGAAACGGTCAGGTTACTCAGAACGTATCGAAGAAAGTTGGGAGCCATTTGGGGAAAGGCAATCCCTAGGTGGAGGAGGTATAAAAGAAGAACTTCCAGAACGGGAAAAAACAAACCACAACCTTTAAAATAGACTTCGTACGCACAACAGTAACCCTCTCGCACCACTTCTGGAGACTCGTTGGGTCTAAGAAGAGAGAATTCAATTTCCTGGGGGATGTTACAAAGGCGGCGAAGAGCGCCAAGGGAAGCAGAGGTCGACTGAGACCTGAAGTGCGGACCAAATTTGTCTCCCCTTTGGGTGAAGACTTCATCCTCTCTGGGAACAGGGATTCCTTGACTGTCATATTCGTTTTCCGAAACATAGACGGCTGGGGAAGACATCTTTTACTAAGAGGTTTTTCTTTTTCTTGTTTGGTAAAAGCTTTTGGGGTAAATATACGCTGCTGTAAAAGCCGTCATTCCATTTAACCTTATTTAGCGAAAAACCGCCTCGAGAATATTGGGAAGTGTGACAGTTTTCCTCGTGGTATTAATATAAAATTAAGAAATTAATGATGACGGTTGTCAGGGAAATCAAATTATCTGATTATCCGAGATCAGCGTAATAGCGAAAAACATGGAATAAGTCCAGAATGTTAAAGATCTCGAGTCATTAATTACAGTTTACTTAAGTCTTCCAAGCCGAGCATTCAGCTCGCAAGACTTGGGGGGCTAAATGTTGGGGTCGGATCCCACACACTTTCGGTAGGATCCATTTGGATCTGTCCACGTCATTATTACATAATAATCCTCTTGGATTTCTAGATATTTCATTAGGAGAATCAAGCTCGACCAGCCGGAAGTTCGATTCAGTTTATTAAAAAGAGCTCGATCTTTACCAGTACGGAGTTCGCTCTTATCCAGCATACAGCTCGCACAGAGAAAGGCCGAAGCGAGGAGAATATTGTTCGAGGTTTGCGGCAGCGTCAAGACGCAGGAGTTCGTAGTCAACAAGAAAGAGTTCAAATTCAAGCCGTTTCGGTCAAATTGTAACCTACATGATTAATGCGGGTCAATGCGATTATGAGCAGTAAATGACCGCATTGATCTTGTTTTCTCTATAAAAACAACCTCAAACGCATGTGTTTGAGAAAAAAAAGAGAGAACAATCTTTTTACCTCTTACAATCAAGCAATACAACATACTTTCTCTCTTACAATTTCGCAAAGTTCTTTACTATTTTTTTCTTATCAACTTCTTTCGCCTTATTTAGTTTCTTGGTTACTTTCCTGTTCAAATTCTTATTTTCATCCTTTGATTTTAGAGTTTTTTCTCCGCAAAAATACTTAAAGACAATCGAATGTGAATCCTACATCCACACGGTCCCCACTGAAGCCTCTGGACCGGCCACACCTACTCGTGACCGGTCCAACCCACGCTGTGTTCGATGATTGTTTCGCGACCTTCCAAAGCACGGTGGCAAGTTGAATCACACGACCGGCCATCCTTAAAGATGTTCGAAGCATGCCAAAGGAGATGGATTGATCGAGCTGCCAACGATCAATACCAAGAGTCCCCACTATGACAATCGGAGAGTCATGACAACATTCAACCCGCCGTCCGTACCGCCATCGGTACCGCGACCGTATTGCAGAGCAACATCCACGTCCATTCTCTAATTCTGTCTGATGAAATGATCTATGATTGAATATCTACAGATAACTTGGATATTTCATGAGTAATCATCGAGACAAAATCCTGAAACAACGAGCGTTTTGCGAGACGACACCAATACGCCGTCCTGCGACCGTACCGCAAAGCACCTCCACGTCCGTTTTGAAGTTTTGCTCGACCCAATGAGCTGAGATTTGGAATTCACTGTCAATATGGGGATTTGATGAGGAATGATCGAGACAGAATCATCAAAAGAGGTACCCTTTGCGATACGACACATTCAAGCCCAACCGAGCTGTACCGCACGATGAAAGTCGACATCGTCAGAATCTGCTGGGATTCAAAACTTGCTGAGTTTATGACCATTCCAGGACATATGATCGAGAAAAAACAGCTTGGGTTCGGACTAGATTGTGAGATATGACGAGGAGTCGTCAAAAGAAGCCTTCACCGTACCACCAGGCTAAACTCTGAGAAAAGGCTTGACATTTGAAATTCATCCGGAAACTTGACATTCTGGATAAAATGGGTGAGAAAAACAGGCCTTGGAACGGGTTAGTTTTAGAGATATCGACTTCAGGTAAGAGATTTCGTTGATAACTGATAATAGAGTTTTCTCTCTCTAACAAGTATCAATTCCTAATACACATGCCATTGTAGTATATTAGGTTATCAATCCAATCTCAGTGTGACTGCAAGCATTTAAGATATGCACAGAAAGCAAATAAGTCAAGCCAATTATGAAACGGTTTTGTGTGTTTCTATTGATCCTAAGCAACCAATTTAACATGTAAATACCGAATTTAAAAGCATAAAAAAGAGAACTAAACAGCAAGTAAACAAGGACAAGAAGTAAACTAAAGACCAGAAACTATCATGCAAAAGCTTTGGAAAAGAAACTAACAACCTAACAATGCGGAGAAGCGCTCTAGGCCTAACAGGTCGAGTAGAACACAAAGACTAACAGAAACAATGTGGATGTCGGATTCACACACTCAAGTATTTGTTTAAGTGGGAAAGATTATTCTTGAGGGACAAAAATGAATATGTAAAAACTTTATAAATTGATACGAAAATTGCTATAGTATTTCTCTCTTGAGAGGAAGCTCCCTTTTACATGGCCATTGGCCTCTATATTTATACATAGATAAACGACATTAAAATGAGTAATTAAGTACAATTATTTCTTCTTAAATGTGTCCGTTTTGATTCTTCGGCTTTAATGCTCAACGTTTGAATTTGAGTTGACTCTGATCTTCATGGGCCTCGCCTCTTTTGGCCCAAGTGCCCTTGAACCGACTTACCCATGTCTTCTACACCGAACTCGTGTCACAGTGCTTTCACTTCGGATTCTCGAAGTGGTGACGACCACTTCGACTGCTTCTTCGGCTCATGGGTCCATTGGGCTTCGTCTTTTATGGGCCATTATCTTGATTACGTGGCAATCTTTGGTTGGTCTCGTACTTCTGGTGCGGGATCCGACACCAACAATTAGCCCCCCAAGTTCTTCGAAGTGCTATTCCAATTCGGAGGACTTTAAATGCTCAAGTGGCCAAAGATTGCGCTCGAGAATCTTTCTGATTTCCCGCCGAAAATCTCATCACTCCTTTAATTTCGGCACTAGCCATTTTTAACCGAGTGACATCTGTCACCATTATGACCGTATATTGATTAATTACTATTAAAACGGGAAAAACCTTCCCACTTCCCACACGACTTCCGAAGCGGTTTCATCATTAGCTTGAGGTAACTTCTTTTCACCATTACTCTCTTCATTTTACTTTTGTACTTTAATCAAAAACCTCTCTCTTCGTTCTTTCTCCAAAACCCTTCTTCGCCGGATCTTGAATTTTTCTTTCTTCCCAATGGCTTCCGATTCCGATAGACCCGAGTCTCCGTCTTTCGATGAGAGGCGTTCTAGCAATGACGAGTGCACCCGCTCTGATGATATTGCCGGTCCGCATTATAGGTCCACTTGTACTCTTCAATCCCTCGAGCGGTTGAAAGAGCTTTGCCGGATTCCGCCGGAAATTATGGCGGAAGCACAAATAGCTTCCCCCACAGAATCCCCAGAGAACCATCGCGATGGTTACTTCTGTGTGTACGAGATTTATTTCAAGGGTTGCGGGCTGACCTTTCCTCTTCCCGAAGCCCTAGTTCTATACCTAGCGGCTCTTGAAATCGCTCTTCCTCAATTAACCCCCAATCTTCTCCGTACTATTCTTGGAATTATAACAATCGCGGCGGAGGCCGGTTATGTTATCGGAGTTGCTGAACTAAATGAGCTTCTGAGCGTGAGAAGTTCATCGAAGAAAACGGGATATTTCTCAGCATATCCTAATGCCAACAGGAACATCATTTCACATCTTCCGAACAAGGATGAAAATTGGCATCATCCTTGGTTTCTAATTAAGAAAACTCCCGCTTCGATTGGAAATCTCGCAGATTTCCTCCCTTCGAAGTGGTCTGCGAAACCCGGTAGTGATTAGGTTACCCGTATCTTTCCCGGTTATTTCTTTATCTTTATTGACTAACACCGTTGTTTCATTTCGCAGCTTTCATCGCTTCCAATCTCCCATCTGAAGAGTTCATCGAATTCTTCAAAATAATTCTTGAAGGGGAAACCCTTTGGAATTCCTTCACTCTTGAGCGATTCCTAGAAGCTAACCACAGACTCAGGATGAGTCCGCCTGGTCGTCTTCACCAAATTCCTCCCCCTCCTTCAACTCAGGGAATGTCATCTCGGGTCCTTGCGGCCAAGCGTAAGTTGCTTTCCAAGCCGATGGCTGAGGCTTGCGAGGAGAAGAAAAAGTTCCTCGCGACTTCTATAGACAAGAAGGACTACAGTAGAACCTTGCTGGTTGATGATGGCAGCACCGAGGGAGCTCGATCTGTTGCTTCCTTCAGATTAACTCCTCGTCGCGATCGTCGCGACTCACGTTCTCCTCGGAGGGATCAATCTCCTCGCCGTGATTCACCTCGTTCTCCCCGAGATGATTTTAGTAATGAACCAATTAAGAACTTGGTTCGCCGGAAGAGAGACAAGTCCTCTCGCAGCAATTCTTCTCCGCGGAGGGAAAAGTCGAGGGCCCGGACTGACCGCTCACCTCGATCATCCCCTCCTCCTGAACCAATGGGTCCTCCACGACCGGTTGATATGTCTTCATCCTCCCGGCCTGATAGTGGAAAGACTGCCCGGAGTGCGTCTCCGAAAAGGGGAGACTCTGAATCTCGAGATGCTTCCTCGAGGTTAAAACCTGCTCTTGTCCCTCAAGTCAAATCGCTTTCAGGTTTGGTGATTCATACAGTCTTCAACGTTTTTTTTTTTATTAAGATTCCGATTTTTACAACTCTTCCTTCTTCGTAGCTATGGAGAAAGAGGGCAGCGTCTTCCGATGCTTCAAGACCCGATCGGGTTCGATCTTGCCAGACTTCAACAAATGGCGCCCTGCGATTCGTGAACGCTATTTGCTTCACGCGCATCACTCATCTCGGGTAAGTTCCTTTTTTTTAATATATTTTTTATTGCATTGCCATTCTGTGAACTGACTCGCCATCCCGGGTTCATGTATAATGCCAGGCTCAAAGCGAATTTAACGATATGATCGAACATTACGAAGGGTTGGTCATTGGACGGGAGAAGGAGATTGATACGTGGAAAAAGAAACTCTCTGCCCTTGAGGCTGAACTCAGTTCTTCTGCCGGCTCCAAGCACGATCTGGAGGACAAGGTCGACAGTTTAACATCCGAGCTTGCGCAGATAAAGGGGGAGCTGCAGGGTCAGTACGACCAGAACTTCAAGCTCCAGGAAGAGTTTTCTGGTGTTCAGGGTAGGCTTCAAGAGTCCGAATCAAACGCTGATTCCCTGAACAACCAACTCATCGAGCTTAACGCAAAGTACAAGGCGATTGCCAAATTGCGTGACTCCGAGTTGGCGAAGTCGGCATCAAAAGCCAGAAAAGAGGTTAAGGGACGCGGGATGGAGTTGATCCAAGGGGCCATCCGATTCATGCAGACTGAGAAGGCTAGGTTGGACTTGGAGTCAGACATCAAGGAGCACGAAAGCAACTTGATTCTGCTGGACCAAATCCATGAAGCAGATTTCTCCGAGGAGCAAGAAAGGACCGAGCTGTCGACTAACCTTTCTGAAAAACGGAGTCGCTTAGCAGCTCTTCCCACTTCGGCCTTCAACCCGCTTGACTTCGAGGCATCCTTCACTGAATCACCTCCTATCAGTGAATCGGGTTTAGACTGGGCAGGTAACGCTTGGCTCCTGTGGCTTACCTTTTTCTTACCTTGTACCTTTGATTGACTGGAATCATTATTTCTAGGTTCAAGTGAGACGGAAGACGTTGTCCCGCCCGCAGCTCCTATGGTACCAGAGGTCACTCCGGAGGTTGGTTGTACCGCGGAGGGTGGTCAGGGAGCTTCATCTGATCAAGCACCAGTCAAGGAGGTGAATGAAACTTTGGTTACTGAGCCGGAGTCCGGGGTGGAGATTACTCCGTAGTGGCTGTGTCCACTTTAAATTGGGGATTGTCCCTTTAACTTTAAGACTTAATTTATTTTTGGCCTAAGGAGGCTTTATTGTTTTTGGCCTAATGAGGCGTTATTATTTTTTCAAGATATTTGCCTGAGGAGGCTTTTAAACCTTTCTAGGTTGTGACCCAAGGGGGTTTGGTTAAAATTATATGCGGGTTTGCAAAGTCCGCTTTTTAACCTTTTGTGGCCTTGTGGCAATGCTTTCGAGATTTTTAGGCTGATCAGACCTTTCTCTTTAGTATGCGAGAACTGAGCTCGGCTTAAAGAGAGTTCCCCACTTCGGGTTTAGTCAACTCGATAAACTTACTGGGCTTGGGCCTTAGAAACTTTTGTAGTTGATGCGACGGTTGCGCTTTCCCTTCTTATAAGCTCGACCCAAGGGGGTTTGGTTAAAATTATATGCGGGTTTGCAAAGTCCGCTTTTTAACCTTTTTTTTTTGAATAAACGCTTTATTTCCAATCTCTTGTATGTTCGCATAGCCGAACCTTCTTCCTTTAATAAAGAAATAAAACAAAAATTTTATTAATAGCTGAACTCGTTTTCGAGCTGCCTACGTACCCATTTCGGGATCAAGCCGAATCGTAGTTCATGTACATAAACAATGCATGTAGCTTTTAAACATAAAATTTCTTTAGGTTGATCACATTCCAAGGTCGCTTGACTGGATTGTCTTCTAAGTCTTTCAACCTATAAACACCGTTTCGAACCACCTCGGTAATAATGTAGGGTCCCTCCCAATTAATACCGAGTTTTCCAGCACCTTCTTCTTTTTTGTTGTCAAAGACGCGCCTTAATACGTAATCTCCCACGAAGAACGGCCTACTTTTAACCTTTGAATTGTAATACCGGGCTGCTGCCTGTTGGTAATTCTGGATCCGAATTAGAGCTTGATCACGCCTTTCATTTATGGTATCTAGTGAATCGTTAAGCATTGCTGAATTTTCTTCCTCATTTAACGGTGCTTCTGTTCGACGAAGTCCGGGCACATTGAGTTTAGCTGGTACTACCGCTTCCATGCCATAAACCAAAGAGAATGGAGTTTCTCCTGTAGGTCGCCTAGGGGTTGTACGATAAGCCCACAGGACGGGTTGGAGTTCTTCATACCATCCTCCCTTTAGATGACTTAAGCGTTTCTTGAGATTGCTTAATATCGTCTTGTTCGCGGCTTCGGCTTGACCGTTTCCTTGCGGATATCGTGGAGTAGAATAACTAACTTTGATTCCCCAGTCCGCACAAAAGGCATCAAACTCGTGTGAAATGAATTGCGGTCCATTATCAGTGACTATTTCGTATGGAACTCCATGTCGACATATAATGTTTTTCCAAATAAAGGTCTGCACCGCCGAATCCTTGATACCAACATACGCCTCAGCTTCAATCCATTTCGAAAAGTAGTCCGTAAGGACTAAAAGGTATTGTACACCTCGAGTTGATTTGTGCAATGGTCCAATGATGTCCATTGACCACCTCATAAACGGGTATGGGGCGGAAATGGAGGAGAATAACTCCGACGGTTGATGGATTAATGGCGCATGGAGTTGGCAGCGCTTGCATCTTTGGGCAAACTTAACACAATCTGTGATCATAGTGGGCCAAAAGTACCCCATTCTTTTAACTTTAAAAGTCATGGCTCTTCCTGATGAATGACTCCCACATAACCCTTCATGCACTTCGCTCATGACGATTTCGACTTCGGGCCCAAAAATGCATAATAGGTAAGGGTCACTGACACCTCGTCTATATAACGCATCTTTTGATAGACAAAATTTCGCGCTAACGACTTTCATTTTCCTGGCCTGCCATTTATTCTTTGGGAGCTCACCTGTCGTGATGTAGTGCTTTATTGGCTCCCTCCAGTCAGCCCCCCAGTCTTTAGCCGGAATTTGGTCAATTTTGTGAAATATTCGTGGCTCTGGTTCGGGATGCTCGTTTGGTTCAAGAATATCTTCCTCGATTAATGGCTCGGTTTCTGACATCATTTCTGGAACCACTTCTTTAGCTAAGACGACGGGTTCCTTGCTAGATGTATTTGGCCCCTTTGATTTCCTGCGTTTGCTGGGTGGCGGTTCGATCTCTGGTTCGCCACGGTCGCGTGCCGCTGCTCGAGACCTTGTAACGACGAGGGTTTCCTTGCTGTCTTGAATGCTTCGCTCCGAGATGCATTCTACTGGAATAACTCTCTTTAACTCAGGATCTGATGTTGACGCCAATGCGGCAAGTGCATCTGCAGTTGTATTCTCTCCCCGAAGTATACGGATTAATTCAAATTTCGAGAAATTTTTAGATAGATCCTTCACCACTTCGAGGTATGCTTCCATTCTTGAATCTTTGGCCTCATAGTCTCCATTAAATTGGTTAACTACTAATTGCGAATCGCAATAAGCCAATATTTCCTTAGCTCCAACTCCTTGTGCTAGTCGAAGTCCGGCAATAAGGGCTTCGTATTCTGCCTCGTTGTTGGAGGCATTGAATAACAATCGGAATGATTGTTCTAGAATTTCTGATGTTGGAGATTCCAACTTGATTCCCACTCCGGATCCTTGTTTTGTTGAAGACCCGTCTACGTGTAATTTCCAAGTTTGGTTCTCCGGTTGCTCTATCGTTCCAGGTATTTGGTAGTTCGGTCAGGAAGTCTGCTAAGACCTGAGCCTTCATACTGATCCGGCTTTTGAATTCTATGTCGTACTCGCTTAATTCAACCGCCCATTTCGCCAAACGTCCGGACTGACTTGGACTATGAAGTATTGTTCGGAGTGGTTGGTTAGTTAATACTTCAACCGGATGGGATTGAAAATATGGACGCAGCTTCCGAGCCGAAGTTACCACCGCGAGTGCGAGTTTTTCCATCATTGTGTATCTGGTTTCCGGATCTGTCATTGACTTGCTCACGTAGTAAATTGGTTTCTGCTCCCCACGGTCTTCCCGAACCAAGACTCCACTAACCGCGTGGTTTGAAACTGATACGTACAAATAAAGTTTTTCATCTACTTCCGGTTTGGACAGTACAGGTGGAGTGGTTAAGTATGCCTTAAGCTGCCCAAAGGCTTCTTCACACTTCTCATCCCAAATGAATCCTTTGTTCCCTTTTAGAATTTGGTAGAAAGGCAACGACTTATCTGTTGATCTCGAGATAAAACGATTCAAAGCCGCAATCCGCCCAGTCAACCGTTGTACTTCTTTGAAGTTTCTTGGAGATGGCATGTTTAGAAAGGCGTTAATTTGATTTGGATTGGCTTCAATCCCTCTTTCTGTCACGATATAGCCAAGAAATTCTCCGGATGGGACTCCAAATGTGCACTTCGCCGGGTTCAGCTTCATTTGATATTTATTGAGAATATCAAAACATTCCTCCAAATGTTTAACATGATCCTCTTTCTTCAACGATTTAACCAACATATCATCTATGTAGACTTCCATAGTCTTCCCGAGGTGATTGTGAAACATTTTGTTCACCAATCGTTGGTAAGTTGCTCCTGCATTTTTCAAACCAAAAGGCATTACCTTGTAACAGTAGATACCTCTATCTGTGATAAATGACGTCTTTTCTTGATCATCGGGGTTCATCATTATCTGATTATAACCCGAGAAGGCGTCCATGAATGTTAACAGCTCATTTCCAGCGGTGGACTCTACAAGTCGATCTATATGCGGGAGCGGGAAACTATCTTTAGGACATGCTTTATTTAGGTCTGTAAAATCGATGCAAACCCTATCTTTCCCGTTCTTTTTCTTGACAACGACAGTGTTTGCTACCCACTCCGGATATTGCACTTCTCTTATGGACCCTATCTTCAAAAGTTTATCCACTTCGTCGTTTACTATTTTTGCCCGCTCCACTCCAAGCTTTCTTCTTTTTTGTTTTACCGGTTTGAAGCTTGGATCCACGTTTAGTTCATGACAAATTATACTCTGATTTATGCCAGGCATGTCCGCTGCTGACCATGCAAATGATGCTTTGTTTTTCCTTAAGAGTTCGATCAAACCTTCTTTTATTTGGCCAGTCAACGTTGCTCCAATTCGAATTTTCCGATATGGTTTGTCTTCTTCTAATACTACTTCCACTACCACATCCTCTTTTTCCTGCCCACTAGGAAATTTTTGCCTTAGTCCTTCTTTTGCGGGCCTTGTTAATTGCTATTGGATCTTCAAACGGTGGCTAGCTAAGTAACACGTCCGTGAAGCTTCTTGATCTCCTCGAATTGTTTCCACCCCATTTGATGTTGGAAATTTGATACATTGATGGTATGTAGAGGGGACTGCTTTCATCCGATAAATCCAGGGAGTCCCGAGGATGATGTTGTAAGCTGCGGGTTTATCGAAGACAACGAAGTCCACGATCTTCGATACTTTCTTGGCAAGGACCGGTAGCTTGATTGTTCCGAGAGACATGGCTGACTCGCTTGTGAATGCAACTAATGGAGATGGGGGTCCTACTATGTCTCCTCGGCTGATTCCCATTTTTTCTAGAGTACTTAAAAAGATCAAGTCGACCGAACTGCCTGTATCTATAAGGATCCTTGATACTTCGAAGTTAGCGACATCAAGAGTAATGACTAGAGCATCATCATGCGGTCTTTCGAGATGCCGCGTTTCTTCTTCGCTAAATGATATTGGGGCACCTTGAAAATCAATTTCTTCGCTCAAGCTTGCTTTGAGTAAGACATTTCGTCTATGCTTTTTGATGGAACTTATTGAATCTCCGCAAAATCTGGAACCTCCTAGAATCACATTGATCTTACCTTTCGAACTCCTTGGTTCTTCCTCGTTGGATAACCTTGGTCTTTTGGAATCTTGATCTTTGGAGTTTTCCTTTGCTTCGTGGTATTCCTTTACAAAATCTTTTATATCGAATTTAGAAAGATCGCCACTAGCCCAAAGCTCTGCGAGGTGCTTTTTAAGAACGCTGCAATCCTTGGTTAAATGTCCGGTTACTTTATGAATGTCGCAATATAGACTTTCATCACGGACCCAAGTGTTTGATCTTCCTTTCCCTTGGAATTGCTTCCCGACGGTATTGTTGAAGGGTTGCGACCCAAACCTCTTTGGTCCTTTGCTCTCCCTAGGCTCGAACTTCCTGGCAGGGACGGTGATTGCTGGCTTTTCTTGCTTATTTCTTTTGGCAAAACTTTCTTTTTCGTCCTCTACCTCCATCCAATTGTTCGCGCGAAAGAGTGCATCCTGAATTGTGTCTGGTTTATGAAGTATTAGGTCTTCTTTAAACCTTGAATCATGTCGCAATCCTTTTCGTAGGGCAGATAAAGCTGATTGCTGTGAGATTCTTGGGAGCTTTGACAGCACTCCTTTGAATTTGGTGATGAAAACTCGAAGTGACTCATTAGATCCTTGCGTTAAGTTCCAAAGATCGGCATCCGAAACGCTTTTATCCATAAGGATAGAGTATTGCTTTAAGAACACGGCTGATAGTTCGTCGAAATTGCTGATCGAACCCGGCTCTAATTGGGTGAACCACATTAGAGCTTGGCCACACAGATTCTCCGAAAAAAGCTTGCAGTAACCTGCATCCTCGTCAGCTTCATCCAATTCGACTCTTCCAGCAGCGATCAAAAAAGCTGCGAGATAGCTTTTTGGATCCTCCAATCCGCTGTAAGGGTCCAACTTGAGCTTCCGGGAATCTTTGATCCTCAAACTTGCAATTCTCGGGATAAAAGGGGTTCGCCTAGCTTCTTCAATGACTCGATTGATGTCTGGCTCCGAACTTGTAGCCTGATGAAATTTTGATTTCATTTCTTTTAATTCCTGGCTAACCTTCCTCATGGTCTCGAACTGGTCGAGGTTCTCCTGCTCGTACTGAGCTGCAAGTTGTTCTTCATCCCCGAGCTGCGTCTCTTCTTCCGACGTCTGAGCTACATTATTAGTAGCACCGGGAGTTGTTTGTCCGCTGGTTTCATTTCGTGCAGCGGAACTTGGCGAGTTGAATATCCCTCTTCGGATTCCCACCGGGTTTCCTGCACTTAAAGAGCGAACACGAGTTTGTATATTATTGACGTTTTGACTAAGAGATACTTGGGATGTTTGCAACGTATCGACGGCCTTTTCCACATCCGAGAACTTTTGTGATATGTCCGACATGGTTTGCTGCATAGCTTTGAGGGTTTCGGCCAATGATGTCTCAGCAGCGTCTCCTCCGGACATTGTTGCTTATCTCGGAAGTGTGATAAAGAAAAAATCTGACCACTCAAGAACTTAATTTCCCCACAGGCGGCGCCAAAATGTGGATGTCGGATTCACACACTCAAGTATTTGTTTAAGTGGGAAAGATTATTCTTGAGGGACAAAAATGAATATGTAAAAACTTTATAAATTGATACGAAAATTGCTATAGTATTTCTCTCTTGAGAGGAAGCTCCCTTTTACATGGCCATTGGCCTCTATATTTATACATAGATAAACGACATTAAAATGAGTAATTAAGTACAATTATTTCTTCTTAAATGTGTCCGTTTTGATTCTTCGGCTTTAATGCTCAACGTTTGAATTTGAGTTGACTCTGATCTTCATGGGCCTCGCCTCTTTTGGCCCAAGTGCCCTTGAACCGACTTACCCATGTCTTCTACACCGAACTCGTGTCACAGTGCTTTCACTTCGGATTCTCGAAGTGGTGACGACCACTTCGACTGCTTCTTCGGCTCATGGGTCCATTGGGCTTCGTCCTTTATGGGCCATTATCTTGATTACGTGGCAATCTTTGGTTGGTCTCGTAGAGATAAAAGGTCCTGAGGAATGGGGTAATCGATTATGGCAGTCTCCTTAGTCTACCTAGGTGGTTAACAAACTCAATCAAGCTATCCCTAGACAATAGATTCGAATACAAATCAATCCACTCTCGTGACAGAGATTCTCAAGCTAAATCACTTTCATACTCAATTCTCATTGAAGAAATATAACCTAGCAGGCATTATGATTCAATCTAATAAAGTCAATAAGCATTCTAAACATCCAATCTCTTGGGCTAGAGTATGCAAATCTCTGGAATAGTTGGTTCAGACATTTCATCAAACACCTTTTGGGTGTGGAAATGTCTGAGATCAACTTCCAAATGATCAGAGAGGAAATATCATTAAGATCTACTAAACCAGAAGGGAAATCAAGCAATTCTACACTTAACCACTTAAATATACTAAGGATTCCACACCTAATCTATCCCATCCTCAAGAACCCTAATCCACTACTCAAGAACACTGAAGAACATCATGCATAAAAACCCAGAAAACGTTTCAAACCCAGAAATCATTGAAAAGCAAGTATGTTATAGATAAGACACAGATCTACAACTTTGATGAAGAAAAGAAATGCTAAAACTCAAAGGATCAACAGGAAAAACGATTACAAAAACTAGGGTTTTTTAGAGAACAGCGGAATATCTGCTGGGTAAAAGGAATAGCCTCTGGACAATAGCATGTACCCCTATTTATAGGAAATACTAGGTTGCCCTAATTGGCTACAGGACAAAATAGAGAGTCGGTGGAGGCCAACTCGACGTGTCGTCGAGCCTGCCACGTCGAGACAATGTGATTCTCAAAGGTGGCGCCTTGATGTCCAACTCGACGTGACGTCGAGCCTGCGTGGTCGAGTCTGCTCCCAGTCGGCTTCCTGGCATCCTACTCGACGTGTCATCGAGTCCATATGGTCGAGTCTGCTTCCAGGCGGCTTCCTGGCGTCCTGCTCGACGTGAAGTCGAGCCATGACGTCGAGTCTGGTCCTGGGTGATCTTGAACGACTTCATTCCTCTCCAATTCGATCCCAAGTCTAGCTCCAAGGTCGTGTTGGTTCCTCCTTGCTCCATTAAGTCCCAAATAAGCTCCAAAGTACCTAAAACTCATCCAATATGCAACATGCTATGCCATGCAATGCAATTCGTACTAAGTGATGAAAATCTTATGAAAAGGACTATTAATGCAGTGAAACAGAGAGGAAACTAAGCTAAATGCATAAGAAATGTGTGCTAAAAAGAGGTAATATACAGAGATATCAATAACCTTAGATATGCTGTTGTACTCGATGAAATTGCTTGGGATTCAAAATCCATAAGCAATATGCCTAATTTAGAGGCATTCATCGACAGAAACACAGATGTTATCGGTTTAGTTTCAGAGATCCACGATACCACCCTCCGGTAAACCATCCTCAAGGCATTCCGTCGTTTCAAAGTCCGTAATTCGATATGAGATTCAAAAGCCATCGTCAATATGCATATTTTAAAGGGAATGATCGAGAAAAAATGGCCTTGGAACGGGCTAGATTGGAAGAATGATGAGAGAGCTGGAGATTGCACGTACCGGACCGTACGGATCACCGACCGACCGCACGACCTGCGACCGGTCCCGCCTCAAGCAACCAGCCCGGCCACACTACCCCGTGACCGGTGCAGGCCAACCGCCAAGGATCGGTCACACAAACTTCCACCGACGATCCTTACCATCCATTCCACCCGTCCGATCCGACACCGCAGTCGTCAAGCCGACTGATATGTCTATAATTTGCATGTTTTATACATCCATTTATCACTATTCTGAGTTTAGTTTTATTCATCTTTCATAGCATTCATCATCATTTCGCATAATTTTCATGTTTAAGTGTGTCTAGCATTAGTCTTGTATGCATTTTGCATTCTGGAGTTGTTTCAGGTGCTTTGGAGCTATCGGTGTTCAGAAAGAGCAAAAACAGAGCTGAAAGTCACATTTGGACCGTTCTACTCAATCACCAGTAGCAGAGAGGGAAACAGTCAGCTCAGCAGTCCATCCAGACTGTTCTACTCGATCGCAGAGGGAGAGGAGCAGTCCATCCTGCCAGTTCACAGTTCTACTCGATCACAGAGGAAGAGGAGCAGTCCATCCTGACAATCTACCCACATACTCGATCGCAAGGTTGAAGAAGCAGTCCAGATCGTGCCATCAACCAACCTACTCGATCATAGGAGAGAAGAAGCAGTCCAGATCACGCCATCAACCATTGTACTCGATCACCACCTCGACCCTCTGATCAATCCGCACTCAACCAGACAACCTGAGCATAGGAAAGAGAAGAGGAGAGAAGGAACCACTTGATCGCGGCTTCGATTCACGCTCGATCATGAAGCCCACTTTGAGCCCATATACTCGACCTCCACGTTCTATGGGCCTGTTAAGCAGACTCGAAGCCCACTTACTTATCTTTGTCGCTTTTACCATAAATAAGTCTCTAAGGGTTTCCCCTGAGACATGGACTTTTCATTCACGTTTTAGTCTCGAACCCTAGTATCGTTTTTTGATTCAGTAGCCGCTTTTGCTTCTGAACTTTGTATTTTCGTTTCTTCTAAGTTATTGAGATTCTGCTTTCATTCTCTAGTTCATTTCTGTTTCATTTCCTTTAATCTTTGAAGTTATGCAATCATCAATTGTTTCTGTGTCTTTGAGCATGTTGTCTGAGTAGTGACTAGGATTTCTGAGGATGGGATAGAGTAGATGTGAGACTCTTAGTCGATTCTGATTGTTAAGTGTAGTTTTATTGAATCCCTTCTGGATTAGTTGTGTTTACTGCTTATTCCTTTCTTATCAACTGGAATTCGATCAAAAGCATTCCCGCACCCAGAAGGTGTTCGATGGAATGCTTGATCTACTAATTCCAGTGATAATCATCTCTATCCCAAGGGATTGGCCGTTTAGAGCGGTTATTGACTTTAACAGTCGGTTCTTATTGCCTGCATAGTTAGATTCCGTTAATGGGAATTAGTCTGGGCTAGCTTTGCTTGAGGATTTATTGCATGGGAGTGAATAAGTCTGTTGTTGAACCTGTTGTCTAGGGATAGCTTCATTGAGAATTGTTAACCATCTGAATTGATTATGGAGTCCACACCATTCGATTACCCCATCCTTAGGAGTTTCTTATCCAATTGATTTATCTGTCTACTTACTTGCTTATACTTGTTACCTACTGTTTAAGTTTTTAACAATTTTACTTTGTGACCACTGGTTTACTCGATCACAACCTCCCTTCTGGCAGTGAGCCTTGTGATCGAGTATAGGAGTCCATTTATGCAAATTTACTGTTTTCTGCATCAATCACTAGAACTGTTAGAAAAACAACCAATTCATACTTGGCTTGACTTAGTGCTTTCTGATCATATCTCATTTGTTTGCATCACACCTTATTGGATTAACACCTAAAATACTACAACGACATGATAGTGTTTTAGGATAATTGATCAAAAAAAGTCTATTATCAATTTGGCGCCGTTTCCGGGTGTGTGTTTTCTTTGCTATATTTGAGATTTTTGGAAACGTTAAGATCAAGTTCAATTTTTTTGTACAAGGTTACTAACTCTGTGTCTTTCTCTCTACATGTGTGTTTCAGGTACTATCTCTGATTACTCTGCTCAAGCCGAGCTGATACCTGTTGCATGCATACTCGATCTAAAGGACATCAGAACCTGCTTTTTAAAGAGAACATCGACCGTATTGCTCGTGAGTTAAGAGAACAGACAGGCACAGACGTTATGGCCGACGATCAGAACGCAGCATTGCCAAACAACATTGGTGCAGGCGATGCTCCACGCAATGACAATCAGCGCAATGGCATTGTGCCTCCACCAGTGCAGAACAATAACTTCGAGATCAAGAGTGGTCTCATTGCCATGGTTCAGGGAAACAAATTTCACGGCCTCCCAATGGAGGATCCACTCGATCATCTGGACGAGTTTGATTGGCTCTGCAGCCTAACTAAGATCAATGGAGTCAGTGAGGATGGCTTCAAGTTGCGTTTGTTTCCATTTTCTCTTGGAGACAAAGCCCACCAGTGGGAAAAATCACTTCCTCAAGGCTCCATCACCTCTTGGAATGACTGCAAGAAAGCCTTCCTGACTAAATTCTTCTCCAACTCCAGGACTACAAGACTCCGAAATGAGATTTCTGGCTTCACTCAGAAGAATGCAGAGACTTTCTGTAAAGCATGGGAGCGTTTCAGAGGATATCATAATCAATGTCCTCACCACGGTTTCTCCAAAGCCTCACTCCTGAGCACTCTCTACAGAGGAGTTCTCCCTAAGATTCGGATGCTCCTGGATACAGCATCCAACGGGAATTTCCTGAATAAGAAGTTGAAGAAGGATGGGAGCTGGTAGAGAATTTAGCTCAGTTTGATGGAAACTACAATGAAGATTCTAACAGAGCCATCAGAGGAAGTTCAGACTTAGAGGAGAAGCACCGCAGGGACATGAAGGCCATGAATGACAAGCTGGACAAACTACTTCTTGTGCAACAGAAGAAAGTCCATTTTCTCTGTGAAGATGAGACGTTCCAAGTCCAGGATGGGGAGACTCTCTAGTCAGAAGAAGTAAGCTATGTGCAAAACCAAGGAAGCTACAACAAAGGCTACAACAACTTCATGCATAACAATCCCAATCTGTCTTACAGGAGTACCAATGTTGCAAACCCGCAGGATCAAGTCTACCCTCCATAACAGCAGACCCAACCCAAACCATTCGTGCCATACAACCAAGGACAAGGGTTTGTTCCTAAGCAACCGTTTCAGGGAGGTTATCAAACACAACATCCACCACCAGGGTTTGTACCAGAGCAACAACAAACCTCTAGCGCTCCTGACCCAGACCTGAAGCAAATGCTCCAACAGCTTCTTCAAGGACAAGCATCAGGCTCAATGGAGATTGCTAAGAAGCTAGCCGAAATGAACAACAAGATGGACTGTAGTTATAATGATCACAACATCAAGGTTGAAGCATTGAATTCAAAAATAAGATACATGGAAGGCAAAACTTCATCAACCTCTGCTACCAAGGTTACAGGACTTTCCGGAAAATCAATCCAGAATCCACAGAAGTATGCTCATGCTATCACGCTCAGAAGCGGTAAAGCATTACCCCCAAGAGAAGGTCCAAAACAAAACACTGAGGACAGTGTGGTACAAGATGGGGAGGATTTCTGTCAGAATGAAGATTCGGTTGGAAATGTAACAAAGGAGCCCATACTCGATCCACCTACTCGACCACCAGTGCCTATACTCGACCCATCCACTCGATCAGCAGCTCCTGCAGCATCTGAATCTGTTGAAAAACCAGCTGCTACCAAAACCAAGGAAACGGTCTTCGTTCCCCCACCTTACAAGCCTCCACTCCCATTTCCTGGTCGTTTTAAGAAGGTTCTGATACAGAAGTACAAGACTCTCCTGGAAAAACAACTCAAAGATCTTGAAGTCACTATGCCTCTTGTTGACTGTCTCGCGCTAATACCAGACTCCCATAAATACGTGAAGGATATGATTACTGAGAGAATCAGAGAAGTCCAAGGAATGGTGGTATTAAGTCACGAGTGTAGTGCAATCATCCAGAAGAAGATCATACCCAAGAAATTGGGAGACCCTGGTTCTTTTACCCTGCCTTGCACTCTAGGTCCTTTAGCCTTAGAAACTCCTAAAACCTTCTTGACTCCATAAATACTTGAATATCTCCTCTTTACCCTTGAAATCACACGAAACACTTCCTAAAACATAAGAAAACAATAACAAATATAGGCGAAAATCCCATGTTATCAGATTGGCACGGAGTTCTTTTCGAGCGGTGCCAAGCCTGAGGAGGCTGATGAGTGGAGGATGTGGTCAGAGCGGAATTTCGTTTGATTAGGTGCCCAGAAGGGTAACAGGTTTACCTTGTAGTCTACTATCTACAGGGTGATCCACATCTCTGGTGGAGGGGTGTTACGGCTAGGAGAGCTCAGCCAGGGATGATCTAGGCGGATTTTATGGCGGAGTTTAACGCCAAGTATTCCTACGGATGTGTTAGACCAGTTGGAGGGGCAGTTTTTTTAGTTGTCTCAAGGGATTTGATGCGTGTGAAAGTTTACTTCAAAATGTTTACCTGAAAGACCACACGTTAAAATGCAAGTGCACAGTAATCTGAGTAGTATTTTAGGATCGATCCCAAAGAGAGTGTAGCTACGGGTTATTGAATTCAAACAAGAAGATCTAGCTAAGACAAAACTAAAATTTGGGTGTTTGTTTTTGGGTTTCCTAATAAATAATGTAATGAAAGTAGATGAATACGATAAATGAAAGCTAAAGATACTAATGAAAGCTAATGGGATTTTCAGATGTAAACTATGAGACTAAGGCGTTGGGCGTTCTAGGGTTTCTCCGGGGATCATGGTTCTTGACTAACTAGGGTTTAGATCTCTAGGGTTTCTATGGTTTTGTTCTAGTTCATAACTACGAAAGGCGAATGAAAGAGTTATCCTAGGTTATAGAATAAGCCGACAATTCTCCCTAAAGTCCATTACTCAACTTACGCAGGCAACGACGCATCGTTCGACGCATTAGGGTTGGATTCGCTAAGTACTCTAAGCCCTGTTACTCAACTTACGCATGCAATAACACGAAGGATTGGTAACACTATGTCTGAGATTAGGTTTACCCGGTTAGAGCGCCTAACCTCTTGGATCAGCGTTTGGTGATCAATCCAAACAAATGGCATTAAATAAAAGATGTCCCAAAAGAATCTAAGTATGAACGAAATAAACAGATCTATAAACCTAATATGATTTTAACCATGAATCCCCTTTGAACCACCCCATAAAACCCAACAAAGAAAACTACTCGCTCATGATGCTAAGAAACGACATGGAGCTGAAGTAGAAAAGCAAAAATAAACGAGTATGAATATAACAAAGGGAGTTCAAAGGAAACTTCTCTAGTGTCACATAAGATACTTCTCTCCCCAAAAGTCTTGAAAGAAAGAGTTGAAGAAAGAGTAAAAGAGAAAACAATGAAGAACAAAGGAGAGGGATTCAAAGGATAACTTCTTCGAGATGGCAAGAGCTTCGACGAGGAGGAGCTAGGAGAGCTGAGATTCTCGTCGATGGAGGCTGCGAGAGCTAGGTTTAGGATGCGGTGAGGAATCTGTGAAGAGGCCGTAGGGTTTCTTCAACTTTTCTTGGTATTTATAAGCTTCGATTAGGTCAAGGGGCAAAACCATCATTTCCCACGAATTAGGTTAAGTGAGGCTCGAGTTTCTGGATAGGGTACTGATGTGTGTTAGGTTTTAATCCTAAAGAACACAACGATAAAGCTGCAAGTGCACATCAAATCAATTGTAGTACTTAAGGTATCGATCCCACAGAGACTAATAAGTTACAGGACGAGTGATATCTTTGTATTTTATCTCTTTTTAGCATACATTTCTTATGCATTTAGCTTAGTTTCCTCTCTATTTCATTGCATTCGTAGTCTTTTTCCTACTCTTTTCATCACTTAGTACGATTTGCATTGCATGGCATAGCATATTGCATATTGGATGTGTTTCAGGTACTTTGGAGCTTATTTGGGACTTAATGGAACTAAGAGGAGCTAACTCGATGTTGGAGCTCGACTTGAAGTCGAGTTAGAAGGAATGAAGTCATTCAAGAGGATCCAGAACCGGACTCGACCAGCCAGACTCGACTCCACGTCGAGTAGGACATCATGAAGTTGCCTGAGACTGGACTCGACTACACAGACTCGCCTGAGATCGAGTAAGGCATCAGAAATGAGCCAACTTTGAAGATCACACCCACTCAACGTTATGGACTCGACGTGACGTCGAGTTGGGCCTTAGCCGCCTTCTTATTTTGTCGTTTTGCCAATTAGGGCAACCTAGTATTTTGCTATAAATAGGGGTTCACCCTTTTATCCAGAGGATATTCTTTTTACCCAGCAGATATTCCGCTGTTCTCTCAAAAACCCTAGTTTTTGTAATCGTTTTTCCTGTTGATCCTTTGAGTTTTTGCATTTTTTTTCTTCATCAAAGTTGTATATCTCTCTCTTATCTATAACATACTTGCTTTTTAATGAATTTTGGGTTTGAATCATTTTCTGGGTTTTTAGCTATGGTGTTCTTCAGTGTTCTTGAGTAGTTCTGCAAAGTTCTTAAGGATGGGATGGTTGTTAGTGGAATCCTCTGTTTCTTTAGCTAGCTAAGTGTTTAATTGCATGAATCCCTTCTGGTTTAGTAGATCTTAATGCTATTTCCTCTTTGATCAATTGGAAGTTGGTCTCAGATATTTCCACACCCACAAGGTGTTTGATGAAATGTCTGAACCAACTATTCCAGAGATTTACATACTCTAGCCCAAGAGATTGGATGTTTAGAATGTTTATTGACTATATTAGATTAAATCTTAATGCCTACTAGGTTATATTTCATCAATGAGAATTGAGTTTGAAAGTGACATAGCTTGATGATCTCTGTCACGAGAGTGGATTGATTTGCCTTTGAATCTATTGTCTAGGGATAGCTTGATTGAGTTTGTTTGCTAGTTAAAGGGATTGAGGAATCCATTATAACCAATAACCCCATTCTTAAGAGCTTGCCTTGTTTGATTGTTAAAATCTCGTTTCTGTCTGTCATTGTTGCTTAACTCGACTTGCTTACTCGACGTGTTAGGCCTAGCAGAGTTCTCTGCATTGTTAGGTTGTTAGTTTCATTTCTAAAGCTTACGCATGATAGTTCCTGGTCTTTAGTTTAATTCTTGCTCTTGTTTATTTGCCGTTAGTTCTCTTTTTTATGCTTTTGATTGGGTACTTGCATGTTAATCGGTTGCTTAGGATTGAATAGAAACCCACAACACCTTTTCACAATTGGCTTGACATACTTGCTTTCTCTTTCATATCCTGAATGCTTGCAATCACACTGAGATTGGATTGATAAACCTAATATACTACAATGGCATGTGTATTAGGGCTTGATACTTGTTAGAGTAAAATCTGGTTATCAATTTGGCGCTGTTGCCAGTCTTGTGTTGCATTGTTCCATTTGAGATTTCAGAAACTTTTAAGATCAAGTTCTTTCTCTTTACTTTGGTTACTAACTCTTCATTTCATTTGCTTGTTTTTGTGTTCCAGGTACCCTACTCGACTTGAGGTCGAGTTTAGACGTCGAGTCTAGTCACTGTGTATGCAAACTCGATCTAAAGGCTCTGCAAACCTCATCAGCTACAAAGATAACATCAATCGGTTAGCTCGTGAGTTGAGAGAACGTCGAAACAGAGACGGTTGTGAACAGCACAATCCAGTAGCCATGGAACCACAAGATCAAGATAATCACGGAGTTGCGTTACCAAGGAACATTGGTGATGGTGATGCACCAAGAAACCATCAACAGAGACAGGGCATCGTTCCACCTCATGTCCAGAACAACATATTCGAGATCAAGAGTGGATTGATCTCAATGATACAAGGAAACAAGTTTCATGGGTTGCCTATGGAAGATCCCTTAGACCACTTGGATAACTTTGACAGGCTCTACAGCCTCACCAAGATCAATGGTGTTAATGAGGACAGTTTCAAGCTACGCCTATTTCCCTTTTCGTTGGGAGACAAAGCACACCAATGGGAAAAGACATTGCCTCCTGGCTCCATCACATCTTGGGACGATTGTAAGAAGGCCTTCTTAACAAAGTTCTTCTCAAATTCAAGAACTGCACGGCTAAGGAATGAAATATCCAGTTTTACCCAAAAGCAGTCTGAATCCATATGTGAGGCCTGGGAGAGATTCAAAGGCTACACTACACAGTGTCCACACCATGGTTTCAAGAAGGCTTCACTACTAAGCACACTCTACAGGGAAGCTTTGCCCAAGATCAGAATGTTGTTGGATACTGCTTCTAATGGGAACTTCTTGAACAAGGATGTTGAGGAAGAATGGGAATTGGTTGAGAATTTAGCTCAGTCCGATGGTAACTATAATGAAGATTTTGATCGCTCCAACAGAGGTATTGGAGATTCGGATGCAAACCATAGTAAGGAGATCAAGGCTCTCAATGATAAGCTCGATAAGCTTCTGCTAACTCAACAGAAACAAGTCCACTACATCACTGAAGAAGAGCACTATCAACTTCAAGAAGGGGAGACTACTCAAGCTGAGGAAGTCAACTACATTCAGAACCAAGGAGGTTATAACAAAGGCTACAACCCCTATAAGCCAGCTCATCCGAATCTATCCTACCGGAGTACGAATGTCGCCAACCCTCAGGATCAGATTTACCCCCAACAGAATCAGTCCAAGCCTTTCATACCATACAATCAAGGCTTTGTCCCAAAGCAGCAATTTAGTGGAGGTTATCAACAACAGATTCCACCACCCGGTTTTGCACAACAACCTCAGCAAGCACAACCTGCACAATATCAAGACATGAAACAAATGCTTCAGCAGCTCCTACAAGGTCAAGTAGCTGGTGCTATGGTTCTTGATAAGAAAATGGCTGAGATTCACAACAATGTAGACTGCTCCTACAATGATCTCAATATCAAGTTTGAGACTCTAAACTCCAAGATGAAGTACATGGAGAGCCAAAATGCTTCTACTTCTGCACCTAAGAATCCCGGACAACTACCCGGGAAAGCTATTCAGAACCCGAAGGAATATGCTAATGCAATTCAACTACGCAGTGGTCGAGAGCTGCAAGCTCGACCTACCATAGCTCCTGTCACTGAGGACAGTGAGATTCAAGAAGGGGAGGATTTGATTCAGAATGAAACTCAAGTAGAAGATACCACTAAGCTTGACCAAGATGCTGTACTTAGTGATCAAGCTAAGAGTCTCCAGATCGAAAAAACAGTTGTTGATAAGGGTAAGAAGAAAGCTTTTGTTCCACCACCCTACAAGCCCAAAATACCATTTCCTGGAAAGTTCAAGAAGGATATCATTGAGAAGTACAGAGCCATGTTTGCTAGACACATTAAGGAGATTGAAGTAAGGATGCCTCTCATTGATGCTTTCATGCTAATTCCGGATTCTCACAAGTGCTTGAAGGACATGCTAATGGAGAGAATTCAGGAAGTACAAGGAATGGTTGTGTTGAGCCATGAATGTAGTGCTATCATATAGAAGAAGATCATACCGAAGAAGCTAGGGGATCCCGGTTCATTTACTATACCTTGTTCACTGGGTCCGTTATTCTTCAACAGATGCCTATGTGATCTAGGAGCATCAGTCAGTCTGATGCCACTCTCAGTAGCAAGAAGACTCGGATTCAACAAGTATAAGTCTTGCCATATCCAACTAATCTTAGCCGACAGATCCGTAAGAGTCCCTCATGGTATGTTAGAAGATCTACCTGTAAGAATTGGAAGGGTAGAGATCCCTACAGACTTCGTTGTTCTAGAAATGGATGAAGAGCCAAAGGACCCACTCATACTAGGGAGACCCTTCCTGGCCACTGCTGGAGCTCTAATAGATGTCAGAAGAGGAAAGATCGATTTGAACCTCGGGGAAGACTTCAAGATGACATTCGATATCACTAAGACGATGAAGAAACCCACCACTGATGGACAAGTCTTCTAGATTGAAGAAATGGATCAACTAGCTAACGAACTGCTTGAAGAGCTTTCCAAAGAGGACCATCTACAGAGTGCTCTTACCAAAGACGGAGAAGAGGGGTACTTACACTTAGAGACATTGGGATATAAGAAGCTGGTAGACTCTCATAAAGAAGAAGAAGCATCAGAATCCTTTGACAAATTAGTGGTGCTAGTAGCAGAAGTCAGTACAGTGGAAGAGAACTTTTCAGAGCCTGCTCGACCAACCCACTCGACCCCACGTCAAGTAGGCCTCCCTAGTCCAATTCCTGAAGATATCAAGGGAGCAGACTCTACTAGGGAACTCGATGACACGTCGAGCACGACTTCCCCTGCCTCAGAAGACTGGTCTCAGCTCAAAGCCCCGAAGGTTGATCTTAAGCCGCTTCCGCAAGGTCTTAGGTACGCATTTCTCAGAACAAACTCTACTTACCCTGTGATCATAAATGCTGAGTTGAATGATGATAAAGTGAACTTGCTGTTGTCTGAACTTAGAAAGTATAGGAGAGCTATCGGTTATTCATTCTCTGATATAAAGGGAATTTCACCTAGTTTGTGCATGCATAGGATCCATCTTGAAAATGAATCTTACTCTACCATTGAACCACATAGAAGATTGAATCCTAACCTGAAAAAAGTAGTTAAGAAGGAGATACTTAAACTATTGGAAGTGGGTGTAATCTACCCTATTTCAGATAGCACTTGGGTATCTATGGTTCACTGTGTGCCTAAGAAGGGTGGAATGACTGTTATAAAGAATGATAAAGATGAATTGATCCCTACTAGAACTATAACAGGACATAGAATATGCATTGATTATAGAAAGCTAAATGCTGCATCTAAAAAAGATCACTTTCCTTTACCGTTTATTGATCAAATGCTAGAACGGTTAGCTAATCACCCATACTACTGCTTTCTTGATGGATATAGTGGTTTCTTTCAAATACCAATTCACCCTAATGATCAAGAGAAGACCACTTTTACTTGCCCTTATGGAACCTTTGCTTATAGAAGAATGCCTTTTGGATTATGTAATGCACCTGCTACATTTCAACGGTGTATGACTTCAATATTCTCGGATTTAATTGAGGAGACGGTGGAAGTCTTTATGGACGATTTCTCTGTCTATGGCTCCTCCTTCTCCTCTTGTTTGTTTAATCTATGTAGGGTTCTGACAAGGTGCGAGGAGACCAATCTAGTGCTAAACTGGGAGAAGTGCCACTTCATGGTCAGAGAGGGTATAGTATTGGGATACAAGATATCAGAGAAAGGAATTGAGGTTGATAAAGCCAAGATAGACGTTATGGTGCAGTTGCAGCCTCCAAAAACCGTCAAAGATATCAGAAGTTTTCTGGGTCACGCTGGTTTTTACAGGAGATTCATCAAGGACTTCTCAAAGATTGCTAGACCACTTACTCGACTTCTCTGTAAAGAGACCGAATTCGTCTTTGATGAAGAATGTATGAGAGCTTTCTACCTGATTAAAGAAGCTCTAGTGTCCGCTCCAATAGTCCAAGCACCAAACTGGGATCATCCTTTTGAAATCATGTGTGATGCTTCAGACTATGCAATTGGGGCTGTGCTGGGTCAGAAGATAGATAAGAAGCTGCATGTCATCTACTACGCAAGCAGGACCTTAGATGATGCTCAAGGAAGATATGCCACAACGGAGAAAGAGTTGCTGGCTGTAGTCTTTCTTTTGAGAAGTTTAGAAGCTATCTGGTGGGTTCCGAGGTGATAGTATACACTGATCATGCAGCACTTAGACACATCTACGCCAAGAAGGACACCAAGCCTAGACTGCTAAGATGGATTTTGTTGCTTCAAGAGTTTGATATGGAGATTGTTGATAAGAAAGGTATAGAGAATGGGGTAGCTGACCACTTATCAAGGATGCAGATTGAAGATGAAATCCCTATTGACGATTCCATGCCGGAAGAGCAGCTGCTGGCCATCAAGTGTTATGAACTCGTATACAACAAGAAGGAATTCGAAGAAGCCTGTGCTGTCAAAGAAGAAGAGTTTCCATGGTATGCTGACCTTGTGAATTACCTTATCTATGGAGAGATCCCCAAGTCCCTTGATACCTATCAGAAGAAGAAATTCTTCAGGGACATCAACCATTATTATTGGGATGAGCCCTACCTGTACAAGAAGGGCACTGATGGCTTATTCAGGAGATGCATCGCTGAGGAAGAGGTTCGAGGTGTGTTGGAACATTGTCACGGTTCTGCTTATGGCGGTCACTTTGCTACCTTCAAGACAGTACATAAGGTTCTCCAAGCTGGGCTCTGGTGGCCATCAATGTTCAAAGACGCTCATGAGTTCATCACTAGATGTGATCCCTGCCAGAGAATGGGGAACATCACCAGGAAGAATGAAATGCCGCAAAACCCCATCCTGGAGGTTGAAGTCTTCGACGTGTGGGGAATTGATTTCATGGGGCCATTCAACCCTGCTTCCTACGGTAATAAGTACATCCTAGTTGATGTGGACTACGTCTCCAAATGGGTTGAGGCCATTGCTTCTCCAACTAACGATCATAAGGTGGGTTAAAGCTGTTTAAGAGCATAATATTCCCCAGATTTGGCATCCCTAAGGCTGTGATCAGTGATGGTGGCTCTCATTTCATCAACAAGGTCTTTAAGAGCTTGTTAAAGAAGCATGGTGTGAAGCACAAGGTAGCTACTCCTTATCACCCTCAGACTAGAGAGCAAGTAGAAGTATCCAACCGACAGATCAAGGCCATACTCGCCAGAGTAGTTGGTATTTCGAAGAGAGACTGGTCGACTAAGCTGGATGACATACTCTGGGCCTACAAAACTGCTTACAATACGCCAATAGGACGAACGCCTTTCCAAATGTTGTACGGGAAATCTTGTCATCTTCCGGTTGAAGTAGAGTACAAGGCGATCTGGGCCACTAAATTACTGAACCTAGACATCAAAGAGGCACAAGAGAAGCGCTCAGTTGATCTGCACGAGCTTGAGGAGATAGGGTTGGAAGCATATGAAAGCTCAAAGGTCTACAAGGAGAGAACAAAAGCCTTTCACGACAAGAAGATTTCACCTAAAGATTTCTCCCGTTGCTCGTCTCAGGGTTGTTCGATATGCCCACAACACAGGTTCCAGCTAGTCATACCAACCACCTTTTCGAGCATTCAAACGCTTTTTAAGATTGCCGAGAATGGTTTTATTGGAAGCTTCCGCTTGCCCGTTTCCTTGAGGATATGTCGGCGTTGAATAACTGAGTTTTATTCCCCAAGAGGAACAAAAATCTTCAAATTCATTTGAAATGAATTGAGGACCGTTATCCGTTACTATTTCATAAGGAACTCCATGGCGACAAATTATGTGTTTCCACAAGAATGTCTTTACCACAGAATCTTGTATACTTACGTAAGCTTCAGCTTTGATCCATTTGGAAAAATAATCCGTTAGAACTAATAAGTATTGGACGCCTCGCGTTGAACGATGCATCGGACCAACTATATCCATTGACCACCTCATGAAAGGGTATGGAGCGGATATAGATGATAAAATTTCAGATGGCTGGTGAATAAGAGGAGCGTGCATCTGACAATTTTTACACGTTTGGCGTAATCGATGCAGTCAGAAATCATAGTTGGCCAGAAATATCCTAACCGTTTGATTTTGAAAGCCATTGCTCGTCCCGAAGAATGACTACCACAAAGCCCTTCGTGGACCTCGCTTGTCACTATTTCAACCTCGGGTCCGAAAATACATAGAAGATAAGGATCACTGACGCCTTGCTTGTACAATGATTCTTTAATTATACAATACTTAGCGCTGATGATTTTTAATTTGCGAGCTTGCCATTTGTTCGATGGTAGTTCTCCATTAAGAATGAAATTTTTGATGGGTACCCTCCAGTCAGCCCCCCAATCATTAGCGGAAGTATTATCCTTGAGTATAAACTTACTTGGTTCGGGTTCGGAAGGAATATCAGGATCTTCGATAGTTTCCCGAACTTCTTCATCACCTAGAGGTGTCTGTTCAGTTCGAGACGGTTCTTTAGCGGGAACCTCTTGATCCTTTAATTTTCATCTTGGCTTTCTTTTAGGAAGTTCCAGTGGTGAAGTAAGTTCATCATCTTGAGATTTTACTCGTGATCTGGTGACGACAAATGAACTATTTTCATTTCCGGAACTTAATTTTGGAGATTTTCGATATGTTCAGCCTCCAAAATGTTATCGTTTTCTGTTTCTTCAACCGAAATACTTCGCGAAGAAATATATTCAACTGGGATAACTCGTTTGAGCTCGGGATATGAGGTAGAAGCTAGGGCAGCTAAAGCGTCTGCCAAAGCGTTTTCTCCTCGAGGTATTCGAACTAATTCGAATTCTTTGAATTTTCCGGCTAATTTTTTGACAGCCGAAAGATAGGCTTCCATTCGAGGAGCCTTAGCTTCGTAATCTCCAGCGAACTGGTTTACAACTAGCTGAGAATCACAATAAGCTATTATTTTTTCTGCTCCAATGCAAGAGCAAGCCGAAGTCCTGCTAAGAGAGCTTCGTATTCTGCTCCATTGTTCGAAGCCGGAAACATTAATCAAAATGACTGTTCGATTATTTCCTATGTCGGAGTTTCGAGTCTAATACCGATTCCGGATCCTTGTTTAGAAGAAGAGCCATCTACATGTAATTTCCATGTAGAGTCTATTTCAATAAGGATTCCATCATCTAGTGGCAGTTCGGTCAGAAAATCAGCCAAAACTTGTGCCTTTGCGCTAGTTTGACTTTTGTATTCTATATCGTACTCACTTAGTTCGATAGCCCATTTCGCCAATCTACTAGACTGACTTGGTCCGTGAAGAATTGAGCGAAGCGGATGGGAAGTTAGAACTTCTATTGGATGAGATTGGAAATAAGGTCTGAGTTTTCTAGCAGATATGACTACTGCTAAAGCTAATTTTTTCATCATGGTATATCTCGTTTCCGGACTGGTAAGAGATTTACTTATGTAGAAAATCGGCTTCTGATCACCTCGATCCTCTCGAACTAAAACCCCACTTACAGAATGATTAGAAACCGAGATGTAAAGATAAAGTTTCTCATCTGACTCAGGTTTTGAGAGAACCGGTGGTGTTGTCAAATAAGTCTTGAGTTGATCGAAAGCTGCTTCGCATTGATAATCCCACCGAAATTTTTTGTTCCCTTTTAAAATATGATAAAAAAGGGAGACATTTATCGGTTGATTTCTAGATAAAACGATTCAACGCAGCAATTCTGCCCGTCAATCGTTGGACCTCTTTAATGTTTTTTGGTGAAGGCATTGTGAGGAAAGCGTTAATTTGATTAGGATTTGCTTCTATTCTTCTTTCTGTGACTATGTAACCTAGGAATTCTCCAGAAGGTACACCAAAAGAACATTTAGCAGGATTTAATTTCATTCCAAATTAGTTCAGAATTTTGAAACATTCCTCAAGATGTGTGATGTGCTCGGATTTCTTAAGAGATTTTACGAGCATATCATCGATATAAACTTCCATCGTTTTGCCCAAATGTTTTGCAAACATTTTGTTAACTAAACGTTGGTATGTTGCCCCGGCATTTTTTAGACCGAATGGCATAACTTTATAACAGTAGATTCCTCTATATGTTATGAAAGATGTTTTCTCTTCATCTTCAGGATTCATCATGATCTGATTATATCCAGAAAATGCATCCATGAATGTCAAGAGTTCGTTTCCGGCTGTTGATTCTACGAGCCGATCGATCTGAGGGAGAGGAAAACTGTCTTTTGGACATGCTTTGTAGTCAGTGAAATTGACACATACTCTCCACTTTCCATTTTCCTTTTTGACTACCACGGGGTTTGCTAACCAGTCCGGGTATTTTACTTCTCTAATCGAACCAATTTTCAAAAGCTTATCAACTTCGTCATTGACCGTTTAAGCTCGGTCAGGACCCAGTTTTCTTCTTTTTTTGCTTTCTTGGTTTAAAACTGGGATCGACGTTTAAATCATGGGTAATGATACTTTTGTCGATTCCAGGCATATCTTTTGCCGACCAGGCAAAAGTATGTTTATTTTCTTTTAGAAATGTTACCAATTGATCTTTGATTTCTAAATCTAAAGTAGTACCGATTTTTACTTTTCGATCTGGAAATTCGGAATCAATTTCAATTTCTGTGGTAACCTCATTCGAACTGAGACCACTTGGGTAACGCGAGGTGCTTTCTTGCTTAGCATTTATCATTAATTGCTATTTGAGCTTTAAACGATGTCCCATGAGGTAGCAAGATTGCGACGTTTCCTGATCTCCTCGAATTGTTCCGATTCCACCAGGAGTAGGAAATTTCACAGATTGGTGATAAGTTGAAGGTATAGCCTTCATTTGGTATATCCACGGAGTTCCGAGAATTATGTTGTAAGCGGCCGGTCGGTCGAAAACAATAAATTCTACAATTTTTGGAACCCCTGCGGCAAGCACTGGTAGTTTTATGTTTCCTAAGGACATAGACGTGTCACTCGTGAAAGCTACTAATGGTGCCGGTGGACCGATAATGTCAGCTTTACTGATTCCCATTCTTTGCAAAGTGCTTAGAAATATGAGATCTACCGAGCTTCCAGTATCAATTAGACACCTTGTCACTTCGAAGTTCGCAACATCTAAAGTTATCACAAGAGCATCATCATGAGGTCCTGTTAATCCTTGAGTGTCCGAAATGTCAAAGGAGATATAAGGTATTTGTTCATTTGACTGAAAACCTACAACGGTTTGAATTGCTGCTGATTTCTTATGCCTTTTGATTGATCTGATCGAATCTTGGCATAATTTGGATCCTCCCATTATAACATCGATCCTTTTCTTAGGAGTGTTCAGAGTTCCGGGCCCATTGGGCTTATGTTTCTTTTCAGGAGGATTAGAAGCTTCGGAATCTTCTTTTTCTTTGTGGTAAGATTCCACAAATTCCTCGATATTGAAATTAGCGAGCTCTCCAGCTGCCCCCAGTTTGGTGAGGTGCTTTTTGAGTACGCTGCAATCTTTGGTGGAGTGCCCGTTTACTTTATGAATATCGCAATAGGCACTTTCATCTCTAACCCAAGTATTAGGAGGATTGTATCTTCCTCTGCTTTGGGAGGGTTTTCCTACAGCATTGGTAGCAGGATTAACTCCGAACCGTTTTTGATCTTTTGGTTCGAACTTTTTAGTTGGATTCGCAACGACTAATTAAGCTGACCAATGCTTTTTAGCGAGGCTAAGCTTTTCTTCTTCTGCCTCCATCCAATTTGTAGCTCTGAATAAAGCATCTTGGATGGTACTTGGATGATTGACGATGATTTCTTCTCGAAATTGAGATTCATGCCAGAGTCCGTTCCTTAAAGCAGAAAGGGCAGCAGCGTGAGATACCCCAAGAATTTTGGCTATCACTTCTTTGAATTTAGCGATATATTTGCGAAGTGGTTCATTCTGACCTTGGGTTAAATTCCAAAGATCCGCATCAGAAGTTACCTTTTCCATGAACATGGAATATTGTTTTAGGAATGCAGAGGACAGTTCCTTAAAACTGTCAATAGTTTCTGGTTCTAACTGAGTGAACCATAACAGAGCCGGTCCGGAAAGATTCTCAAAAATAGTTTGCAAAATCCGGCATCTTCCTCGCCTGGTTCTAGATCAATTCTGCCTACGGCGATCTGAAAAGCAGCGAGGTGATTTTTAGGATCTCCTTTACCATCGTAAGTTGGTAACTTAACCTTTCGAGAATCTTTGATCCGAAGGTTCGAGATTCTCGAGGTAAAGGGTGTTCGACGAGTTTCTTCGATTACTCGATCGATCTCAGGCGCCGAACTGGTCGCCTGATGAAATTTTGACTTCATTTCATTAAGCTCTTGGCGAACTTTGATGAAATCGTCTGATAGGGTTACATCAGGATCTTCTATAAGGAATCCGTCGTCAACAGGAAGATTTCCCTGACCCTGGGGAATTTCTTCCTCGGTTGGGTTAGTCCCACCTCCTGCGGCTGCCGGATTGCTAGTACTAGCTGGCTGGCCTGTTAGAGGAGTTCGAGTAATCCCGGGTGTCGCGAATAACCTGTGCTGATGCGTTGATGTTCGCGTTGAGGACAAATTATCTAAACGGCTTGAAACAACGTTATGCGCGTTTGACAAATTCGTCTAGGTGGTTTGAACACTTGTTAAGGTTTGCTCGATTGAGTTCAACCTTTCACCAAAAGTGGTGTTGGCAGTAACAAGTGTACCCATCTCATTGGTCAGATCGGTGGTTGTTTGAGTAAGCAAGGCAATTGCATCGCTCAAAGCTTGTTGATCAGCCATAGTTTCTTGGTTGGGAAAGAAGGATTTTGAGATTAAAGAGTTTTGTGGTAACTCCCCACAGGTGGCGCCAAAATGTGGATGTAGGATTCACACTCGATTATCTTTAAGTATTTCAGTGGAGAAAAACTCTTGTAAAATCAGGAAATGAATATGAGAATTCGAAAAGGAAATCAACAAAGAAAAGAAGTAAAGAAATTTGACAAGAACGAAGTATAAAATGCCTTGCGACAGTAGTAAAGAGAGAAAAATATATTGTATTGCTTAGAGGTAATGAGTAATGAGATTCGTCCCCCAAACACATGCGTTTGAGGTTGTTTTAATAGAGAAAACATGATCAATGCGGTCATTTACTGCTCATAATCGCATTGATCCGCATTAATCATGTAAGTTACATTATGATGTAATAATGACGTGGACAAATCTAAATGGATCCTACCGAAAATGTGTGGGATCCGACCCCAACACCAACAAGAGAACTACTCACACATACTCATAGATAGCAAAACCATATGAATAAGAGATTGCATAAAAGAGTATGAATATGAAAAGGGTTTAGAGATCTTCTCTGGAATACAAAGTAGATGAATCTTCTCCCTTAAACAAGTAGAGAATAGAGAGAAGAGAAGAAGAAAAAGTGTTGTGGTGGTCGGCGGCTTCAATGGAGGCAATCGGTGAGGAACGGCGGTGAGCGAGCTTTGGAGGTTTCTCTGGTCGTCTCTAGGAGGCTGCTGGTGATGGAGGTCGAAGACCCCCCTAATTTAGGGTTTATAATTTGTATTTATAGGCCTCGGGAAGTAACAAGTCGGTTTAGGGTTTTCTCAGCAAAACTACGTAGTTTCATTAAGTGCAGGGATGAGGAGGCTTGGTCCGGTCACGAGGCTCTATGGCCGTTTTACACAAGATGCTTCAACCCGGTGCTGTGACCGGTCCAAGCAAGGGCTTCACCACCGGTCGCACGCCTTGCGACCGGTCTCTGACAAGCTGATTTCAATCGGCTGTAACTTCTGTTTGGCAGGTGGGATTGAGTTGAATCTTCCTCCATTGTAATCTTGACTCTTCCAGATTTCCATAGAGTCCAAGAGCTCCAAATTTTCTTCACGGGAAGGCCTCCAACGGACGCCTAACTTATGGAGCTTCGAATCTGTCCTGAAACAGGTTTTGCTCGTCTTTTTGTCTATTTTGCTTAGAAACTCATAAAACCTTCTTGACTCCATAAATACTTGAATATCTCCTCTTTAGCCTTGAAATCACACCAAACACTTCCTAAAACATCGTAAAACAATAACAAATATGGGCGAAAATCCCATGTTATCAACTTCCCCAGACTTAGACTTTGCTTGTCCTCAAGAAAACAAGAAAGAAAATCCGGTGGAGAGGTTTGAAAATCGCGGGAACTCTCCTATGATCAGAGACCATGTTCCTAAAGATAACTTGCGGACTTGTAAATACAAAGACATCGCGTTAGAACATGCTCACTATAGACTCACCACATTCACAATCCTGGTCCATCCATCTCAAACCTACAAGAGAACTCTGAAATCACGTTAGTTAACTCTCTACATTCATTAATAAGATGGCGTGGACTTTCTCAATAGGAGGCATCATTCAGGGTAGACGGCGCTTGGTATGAAAGGGGCTTTTTGGTGTTTGGTGGTGGAGTTAAAGTGTTTAGGGTTACCGTATAATCTCGAGAATGCAGGATATATTGCAAAACCGCAAGAGAGAACGTATCTGTTGAGGTCCACAGTTTCCAACCACTTCTTCTTGTAAACACCTCATCTCCTTACTTCTTTTCGTCTTTTCGATTCCCCCAGACTTAGCCTTTTCTGTAGGGATCTCTGTGAATGATTTCATCTCTCCTCTAGGTGATCCATGTCTTTCCTTGGGATTTCTCTGTACTCATAAGACTTCTTATTTGTAACCGTTTCCTTTCCTTTCAATTTTTTTTTTTTGTTTTTTTTTTTTGAAAGGGGAAGCGGTACTCATTATATACACGAGTCTTATAAGCACGAAACAAGTACCTTTTGAAATCGAATCCCAAGGATGAATAAGCTCTAGACCAAAACATCACATCCTCTCTTTAAATTCCGAATCTCTGTCTTCGTGGCGGGAAACTGTGTCGTTCCTTTCTCTCCGACGTTTTTGCACATAGCTGCTAAAATGAGAAAAGGAAAAAGAGAATACATGAGGTCTGAAAAGAGGATATGGTTTAAGGGTAGGAACCACTAAAAGTGAGTGGCCATTCAGGATCAGAAGAGAGCGGTAAAAAGGGATAAGAAGTCCTGAGTGTATATGCTCGTTTCCCCGATCTAACACCTCTTCATTAGAAAGAATTAAGTTCTGGTTAGATAGTCCAAATAAAATAGAGTTAACTTCAGATCAAACAAAATCTCCCTGGTAGAGACTTCAGGGGTAAAGATCCCGTTGAGAGTTTCTAGGTATTATCCGTTCTTAGCGAGTCCTGCAAAACTTGTCACTTAAGAAGTGAGATAGAACATATGAACGGTCGGTTTCTTCATATGATAAGGTCATCATTCCCTACTGGTTTTGACTCAATAAAACTTTGACTCGATAAAACGTCTTAATTCCCTAAATTTTCTTGATGTAAAAATGGAAAAAGTTCTCATGTCAACAAATTAAGAGTAGCATTGGTACGAATACCCCCAGACTTAAATCACAATGTCCTCGGTGGGAAAATAGTAAGGGAAGAGTAAGAAAAAGAAAGATAGGGTTAAGAAAAATGTCACCTTGGTGTGGCGACTAACCGTATATTCTTCTTCAGTACTTACTTGTAATCGATTTAACTTGGATAAGTTAATCGAGATCGGCAATATAAATCTTTAGATGCATCTTTCCTGATACGAAAACCTAAAACCATCAATAGTTTTATGAAATTAGACAAAAAGAAAACTTACCTTGGATAGGCCATGAGGCCAATTTCTTTTCCATCAGGGCACCAATCATAGTTCTAATGACTAGCCAGAAAGAAATATGTGTTGCGGGTCGCGGTTTAGACGCGGGTCGCATGGTGGGTTGATCGCGAATCGCCATCGGTACGATCGGATCGACCACGGTACATCCACGGGATGGCAGGTGATCGATCATGGGGCAGCTGCGGAACGATCACGGGATGGTCGGGACGGCACCGGTCGCGGGTGTTGCGACCGGTCCGGGGATGGCTGAGCACACCGGTCACGGGTGGCGTGACCTGTCCGGTGAGTGCTGGTGGCACCGGTCATGGGCTGAGTGACCGGTCCATGGGTCCTTCTCCTTCTTCTTTTTGGTCTTTTCTATTTTCTTCTTTTCTATTTTCTTTTTATATTTTTATGAAAAACCTGAAACAAAAACTAAAACTATCAAAAGCAAAAGCAATTTAAATCCTAAAAAAGAGTATTTACCTAGTGGGTTGCCTCCCACTCAGCGCACTTGTTTAACGTCGTTGGCTCGACGTTTGTAGCCGGTTAGGCTTGAGGCGGATCATCTAGGGAAATTGGATATCCCATTTCTTCTTCCACATCTACTAGATATGGCTTGAGACGTTATCCATTGACTGTGAATTCACCCCCATCGCGGTTATGAAGTACCACGGCACCATATGGTTTTACTTCTTTGATCTTGAACGGTCCGGACCATCGCGATCTGAGTTTTCTTGGAAAAAGTTTCAAATGAGAGTTGAAGAGTAATACCTGGTCATTTGGTAAGAAATTCTTGGGAATTATCTTCTTGTCATGGTATGCCTTCGTCTTTACCTTGTAGATCCTCAAATTTTCATAGGCATTGAAACGAATTTCCTCCAACTCGTTCAACTGAATCAAACGCCTCTCGGCTACCGGTTTGATGTCATAATTCAACTTCCTTACCGCCCATTCAGCCTTATATTCAATCTCCAAAGGAAGATGACAAGCTTTCCCATAGACGAGATGAAAAGGAGTGGTACCAAGAGGAGTTTTGAATGCGGTCCTATATGCCCATAGAGTATGATAGTAAGATTTTGTCTATCTAACAGGTATCAATCCCTAATACACATGCCATTGTAGTATATTAGGTTATCAATCCAATCTCAGTGTGACTGCAAGCATTTAAGATATGCACAGAAACCAAATAAGTCAAGCCAATTATGAAAGGGTTTTGTGTGTTTCTATTGATCCTAAGCAACCAATTTAACATGCAAATACCGAATTTAAAAGCATAAAAAGAGAACTAAACAGCAAGTAAACAAGAACAAGAAGTAAACTAAAGACCAGAAACTATCATGCAAAAGCTTTGGAAAAGAACCTAACAACCTAACAATGCAGAGAAGCGCTCTAGGCCTAACAGGTCGAGTAGAACACGAAAGCTAACAGAAACAAGATTTAAACAGTCAATAGAGATAAAAGGTCCTGAGGAATGGGGTAATCGATTATGGCAGTCTCCTTAGTCTATCTAGGTGGTTAACAAACTCAATCAAGCTATCCCTAGACAATAGATTCGAATACAAATCAATCCACTCTCGTGACAGAGATTCTCAAGCTAAATCACTTTCATACTCAATTCTCATTGAAGAAATATAACCTAGCAGGCATTAAGATTCAATCTAATAGAGTCAGTAAGCATTCTAAACATCCAATCTCTTGGGCTAGAGTATGCAAATCTCTGGAAAGTTTGTTCAGACATTTCATCAAACACCTTTTGGGTGTGGAAATGTCTGAGATCAATTTCCAATTGATCAGAGAAGAAATAGCATTAAGATCTACTAAACCAGAAGGGAAATCAAGCAATTCTACACTTAACCACCTAAATATACTAAGGATTCCACACCTAATCTAACCCATCCTCAAGAACCCTAATCCACTACTCAAGAACACTGAAGAACATCATGCATAAAAACCCAGAAAACGTTTCAAACCCAGAAATCATTGAAAAGTAAGTATGTTATAGATAAGAGACAGATCTACAACTTTGATGAAGAAAAGAAATGCAAAAACTCAAAGGATCAACAGGAAAAACGATTACAAAAAATAGGGTTTATGAGAGAACAGCGGAATATCTGCTGGGTAAAAGGAATATCCGCTGGACAATAGCATGTACCCCTATTTATAGGAAATACTAGGTTGCCCTAATTGGCTACAGGACAAAATAGAGAGTCGGTGGAGGCCAACTCGACGTGTCGTCGAGCCTGCCACGTCGAGACCATGTGATTCTCAAAGGTGGCGCCTTGATGTCCATCTCGACGTGACGTCGAGCCTGCGTGGTCGAGTCTGCTCCCAGGCGGCTTCGTGGCGTCCTACTCGACGTGTCGTCGAGTCCATGTGGTCGAGGGGGAGTGATTCTTCAAAGGGTGCTCCTTGATGGTGTCCTACTAGACCTCACGTCGAGTTGGTGAGGTCGAGTCCAACCCTTGGTGGTTTCTGAGCGCCTGCTCGACCTCCTGTCGAGTCCAACCAGTTTTCTGCATATATCTCCATTAAAACCACCATAACTCTTGCATCAAAGCTCTGATTCGCTTGAAATCACCTCCGTTGGAAAGGTAACTCCATTTCCTATAACTTGTATGAAGAGCTCTGAAGCTAAATCGCAATGCAAGACTTCCATCTGAGTCGATCTTTGAGGGACTTCAGACTGGCTCTGAATCATCAATTCTCTTCTTTGCATCCATTAAGTCCCAAATAAGCTCCAAATACCTGAAACACATCCAATATGCAATATGCTATGCCATGCAATGCAAATCGTACTAAGTGATGAAAATGATATGAAAAGGACTATGGATGCAATGAAAAAGAGATGAAACTTAGCTAAATGCACGAGAAAAGTGTGCTTAAAAGCGGTAAAATACAGAGATATCAACTCCCCCAAACTTAGCTCTTGCTTGCCCTCAAGCAAACAGATAGAACCAAGCTGGAGAAGAGGTTTGAAGGTGGAGACTCAGAACCAAGACATGCATATAGAGTAAGTGAATTCAATGTCCAGGTTGCTAATTCTAGAGTGCATGGTTGACTGATCTCTACTTAAAAACATTAGCCATCTTCTTCACATCTCAACCTAACCTCTGCCTTAATCAAATCAAGCATTCAAATCTGCACATTCCCTTTAACATTTATTAAATAGGAACCGTGAATCATACTATGCAATGGATATGAACACATTTGGCTAAAGGGTAAAGGTTTTAGAGACAAAGATGGTCCCTTAAAGATCTGGCTTAAATCGCAACAGGGGATCTCTCAAGAATGATTGAGCTTTAGTAGAATGCTAAAGGTGAGTATCAAGTTATGCATACAAGGATAAGACCCCATCTACCCAGAATGTAATCAACTCAAATGGAGGTCCTATTTCTAATCCCAGAATCATGAACTTAACTCTACCCCTTTTGCACGCCAAACAGTTACAGACTTTTACTCACATCATTTCTTTCTTTTCTTTGTTTTTCTAACCTAGGAGAAGCTTTCTTACTTTGCTCTGTCTAGCGGATTAGGATTCTTTAACAACTAGGGTTCCCTTTTCTTTCTTTTTATAAACACAAGGCTTTTGCCCAATCTCTTTAAGCTATTTACAGAACCCTTTTTCCTTTACTTTAGCACACCCAAATCCTTTACTAGAATTCTCTTACTTTAGCTACTTCTCCTTAGGACTCTTTTCCCTTTTCTTTTCTTTCAATGATGAACACAACCTTTTCTTTCTTTTAAACACAACCCAAACCCAGAATTAAGTACCCACCTAGTCCTATCTGGTCCAGATAACGTGAACCAGAACTACATGAGATACTATCCTTGTCGTTACAGACCTAACACTTTCTACCAAGCTCAATCGGAATAAGGCCTCACATTCACACACAAATGATAAATGGCTTGAAAGAAGGTTAAGGCTAAGGGTGGGGAATAACTGCTCCAAAGATGGGAGTCAGCTACTTGGACTAGCAAGAGTGATCAAAAGGTAAAAGAAAGTCCAAGTATTTTAAGGTATCCATGAGTTCATAGCACAATGCACAGCATGATAATTATAAGTCAAAATTCAAGTTCAAATAGATAGGGAATGGCATCAGATCAAAGCGAGATTCGACTAAAAACAAAAAAGTCAAGCGTTGAATTCAAAAAATGGTGCGGTCTTACTTCAAGTTCAGTCGATTGTGCATTAGAGAACTAACAACCAGGGCACTGAGTTCTACTTAGTGAATAAGCATATTTACAAGGTTATAATCATCATAATCTCCGATGTAAATGCATGATGCAACAGCCCTAAGTGAAAGCATACTAAAACAATCCTAAAATGACAATGCAAGCTATATGAACACTCTGTTTTTGTGAAATCATTTTCGAAAAATTTCAAATTTTTATGGTTTTTCTATGCCTTAGATGCAATGATGCAAAATTTGAAATAAGAAAACAAAACGCAATGTCAAATACTCCCTGAGCCCTCCCCCAAACTTAAATTACACAGTCCTCTGTGTAACAAGCATTTGGAAGAGAGTACTGATAGTTAGATTTTCGCTAAGATCAATTATCCTTAAATCACTATCATGTCATTGTAGTATTTAAGGTGTCAATCCAAATGGGTGTGATGCTAGCAATCAGATTTTACAGAGTCAAGCCAAGCAATAACAGGTTTTGATGTTGTTAACAATCCTAAGTGATCATGTAAAAACAGAAATTATAACAGAAATAGCTAATATACTCGACCAACACAGCCTGATGCCAAGCACTGGGTGTGGTCGAGTATCAGGTCGAGTAACAGCAGAAACTGCAATAAAACTACTCTACCACACAGTCCGTTTGCCAGACACTGGATGTGGTCGAGTAACAGGTCGAGTACCAAATGGAAACTGCAGTAAAACTACTCTACCACACAGTTCGTTTCCAAACCGCTGGGTGTGGTCGAGTACTTCAAGTGAAATAAGTAAAAATGCAAAAACTAAGCAACAAGTAACGAGATCAAGCAATCAATAGCGATGTGAACAAAGAAATCAATTGGAAGAGAAATTCCCGAGGATGGGGTAATCGAGTAGTGAAGTCTCCTTAATCTAACAGGCGGTTAACATGCTCAACAAACTATCCCTAGACAACAAGTTCAATAGCCAAATCAAAGTGCTACCGCAACAGAGATCCTCAAGCAAAGCTAGTCCCAGACTCAATCACCATTGACGAGAGCTAACCTAACAGGCATTACGAAACAACAAGTCTAAGCCAAAACGCTCCCTGTAACCAATACCTTGGTACAGAGCCACGAATCTCTGGAATTAGTGGTTCAGACATTTCATCGAACACCTTTTGGGTGCGGAAATGTCTGGGCTCAGATTCCAGTTGATCAGAAAGCAATCAGCATTAAGAACAACTAATCCAGAAGGGATCTACCAATCAAACTCAACCACCTAGCAGATCAAGGATTCTAAACTACTCTAACCCATCCTCAAGAACCCTAATCACTACTCAAAACTCATGAACATGAACATAAACCCAGAAATGCATAAAAACTTCATACTAGCAAGATCTCAACAAGATGAACAACTTTGTAGAAGAAATCAAAAGCAAATACTCAATAGATTAAGAGAAATCTGGATTACAAAGATGAAGAAAGCACTAATTGTTCTGCAGAAAAATAACTTAGACAGAATAAAACTTAGTTCTGAAAATTAAGAGAAACAACCTATTTATAGTAAATACTAGGAAACCCTAAATCACAAGACGACAAAGTATTAAGGCGGTTTACGGAGACATTCGGCTCGTGCAATCGAGTAGAGAGGTCGAGTAAAGCTGGTGCCTTTGCGGTTTCTTGATCTGGTCGTGATGCAATCGAGTACCTAGGTCGAGTGGTGAGTCGAGTAGTGCTTCATCCTCTTCTCTTCCTTATGCTCAGTCTCTGGTTGAGTTGGGATCTGAGAAGACTCTGAAGCTTGTGATTAAGTGGCTGTGGGGAGTGGAGATCGAGCATCCAGTCGAGTGGCTGAAGAAGAGGGTACTCGACTTGGTGATCGACTTGGTGATCGACTTGGTGCTCGAGTTGGCGATCGAGTTAGTGATCGACTAGGTGCTCGACTTGGTGATCGAGTTGGTGATCGAGTTGGTGATCGACTTGGTGCTCGACTTGGTGATCGAGTTGGTGATCGAGTTGGTGATCGACTTGGTGCTCGACTTGGTCGTGGTCGAGTGCATTTGGAAGGTCATGATGATGGTGCTCGACCTCGTGGTCGAGCATACTGATGGGTTCTGGTCCACTTCTTCCAATTTGCTCACCAACAGCTCCAAATCACCTGAAAACAACTCAAATATGCAACATGCATGCAAAACTATCCTAATCATGCAAAGTGATGAAAAATGATGAAGAATGGTATGAAACTATGACGAAATGATGATAAAGTGATGCTAAATGGATGCTCAAAACAAGTAAAATATAGACATATCAAGTACTCAGGGCAAACCAACAGAGAAACAAAATGAAATGTCATATATACAATGGTGAATTGGAGTTGTTACCTCATGGATGGGTGAAGAAGGAGGTGATTGACCTGGTACTGGTGGGCTTCATGGGCTAACTCGACGTCTCATCGAGCAGGTACGTCGAGTAGGCTTCATTTTTCTGCTTGGAGTCATTCCAAGGGGCAAGCTCGACTTGTAGTCGAGTAGGACACATCGAGACAAGGCAACTCATTCTGTTTTGCGCCTTGGCTTCCTTAAAACGCTTTATCCTGAGACACTTAAGCAAAAACATCAAAAATAACAAGGAAATAACTAATATTCACAAGGATAGACATGGAACTTCCTCCCAAGTGAGCTTGTTTAAAGTCTTTAGCTTGACTCCTCATAGTGAATAAGCTTAGGGTGGATTGTAGAGAGCAAATAAGGTCTCATCTGTTCTGCAGGTGGATGAATCATCTGGCTTAGCAGGCTCTCTTGACAAATCTGCAGTTGAGTACTCAATGGCCCTTTTCTCATAGTAAGCTTCTTGTTGATCAACTGGATAGTCTTCTGCTATAGACCATTCTGAAGTGAATTCACTCTCCTTTGCGCTGACCAGAGTAGACGCTTCATCATTTGGGATGTCCTTGATTTGGAGTGGTACTTGGTTGGCTATCCCATGGAGCTTCTTGATTTGATCCTTTAGCTCTCTCACAGTGCCTGTTAGCTCCCTTATGGCTTTATCCTGCCATTTGGACCTCTCCTTGAGTTCTAACCAGCCATCTGGAGTAGAATTGCTAGACTCTAGCAGCTTATCACGATGTTTGGTCGAGCTAGAGTTCTCCAGACTAGTTGAAGGCTTGCTCAAATGTATACTCGAGTCAGTTGGTTGAGCATGTGTTGAGCTTGCTTCAAATGCCATCTTAACCTCTGTTTCTGGCTCAATCAAGCCTTTAAAAACCTCTGACCCTACTACTTCCTTGTATGAATCTAGTGACTTACCACAGCTCAAGGTTTCAGTGAGAAGATATCCTGCTTCACCACTCTTAGTCAAAGAAGTTTGTTGGTGATCTTCCTCAGCAACCTCCTCTAGCTGTTCATCAGCTAGGCAATCCATTACCTTAACTACGAAGGTCTGTCCTTCAATTGTTGGCTTCCTCGTGGCATCATTGATGTCAAACTTCATTGTGAAATCATTTCCCAGATTAAGATCAATCTTTCCATTCTTAACATCAATGACAGCTCCAGCAGTGGCTAAGAAGGGCCTTCCTAAGATTAAAGGATCTTTTGGTTCATCCATTTCTAGCACTATGAAGTCTGTAGGGATTTCAGCATTTCCAATCTTAATAGGCAAATCTTCTAATAACCCATGAGGAAATCTGATAGACTCATCAGCCAGGATCAAGGAGATGTTGCAAGGTTTATACTTGCTGAAACCCAGTCTCTTGGCCACGGAGAGAGGCATGAGACTTTTAAAAGCACCTAGATCGCAGAGGCAGTTACTGAAGGCTAAAGTGCCTAGAGAGCAAGGTAGAGTAAACGAACCAGGATCTCCCAATTTCTTAGGAATAATCTTCGTTTGGATGATTTCACTGCACTCATGACTCTCCATCCCTTGCACTTCCTTAATTCTCTCTATTACCATGTCTTTGAAGTACTTGTGAGAATCCGGAATCAGCATGAAAGCATCAATGAGAGGCATCCTCAATTCAATCTCCTTGATGTGTTTAGCAAACATGGCTCTGTACTTCTCAATGATATCCCTCTTGAATCTTCCTGGGAATGGTATTTTAGGCTTGTAGGGTGGTGGAACGAAAGCTTTCTTCTTACTCTTATCACCAACTGGTTCTTTGATCTGGGGGCTCTGGACTTGATCACGAGGTACAGCATCTTGGTCGAGCTTAGTGGTGTCATCGACTTGAGTTTCATGCTGAATGAAATCCTCCCCCTCTTGAATCTCACTATCCTCAGTGACAGGAGCTATGCTAGGTCGAGTTTGCAGCTCTCGACCACTGCGAAGGTGAATAGCATTAACATGACCGTACTCCTTTGGATTCTGAATAGCTTTCCCGGGTAGTTGTCCGGGGTGTGTAGGTGCAGAAGTAGAAGCAGCTTGGCTTTCCATGTACTTCACCTTGGAGTTTAGAGCCTCAATCTTGTTTTGAATCTCAGCCATCTTCTTAGCACTAGCTACTTGGCCGTGTAGAATCTGCTGAAGCAATTGCTTCATGTCTTGATCTTGGGCAGGTGGAGCTGGCTGGGGTTGCTGTGCAAAACCGGGTGGTGGATTATATTGTTGATAACCGCCACTAAACTGCTGCTTTGGGACAAAGCCTTGATTGTACGGTATGAATGGCTTAGACTGGTTTTGTTGTTGCTGAGGGTAAACCTGATCTTGAGGGTTTGCAACATTCGTGCTCCGGTAAGATAGATTAGGATGAGCAGGCGTGTAGGGGTTGTAGCCCTTGTTGTAGCCACCTTGGTTCTGAACATAGCTGACTTCTGCAGCCTGAGTGTTCTCCCCCTCTTGGATTTGATAGTGCTCTTCTTCAGTGATATAGTGGACTGGTTTCTGGTTAGTAAGCAGAAGTTTATCCAGCTTGTCGTTGAGATCCTGAACCATCTCCTTAGTATGCTTTGCATCCGGATCTCCAATACCTCTGTTGGAGCGATCAAAATCCTCGTTATAGTTACCATCAGATAGAGCTAAGTTCTCTATCAATTCCCAGCCTTCCTCAACATCCTTATTCAAGAAATTCCCATTAGAGGCAGTGTCTAGCAACATTCTGATCTTGGGCAAAACTCCCCTGTAGAGTGTGCTGAGTAGTGAAGCCTTCTTGAAACCATGGTGTGGACACTGTATAGTGTAGCCTTTGAATCTCTCCCAGGCCTCACAAATGGATTCAGACTACTTTTGGCTAAAACTGGAGATTTCATTGCGTAGACGTGCAGTTCTTGAATTGGAGAAGAACTTTGTTAAGAAGGCCTTCTTGCAATCGTCCCAAGATGTGATGGAGCCAGCAGGTAGTGTCTTCTCCCAGTGGTGTGCTTTGTCTCCCAGCGAGAAGGGAAACAGACGCAGCTTGAAGCTGTCTTCACTAACACCATTGATCTTGGTGAGGCTGTAGAGCCTATCAAAGTTATCCAAGTGATCCAAGGGGTCTTCTAGAGGCAACCCATGAAACTTGTTACCTTGAATCATTGAGATCAATCCACTCTTGATCTCGAAATTGTTGTTCTGAACAGGAGTTGGAACGATGCCCTGTCTCTGTTGATGGTTGCGTGGTGCATCACCATCACCAATGTTCCGTGGTATACCAACTCCTTGATTATCTTGATCTTGTGGTTCCATGGCTACTGGATTGTGCGGTTCACAGTTGTCTCGGGCTCTACCTTCTCTTAACTCACGAGCTAACCGATCGATGTTGTCTTTATAGCTGATGAGGTTGTTGGAGCCTTTAGATCGAGTTTGCATGCAGAGTGGTCAGACTCGATGTGGCAGTCTCGACGTGAGGTCGAGATGGTACCTAACAATGCAGAGTGGTCAGACTCGATGTGGCAGTCTCGACGTGAGGTCGAGATGGTACCTGGAGCACAAAAACAAGCAGATGAAATGAAGAGTTAGTAACCAAGGTAAAGAAAGAACTTGATCTTAAACGTTTCTGAAATCTTAAATGGAACAATGCAACACAAGACTGGCAACGGCGCCAAATTGATAGTAAGATTTTGTCTATCTAACAGGTATCAATCCCTAATACACATGCCATTGTAGTATATTAGGTTATCAATCCAATCTCAGTGTGACTGCAAGCATTTAAGATATGCACAGAAACCAAATAAGTCAAGCCAATTATGAAAGGGTTTTGTGTGTTTCTATTGATCCTAAGCAACCAATTTAACATGCAAATACCGAATTTAAAAGCATAAAAAGAGAACTAAACAGTAAGTAAACAAGAACAAGAAGTAAACTAAAGACCAGAAACTATCATGCAAAAGCTTTGGAAAAGAAACTAACAACCTAACAATGCAGAGAAGCGCTCTAGGCCTAACAGGTCGAGTAGAACACGAAAGCTAACAGAAACGAGATTTAAACAGTCAATAGAGATAAAAGGTCCTGAGGAATGGGGTAATCGATTATGGCAGTCTCCTTAGTCTATCTAGGTGGTTAACAAACTCAATCAAGCTATCCCTAGACAATAGATTCGAATACAAATCAATCCACTCTCGTGACAGAGATTCTCAAGCTAAATCACTTTCATACTCAATTCTCATTGAAGAAATATAACCTAGCAGGCATTAAGATTCAATCTAATAGAGTCAATAAGCATTCTAAACATCCAATCTCTTGGGCTAGAGTATGCAAATCTCTGGAAAAGTTTGTTCAGACATTTCATCAAACACCTTTTGGGTGTGGAAATGTCTGAGATCAATTTCCAATTGATCAGAGAAGAAATAGCATTAAGATCTACTAAACCAGAAGGGAAATCAAGCAATTCTACACTTAACCACCTAAATATACTAAGGATTCCACACCTAATCTAACCCATCCTCAAGAACCCTAATCCACTACTCAAGAACACTGAAGAACATCATGCATAAAAACCCAGAAAACGTTTCAAACCCAGAAATCATTGAAAAGTAAGTATGTTATAGATAAGAGACAGATCTACAACTTTGATGAAGAAAAGAAATGCAAAAACTCAAAGGATCAACAGGAAAAACGATTACAAAAAATAGGGTTTATGAGAGAACAGCGGAATATCTGCTGGGTAAAAGGAATATCCGCTGGACAATAGCATGTACCCCTATTTATAGGAAATACTAGGTTGCCCTAATTGGCTACAGGACAAAATAGAGAGTCGGTGGAGGCCAACTCGATGTGTCGTCGAGCCTGCCACGTCGAGACCATGTGATTCTCAAAGGTGGTGCCTTGATGTCCATCTCGACGTGACGTCGAGCCTGCGTGGTCGAGTCTGCTCCCAGGCGGCTTCCTGGCGTCCTACTCGACGTGTCGTCGAGTCCATGTGGTCGAGGGGGAGTGATTCTTCAAAGGGTGCTCCTTGATGGTGTCCTACTCGACCTCACGTCGAGTTAGTGAGGTCGAGTCCAACCCTTGGTGGTTTCTGAGCGCCTGCTCGACCTCCTGTCGAGTCCAACCAGTTTTCTGCATATGTCTCCATTAAAACCACCATAACTCTTGCATCAAAGCTCTGATTCGCTTGAAATCACCTCCGTTGGAAAGGTAACTCAATTTTCTATAACTTGTATGAAGAGCTCTGAAGCTAAATCGCAATGCAAGACTTCCATCTGAGTCGATCTTTGAGGGACTTCAGACTGGCTCTGAATCATCAATTCTCTTCTTTGCATCCATTAAGTCCCAAATAAGCTCCAAATACCTGAAACACATCCAATATGCAATATGCTATGCCATGCAATGCAAATCGTACTAAGTGATGAAAATGATATGAAAAGGACTATGGATGCAATGAAAAAGAGATGAAACTTAGCTAAATGCACGAGAAAAGTGTGCTTAAAAGCGGTAAAATACAGAGATATCAGAGTATCATCAAGTCTCACCGACCAATCCTTCCTTGTCTTTCCAACAGTTTTCTCCAAGATCCTTTTGATTTCTCTGTTGGAGATCTCCACTTGTCCACTTGTCCATTTTTCTTCAAAAGATTCTCAAATACTTTGTTGATGAAATGCGTACCTCCATCGCTAATTACAACTCGTGGAACACCAAATCTCGGAAAGATGATCGACTTGAACATCTTCATTACCACTTTTGAATCATTAGTGAGGCTAGAAATGGCTTCCACCCACTTTGACACATAGTTAACAGCAACGAGGATGTATTTATTCCCATAAGATGAAGGAAAAGGGCCCATAAAGTCGATTTCCCAAACATCAAAAACTTCAACTTCCTATATGAAGTTTTGCGGCATCTCATTTCGTCTGCTGATGTTCCCTTGTCTTTGGCAAGCATCACACTTAGATATAAAGACATGAGCATCTTTAAACATGGTTGGCCACCAAAAACCAGCTTGTAATGCCTTAGAGACAGTTTTGAAAGTAGTGAAATGTCCACCATAATCTGATCCATGACAAGCAAAGAGAACACCTAGAACATCTTCCTCTGGAACACATTTCTTGAATAAACCATCAGAGCACTTCTTGTATAGATAAGGCTCATCCCAATAATACCTTCTAACCTCACGCAAAAACTTTTTCTTTTTGTAACCAACGAATTGAGGAGGCTCGACTTCGGCTGCTAAGTAGTTTATGATGTGTTTGAACAAAGGAAGACTAGAGGGGATTGGTATTGGAGGTGCCTTAGGACGTCTCTCAATGTGTAGGACCTCTTCAACCACATTCTTAGAACATCTTTGCTGGGTCAACGCCGGTTTGACAGCTTCTCTCACCGTGATCCTTGGAGTTTCTTTTGTAAACGTTTGAGATTTCTCCTTATCTCCATCACCCGGAATAAGTTTTTCTCCATTGGATTTGGTTGCACGATGAGAGTCTTCCGCGGGAGTTGCGGGGTAAAAGACTTTCTTTTTGATTTTGGAGAAAGATATTCGCCTTTTAGGGTAATCAACAATCGCTCCCACGGTGTCAAGGAATGAGCTCCCAAAAATCAATGGCATATGGGATCCATCTCTCATATCCACAATGTGAAAATCAACCGGAACAAGACAGCCTCCCACTAACACCAAGAGATTTTCCACAAAACCGTGTGGAGTGGTGTTGAAAGCGTCTCCAAACTTAAGAGAGATTGTTGAAGGTTTAATCTCAACGAGCTCAAGCTTGTTTGAAATGGTCGTAGACATCAGATTCACAGTAGCTCCCGTGTCACAAAGAGAGTCAAGAAAATCCGTACCTTTAATTGTGCAAGGGAAGAGAAACTTCACCGGATCGTCTATCTTTTGAAGCCTTCTTTGGTGTGGCGGTTTATTAATTGGATCGTAATCCTCTTGCCAAGATGGTGGGTCTTTGACAAGTTGATTTGTGGCGATAGGAGCAGCTTCCTCCTTTCCTTCAGTTGTTCTGATGTTTCAAGTTGCTCTTGGATTTTCCTCGGCTTTACTCGGGAGAACATTAACTTGTCTCTTTGCACCTTCTGTAACTTGAGCAACTTGCACTTCCACCATCTTGACATGAGTAGATAGGCCAGTAAGGGTTGCTTTCACCGTTTCATTCTCTTTATCGAGATAGTCAAACACGCCATCAATCTTAAAGCTAAGATTTTTGTTGTTTTGGATGATCTGCTCCACTGCTTCTTCAAGTTGATGCAGCCTTCTTGAGAAATCACCATGGTTCTCACCTTGTTGTGCGTCCCTTAGACCGTCAATGTAGTAGACTTCCCTCTTATACTCATGAGAACCGTTAGTATTGCACTTCCGGTAGTCATTAGTATAATAATCTCCCCCGTCATCACATCGGCACACTCCTCTTTGTCGGCCCTTAGGAGGTTCAACAATCATCGGTTTCTGCTCAAGGGTATGCTTTGACTGCAAATTGGCATTGACGTCTTTGATACCTTCCTCATACTTCTGGCACCGGTTTCTACTGCTCACCACCATGTTGCTAATGAGTTTGCTAGCTCCGGTTGCGGTTCTTGTCGTGAAATCTCCTTCACTTGAAACGTCGAGTGTCTGCCTGAATTCCTCACCAAGTCCTTCATAGAAAATACTTAACAAATTTGGTTCATCGAGTTTATGGTGAGGGCAATCTCTCTTGTACTCTTTGAAACGTTCTACGGCCTTGAAGAATGGTTCATTTGGCCTTTGTTGAAAATCCAAGATTTTTCTCTTCATGTGATCTAATCTGGTCCTTGGGTAGAATTGTTCGAAGAAAGTTCGCTTATATTTTACCCAAGTAGTGATTGATCCCGGGGGAAGAGACTTCATCCATTTATGAGCTTTCTCAGCCAAAGTGAATGAGAATAGCGTGCACTTCAAGTAGTTTTCGGAGACTCCATTTGATCTCTTCGTACTGCAGATTCCCTCAAATATTTCGATATGATCTAGGGGATTCTCTTGATTCAAGCCACGGAACTGATGACGTTCGGCCAAAGGGATGAGTTGCAGGCTGATCTCGAACTCTCCGAGAGGTGGTGGAAGGCGGATGGGGTTTCGGTCTTCAAGGAGAGCTTCCAATGAGTGAGACTCTCCTATTGCACGCCCTTGAGGATCCATCTGTCTTTGTGCAATGAGTGCTTGTTCCTATTCAAGAGTACCTGAAAAGGAAAATAAAGAAGTAAAACTAGAAAAGAAAGTGAAATAAAAATTAAAAGTAAAGAAAAACGTCCTAGAAGATATCCTAGTCCTAAACTCGTAGGCAACTTAATTAGTCCCCGGCAACGGAGCCAAAAACTTGATGTGTGTCAGGTTTTAATCCTAAAGAAAACAACGATAAAGCTGCAAGTGCACAGCAAATCAATTGTAGTAGTTAAGGTATCGATCCCACAGAGACTAATAAGTTACAGGACGAGTTTTATGAAGAAGAAATATGTCTAAGTCAAATCAAAAGAGGAGTTTGGTTTTGGGTTTTGTAACTAAACTAAACTAAAAATAAAAGCAGTGTAAACGATTAAGATAAATCAATAAAACAAATGTCGGGCTGCAGGGAATTCTCAGGGTATCATGGATCGAATCATGCTAGGAAATCAAACTAGGAATTTCGGTTATTTATGTTCAAGAACTAGAATTTCGATTAAGAGATTGGTCTACTCCCATAGCACCAATAACTATGTCTAAACACCCTAAATTACTCTAATTCCGCAGGTAATCAAGATGCTAAACATACATAAACAATCCAAATTCAATATGCTCACAAAGCTTTATAACTCAACTTTCGGTTGGTTATAACGCTTTGCTAATCTAAATTACTTTAGGCGATTTAAATCTATCCTAATAGCAGTAGCTAGACGGTCAATCAAGCAGTAAGCATCAAAGTAAACCTAGATTGGAGAACAATAAACTAGAAACCATAGATCTAATCACCCTAAATAACAATCCATGAATCCCCTTTCGAAAACCCTTAAACCCAACGAGAGAACTACTCACACATACTCATAGATAGCAAAACCATATGAATAAGAGATTGCATAAAAGAGTATGAATATGAAAAGGGTTTAGAGATCTTCTCTGGAATACAAAGTAGATGAATCTTCTCCCTTAAACAAGTAGAGAATAGAGAGAAGAGAAGAAGAGAAAGTGTTGTGGTGGTCGGTGGCTTCAACGGCGGCAATCGGTGAGGAACGGCGGTGAGGGAACTTTGGAGGTTTCTCTGGTCATCTCTAGTAGGCTGCTGGTGATAGAGGTTGAAGACCCCCCCTAATTTAGGGTTTACAACTTGTATTTATAGGCCTCGGGAAGTAACAAGTCGGTTTAGGGTTTTCTCGGCAAAACTACGTAGTTTCATTAAGTGCAGGGACGAGGAGGCTTGGTCCGGTCACGAGGCTCTATGGCCGTTCTACACAAGAGGCTTCAACCCAGTCACGTGGTGCTGTGACCGGTCCAAGCAAGGGCTTCACCACCGGTCGCACGCCTTTCGACCGGTCTCTGACAAGCTGATTTCAATCGGTTGTAAGTTATGTTTGGCAGGTGGGATTGAGTTGATTCTTTCTCCATTGTAATCTTGACTCTTCCAGCATTCCATAGAGTCCAAGATCTCCAAATTTTCTTCCCGCGAAGGCCTCCAACGGACGCCTAACTTATGGAGCTTTGAATCTGTCCTGAAACGGGTTTTGCTCGTCTTTTGGTCCATTTTGCTTAGAAACTCTTAAAACCTTCTTGACTCCATAAATACTTGAATATCTCCTATTTAGCCTTGAAATCACACCAAACACTTCCTAAAACATCGTAAAACAATAACAAATATGGGCGAAAATCCCATGTTATCAGGCACGACGATTCATGATCGAGGTGAGGTGTGAAAAGCAGCCCTGGCACGGGCTCCACGACCGGGGGCGTCAGAAGGCTCCGGACCGGACGCGAAGCTATCTGGCCGGTCTGGGACATGTCTTCACTCCTCAGGCCATAACTTCCGAATGGCTTTATGAAATGCTTTTATTCCTTTTTGAGGCGAATCTTGACTCTTCTAGCTTTCCTCAGCCACCAAGATCTCTTGATTTGGTAATCGGGAACACCTCGAACGGATGCCATACTTCTGAGGTACAAAAACTGTCTTGAAAAGGGATTTGATCAACTTTTACTCGTCTTGAAACGGACGCCTTACTGTGGATGTCGGATTCACACACTCAAGTATTTTGTTAAGTGGGAAAGTTTATTCTTGAGGGACAAAAATGAACATGTAAGAACTTGAAAATTGAGACGAAAATTGCTATATTATTTCTCTCTTGAGAGGAAGCCCCCACTTTACATGGCCATTGGCCTCTATATTTATACATAGAGAATTTGACATTAAAATGAATAATTAAGTACAATTATTCCCTCTTAAATGTGTCCGTTTTGATTCTTCGACTTTAATGCTCAACGTTTGAATTTGAGTTGACTCTGATCTTTGTGGGCCTCGCCTTTTTGGCCCAAGTGTCCTTGAACCGACCTACCCGCGTCTTATATACCGAACTCACATCTCAGTGCAGTCACTTCGGACTCTCGAAGTGGTGACAACCACTTCGACCGTCCCCTCGGTTCATGGGCCCAATGGGCTTCATCTTTATGGGCCACCCGCTTGACTACGTGGCAATCTTTGGTTGGTCTCGTACTTCTGGTGCGGGATCCGACACCAACAATTAGCCCCCCAAGTTCTTCGAAGTGCTTTTCCAATTCGGAGGACTTTAAATGCTCAAGTGGCCAAAGATTGCGCTCGAGAATCTTTCTGATTTCCCGCCGAAAATCTCATCACTCCTTTAATTTCGGCACTAGCCATTTTTAACCGAGTGACATCTGTCATCATTATGACCGTTTATTGATTAATTACTATTAAAACGGGAAAAACCTTCCCACTTCCCACACGACTTCCGAGGCGGTTTCATCATTAGCTTGAGGTAACTTCTTTTCACCATTACTCTCTTCTTTTACTTTTGTACTTTAATCAAAACCTCTCTCTTCGTTCCTTCACCAAAACCCTTCTTCGCCGGATCTTGAATTTCTCTTTCTTCCCAATGACTTCCGATTCCGATAGACCCGAGTCTCCGTCTTTCGACGAGAGGCGTTCTAGTAACGACGAGTGCACCCGCCCTGGTGATATTGCCGGTCCGCACTTTAGGTCCACTTGTACTCTTCAATCCCTCGAGCGATTGAGAGAGCTTTGCCGGATTCCGCCGGAAATTATGGCGGAAGCTCAAATAGCTTCCCCCACAGAATCTCCAGAGAACCATCGCGATGGTTACTTCTGTGTGTATGAGATTTATTTCAAGGGTTGCGGGCTGACCTTTCCTCTTCCCGAAGCCCTAATTTTATACCTAACGGCTCTTGAAATCGCTCTTCCTCAATTAACCCCCAATCTTCTTCGTACTATTCTCGGCATTATAACAATCGCGGCGGAGGCCGGTTACGTTATCGGAGTCGCCGAACTAAATGAGCTTCTAAGCGTGAGAAGCTCATCGAAGAAAACGGGGTATTTCTCAGCATATCCTAACGCCAACAGGAACATCATTTCGCATCTTCTAAACAAGGATGAAAATTGGCATCATCCTTGGTTCTTGATTAAGAAAACTCCCGCTTCGATTGGAAATCTTGCAGATTTCCTCCCTTCGAAGTGGTCGGCGAAACCTGGTAGAGATTAGGTTGCCCGTATCTTTCCCGGTTGTTTCTTTATTTTTATTAACTAACACCGTTGTTTCATTTCGCAGCTTTCATCGCTTCCAATCTCCCATCTGAAGAGTTCATCGAATTCTTCAAAATAATTCTTGAAGGGGAAACCCTTTGGAATTCCTTCACTCTCGAACGATTCATAGAGGCTAACCACAGACTCAGGATGAGTCCGCCTGGTCATCTTCACCAAATTCCTCCCCCTCCCTCAACTTAGGGAATGTCATCTCGGGCCCTTGCGGCCAAACGTAAGTTGCTTTCCAAGCCGATGGCTGAGGCTTGCGAGGAGAAGAAAAAGTTCCTCACGACTTCCATAGACAAGAAGGACTATAGTAGGACCTTGCTGGTCGATGATGGCAGTACCGAGGGAGCCCGATCTGTCGCTTCCTTCAGATTAACTCCTCGTCGCGATCGTCGCGACTCACGTTCTCCTCGGAGGGATCGATCTCCTCGCCGTGATTCACCTCGTCCTTCCCGAGATGATTTTAGTAACGAGCCAATCAAGAACTTGGTTCGCCGAAAGAGAGACAAGTCCTCTCGCAGTGATCCTTCCCCGCAGAGGGAAACGTCAAGGGCCCGGACTGACCGCTCACCTCGGTCATCCCCTCCTTCTGAACCAATGGGTCCTCCACGACCGGTTGACCAGCCTGATAGTGGGAAGACCGCCCGGAGTGCGTCTCCGAAAAAGGGAGATTCTGAATCTCGAGATGCTCCCTCGAGGCTGAAGCCTGCTCTTGTACCTCAAGTCAAATCGCTTTCAGGTTTGGTGATTTACACACACTTAAGCTTTTGTCTTTATTAAAATTCCAATTTTTACAATTCTTCCTTCTTCGCAGCTATGGAGACAGAGGGCAGCGTCTTCCGATGCTTCAAGACCCGATCGGGTTCGATCTTGCCAGACTTTGACAAATGGCGCCCTGCGATTCGTGAACGTTATTTGCTTCACGCGCACCACTCATCTCGGGTTAGTTCCGCTTTCTTTTATGTATATTTTTATTGTATTGCCATTCTGCGAATCTGACTTGTCATCCCGGGTTCATGTATAACGCCAGGCTCAAAGCGAATTTAACGACATGGTCGAACATTACGAAGGGTTGGTCATTGGCCGGGAGAAGGAGATCGACATGTGGACAAAGAAACTCTCCGCCCTTGAAGCCGAACTTAGTTCTTCTACCGGCTCCAAGCACGATCTGGAGGACAAAGTCGACAGTTTAACATCCGAGCTCGCGTAGGTAAAGGGGGAACTGCAGGGTCAGTACGACCAGAACTTCAAACTCCAGGAAGAGTTCTCTGGTATTCAAGGTAGGCTTCAAGAGTCCGAATCAAACGCTGATTCCCTGAACAACCAACTCATCGAGCTCAACGCAAAGTACAAGGCGATCGCCAAATTGCGTGATTCCGAGTTGGCGAGGTCGGCATCAAAAGCCAGAAAAGAGGTCAAGGGACGCGGGATGGAGTTGATCCAAGGGGCCATCCGATTCATGCAGACTGAGAAGGCTAGGTCGGACTTGGAGTCAGACATCAAGGAGCACGAAAGTAACCTGATTCTGCTGGATCAAATCCATGAAGCAGATTTCTCCGAAGAGCAAGAAAGGACCGAGCTGTCGGCTAACCTTTCTGAAAAACGGAGTCGCTTGGCAGCTCTTCCCACTTCGGCCTTCAACCCGCTTGACTTCGAGGCATTCTTTACTGAATCACCTCCAATAAGTGAATCGGGTTTAGACTGGGCAGGTAACGCTTGGCTCCTAAGGCTTACCTTTTTCTTACCTTGTACCTTTGATTGACTGGAGTCATTATTTCTAGGTTCAAGTGAGACGGAAGACGTTGTCCCGCCCGCAGCTCCTATGGTACCAGAGGTCACTCCGGAGGTTGGTTGTACCGCGGAGGGTGGTCAGGGAGCTTCATCTGATCAAGCACCAGTCAAGGAGGTGAATGAAACTTTGGTTACTGAGCCGGAGTCCGGGGTGGAGATCACTCCGTAGTGGCTGCGTCCACTTTAAATTGGGGATTGTCCCTTTAATTTTAATACTTAATTTATTTTTGGCCTAAGGAGGCTTTATTGTTTTTGGCCTAAGGAGGCTTTATTATTTTTTCAAGATATTTGCCTGAGGAGGCTTTTAAACCTTTCTAGGTTGTGACCCAAGGGGGTTTGGTTAAAATCATATGCGGGTTTGCAAAGTCCGCTTTTTAACCTTTTGTGGCCTTGTGGCAATGCTTTTGAGACTTTTAGGCTGATCAGACCTTTCTCTTTAGTATGCGAGAACTGAGCTCGGCTTAAGCGAGTTCCCCACTTCGGGTTTAGTCAACTCGATAAACTTACTGGGCTTGGGCCTTAGAAACTTTTGTAGTTAATGCGACGGTTGCGCTTTCCCTTCTTATAAGTAAGGAAAACGGCTCGTCTTTAATGCAAAAAGTGCTTTTTTTTTGATTTCCAAAAATGGTTTAAACCACTCGGACACACTACCATTACTAGGTTTATGGTTCCAAGACAAACCCTAAATCATTATAAATAAAGGCTTACATACTTCTAAGCTTTATTTAAGCATGGCTTTAGAATCTTACTTGAGAAATACTTTAAGAATGGAAAACGAAGGAGTAGCCCCCATCAATCCCGGCAGCCCACTTTTCTTGTCCGGCGACGGATTTGAACCGGCCGGCGTTCTCTTTCCTCACGCCGTCTTTCACTTCCCTTCAAAGGAGAAGAAAGAGGCTTGCGACTTCATCGACAAGGTAACTATTTAAAGTTTTTGACTCAAAAACTTTTTGCTTCATTTTATTCACTCATCTTTATGCTAGGTCGCCGACAAGCACCGTCGCTTATGTGAAGAGAGGCAGCGGCTGGGCCTCAAAAGGCAAACACTCGAGGCTCGCATTGCTCGGGTGGAGAGGAAGATACGGGCTTTGGAGAGTGATCCCTTTCAATGGGAGTGGCGGAACTTTGATTCCGTTGCTGAGATCCCGAAGATGCTTCGGATGTATCTCCGTGCTAGAGGAGTCCCGGGTCCCGCGAACGCCCCAGTCTTCGCCGTTCCATCCGATAGTGAAGAGGAAGAGGACCTGGAAGAGGAGGCCAGCAACTGCCGGAAACGCGTTCGGGATCGTTCCGAAGTGGATGCCAAGAACAAGGCGTCCACTTCGAAGACTAAACCGGCGATGAAGGAGCCTGTTCCTGAGCCTCTCCCATAAATGTTCTTTAACTTCTTCACTTCTTTTCTTTTTTTAAACTCGTAATGGGCTTCGGCCCCTTTTTATTTATGGAAATGTTTGCAACTTTCCTTTCTTTCCAAATATCCTTGGAGATGCGCCTTTTAATGCAGGATCCGTTCGAGGGCATAAATCTCTTCCGCGAATCACTCCATTCCTTGGATAGAATCCGCAGCTTGCTAAGGATATGGGGTTCCTATAAATTCTAGGTTCAATTTCCCTTTACTCCTCACCACTCTTTTATTTTAGCAGGTATGGAGTTCAATCTTCGCTGTTCAGAATCTATGCTTCGCGGCTTCTTGAGATCTCAGATCCGAGTCCCATGTGCTTTGATCAGGGATCTCTCAATCAGAGACCAAGGAACAGCGACGGCGTTCATAGAGGCACTCGAGCTTCAACACCGGAAGCTCATGTCGGAAAAGAGGAGACTTCGGAAGAGGATTAACCGGATGCAACGTAGGCTTACTACGGTGTCAAGAAATCTTCACATCCTTGAATCTCACCCCGGAGAGTGGATTGAACTTGGAATTTCAGATTTTGCTCGAATTCCGGACTGCATGATGTCAATCCTCGATCTTGCTGGTCAAGGAATTGAAGTGTTCTGCTCGTCAACGAGGATTTCGTAGTTCGAAGTGTACGATGAGGGACACTCCGTCTTCTTTTTTTTATAAACGCTTTATTTCCAATCTCTTGTATGTTCGCATAGCCGAACCTTTTTCCTTTAATAAAGAAATAAAACAAAAATTTTATTAATAGCTGAACTCGTTTTCGAGCTGCCTACGTACCCATTTCGGGATCAAGCCAAATCGTAGTTCATGTACATAAACAATGCATGTAGCTTCTAAACATAAAACTTCTTTAAGTTGATCACATTCCAAGGTCGCTTGACTGGATTGTCCTCTAGGTCTTTTAACCTATAAACGCTGTTTCGAACCACCTCGGTAATAATGTAAGGTCCCTCCCAATTAATACCAAGTTTTCCAGCACCTTCTTCTTTTTTATTGTCAAAGACGCGTCTTAATACGTAATCTCCCACGAAGAACGGCCTACTTTTAACTTTAGAATTGTAATACCGGGCTGCTGCCTGTTGGTAATTCTGGATCCGAATTAGAGCTTGATCACGCCTTTCATTTATGGTATCCAGTGAATCGTTAAGCATTGCTGAATTTTCTTCCTCATTTAACGGTGCTTCTATTCGACGAAGTCCGGGCACATTGAGTTCAGCTGGTACTACCGCTTCCATGCCATAAACCAAAGAGAATGGAGTTTCTCCTGTAGGTCGCCTAGGGGTTGTACGATAAGCCCACAGGACGGGTTGGAGTTCTTCATACCATCCTCCCTTTAGATGACTTAAGCGTTTCTTGAGATTGCTTAATATCGTCTTGTTCGCGGCTTCGGCTTGTCCGTTCCCTTGCGGATATCGTGGAGTAGAATAACTAACTTTGATTCCCCAGTCCGCACAAAAGGCATCAAACTCGTGTGAAATGAATTGCGGTCCATTATCAGTGACTATTTCGTATGGAACTCCATGTCGACATATAATGTTTTTCCAAATAAAGGTCTTCACCGCCGAATCCTTGATACCAACATACGCCTCAGCTTCAATCCATTTCGAAAAGTAATCCGTAAGGACTAAAAGGTACTGTACACCTCGAGTTGATTTGTGCAATGGCCCAATGATGTCCATTGACCACCTCATAAACGGGTATGGGGCGGAAATGGAGGAGAATAATTCCGACGGTTGATGGATCAATGGTGCATGGAGTTGGCAACGCTTGCATCTTTGGGCGAACTTAACACAATCTGTGATCATAGTGGGCCAAAAGTACCCCATTCTTTTAATTTTAAAAGCCATAGCTCTTCCTGATGAATGACTTCCACATAATCCCTCATGCACTTCGCTCATGACGATTTCGACTTCGGGCCCAAAAATACATAGCAGGTAAGGGTCACTAACACCTCGCCTATATAATGCATCTTTCGATAGGCAAAATTTCGCGCTAACGACTTTCATTTTCCTGGCCTGCCATTTATTCTTTGGGAGCTCGCCTGTCGTGATGTAGTGCTTTATTGGCTCCCTCCAGTCAGCCCCCCAGTCTTTAGCCGGAATTTGGTCAATTTTGTGAAATATTCGTGGCTCTGGTTCGGGATGCTCGTTTGGTTCAAGAATATCTTCCTCGATTAATGGCTCGGTTTCTGACATCGTTTCTGGAACCACTTCTTTAGCTAAGACAACGGATTCCTTGTTAGATGTATTTGATCCTTTTGACTTCCTGCGTTTGTTGGGTGGCGGTTCGATCTCTGGTTCGCCACGGTCGCGTGCCGCTGCTCGAGACCTTGTAACGACGAGGGTTTGATGTTGACGCCAAGTCCGAATGTCTTGAATGCTTCGCTCCGAGATGTCTTGAATGCTTCGCTCCGAGATGCACTCTACTGGAATAACTCTCTTTAACTCAGGATCTGATGTTGACGCCAAAACGGCAAGTGCATCTGCAGTTGTATTCTCTCCCCGAGGTATGCGGATTAACTCGAATTTCGAGAAATTTTTAGATAGATCCTTCACCACTTCGAGGTAAGCTTCCATTCTTGAATCTTTGGCTTCATAGTCTCCATTAAATTGGTTAACTACTAATTGCGAATCGCAATAAGCCAATATTTCCTTAGCTCCAACTCCTTGTGCTAGTCGAAGTCCGGCAATAAGGGCTTCGTATTCTGCCTCGTTGTTGGAGGCTTTGAATAACAATCGGAATGATTGTTCTAGAATTTCTGATGTCGGAGATTCCAACCTAATTCCCACTCCGGATCCTTGCTTTGTTGAAGACCCATCTACGTGTAATTTCCAAGTTTGGTTCTCCGGTTGATCTATCGTTCCAGGTATTGGTAGTTCGGTCAGGAAGTCTGCTAAGACCTGAGCCTTCATACTGATCCGGCTTTTAAACTCTATGTCGTACTCGCTTAATTCCACCGCCCATTTCGCCAAACGTCCGGATTGACTTGGACTATGAAGTATTGTTCTGAGTGGTTGGTTAGTTAATACCTCAACCGGATGGGACTGAAAATATGGACGCAGCTTCCGAGCCGAAGTTACCACCGCGAGTGCAAGTTTTTCCATCATTGTGTATCTGGTTTCCGGATCCGTCATTGACTTGCTCACGTAGTAAATTGGTTTCTGCTCCCCACGGTCTTCCCGAACCAAGACTCCACTAACCGCGTGGTTTGAAACTGAAACGTACAAGTAGAGTTTTTCATCCACTTCCGGTTTGGACAGTATAGGTGGAGTGGTTAAGTATGCCTTAAGCTGCCCAAAAGCTTCTTCACACTTCTCATCCCAAAGGAATCCTTTGTTCCCTTTTAGAATTTGGTAGAAAGGCAACGACTTATCTGTTGACCTCGAGATAAAACGATTCAAGGCCGCAATCCGCCCAGTCAACCGTTGTACTTCTTTGAAGTTTTTCGGAGATGGCATGTTTAGAAAGGCGTTAATTTGATTTGGATTGGCTTCAATCCCTCTTTCTGTCACGATGTAACCAAGGAATTCCCCGGATGGGACTCCAAATGTGCACTTCGCCGGGTTCAGCTTCATTTGATATTTATTGAGAATATCAAAACATTCCTCCAAATGTTTAACATGATCCTCTTTCTTCAACGATTTAACCAACATATCATCTATGTAGACTTCCATAGTCTTCCCGAGGTGATTGTGAAACATTTTGTTCACCAACCGCTGGTAAGTTGCTCCAGCATTTTTTAAACCAAAAGGCATTACCTTGTAACAGTAGATACCTCTATCTGTGATAAATGACGTCTTTTCTTGATCTTCGGGGTTCATCATTATCTGATTATAACCCGAGAAGGCGTCCATGAATGTTAACAGCTCATTTCCAGCGGTGGACTCTACAAGTTGATCTATATGCGGGAGCGGGAAACTATCTTTAGGACATGCTTTATTCAGGTCTGTAAAATCGATGCAAACCCTATCTTTCCCGTTCTTTTTCTTGACAACGACAGTGTTTGCTACCCACTCCGGATATTGCACTTCTCTTATGGACCATATCTTCAAGAGTTTATCCACTTCGTCGTTTACTATTTTTGCCCGCTCCACTCCAAGCTTTCTTCTTTTTTGTTTCACCGGTTTGAAGCTTGGATCTACGTTTAGTTCATGACAAATTATACTCGGATTTATGCCCGGCATGTCCGCTGCTGACCATGCAAATGATGCTTTGTTTTTCCTTAAGAGTTCGATCAAAGCTTCTTTTATTTGGCCAGTCAAAGTTGCTCCGATTCTAATTTTCCGGTCCGGCTTGTCTTCTTCCAGTACCACTTCGACTACTACATCCTCTTTCTTCTGCCCACTAGGAAATTTGGTTTTTAGTCCTTCTTTTGCGGGCTTCGTTAATTGCTATTGAATCTTCATACGGTGGCTAGCTAAGTAACAAGTCCGTGAAGCTTCTTGATCTCCCCGAATTGTTTCCACCCCATTTGATGTTGGAAATTTGATACATTGATGGTATGTAGAGGGGACTGCTTTCATTCGATAAATCCAGGGAGTCCCGAGGATGATGTTGTAAGCAGCGGGCTTATCGAAGACAACGAAGTCCACGATCTTCGATACCTTCTTGGCAAGGACCGGTAGCTTGATTGTCCCGAGAGACATGGCTGATTCGCTAGTGAATGCAACTAATGGAGACGGAGGTCCTACTATGTCTCCTCGGCTGATTCCCATTTTTTCTAGAGTACTTAAAAAGATCAAGTCGACCGAACTGCCTGTATCTATAAGGATCCTTGATACTTCGAAGTTCGCGACATCAAGAGTAATGACTAGAGCATCGTCATGCGGTCTTTCGAGATGCCGCGTTTCTTCTTCATCGAATGATATTGATGCACCTTGAAAATCGACTTCTTCGCTTAAGCTTGCTTTGAGTAAGACATTTCGTCGATGCTTTTTGATTGAACTTATTGAATCTCCGCAAAATCTGGATCCTCCTAGAATCACATTGATCTTCCCCTTCAAACTTCTTGGTTCTTCCTCGTTGGATAACCTTGGTCTTTTGGAATCTTGATCTTTGGAGTTTTCCTTTGCTTCGTGGTATTCCTTCACAAAATCTTTTATATCGAATTTAGAAAGATCACCACTAGCCCAAAGCTCTGCGAGGTGCTTTTTAAGAACGCTGCAATCCTTGGTTAAATGTCCGGTTACTTTATGAATGTCGCAATATAGACTTTCATCACGGACCCAAGTGTTTGATCTTCCTTTCCCTTGGAATTGCCTCCCGACGGAATTGTTGAAGGGTTGCGACCCAAACTTCCTTGGTCCTTTGCTCTCTCTAGGCTCGAACTTCTTGGTAGGGACGGTGACTGCCGGCTTTTCTTGTTTATTCCGTTTGGCAAAACTTTCTTTTTCGTCTTCTACCTCCATCCAATTGTTTGCACGGAAGAGTGCATCCTGAATTGTATCTGGTTTATGAAGTATTAAGTCTTCTTTAAACCTTGAATCATGTCGCAATCCTTTTCGTAGGGCAGATAAAGCTGATTGCTGTGAGATTCTTGGGAGTTTTGATAGCACCCCTTTGAATTTGGTGATGAAAACTCGAAGTGACTCATTAGATCCTTGCGTTAAGTTCCAAAGATCGGCATCCGAAACGCTTTTATCCATAAGGATAGAGTATTGCTTTAAGAACACGGCTGACAGTTCGTCGAAATTGCTGATCGAACCCGGCTCTAATTGGGTGAACCACATTAGAGCTTGGCCACATAGATTCTCCGAAAACAGCTTGCAATAGCCTGCGTCCTCATCAGCTTCATCCAACTCGACTCTTCCTGCAGCGATCAGAAAGGCTGCAAGATAGCTTTTTGGATCCTCCAATCCGCTGTAAGGGTCCAATTTGAGTTTCCGGGAATCTTTGATCCTTAAACTTGCAATTCGCGGGATGAAAGGTGTTCGCCTAGCTTCTTCAATGACTCGATTGATGTCTGGCTCCGAACTTGTAGCCTGATGAAATTTTGATTTCATTTCTTTTAATTCCTGGCTAACCTTCCTCATGGTCTCGAACTGGTCGAGGTTCTCCTGCTCGTACTGAGCTGCAAGTTGTTCTTCATCCCCGAGCTACGTCTCTTCTTCCGACGTCTGAGCTACATTATTAGTAGCACCGGGAATTGTTTGTCCGCTGGTTTTATTTCGTGCAGCGGAACTTGGCGAGTTGAATATCCCTCTTCGGGTTCCCACTGGGTTTCCTGCACTTAAAGAGCGAACACGAGTTTGTATATTATTGACGTTTTGACTAAGAGATACCTGGGATGTTTGCAACGTATCGACGGCCTTCTCCACATCCGAGAACTTTTGTGATATGTCCGACATGGTTTGCTGCATAGCTTTGAGGGTTTCGGCCAATGATGTCTCAACGGCGTCTCCTCCGGACATTGTCGTTTACCTCGGGAATGTAGAAAAGAAGAAATCTGACCACTCAAGAATCCTGACTTCCCCACAGACGGCGCCAAAATGTGGATGTCGGATTCACACACTCAAGTATTTTGTTAAGTGGGAAAGTTTATTCTTGAGGGACAAAAATGAACATGTAAGAACTTGAAAATTGAGACGAAAATTGCTATATTATTTCTCTCTTGAGAGGAAGCCCCCACTTTACATGGCCATTGGCCTCTATATTTATACATAGAGAATTTGACATTAAAATGAATAATTAAGTACAATTATTCCCTCTTAAATGTGTCCGTTTTGATTCTTCGACTTTAATGCTCAACGTTTGAATTTGAGTTGACTCTGATCTTTGTGGGCCTCGCCTTTTTGGCCCAAGTGTCCTTGAACCGACCTACCCGCGTCTTATATACCGAACTCACATCTCAGTGCAGTCACTTCGGACTCTCGAAGTGGTGACAACCACTTCGACCGTCCCCTCGGTTCATGGGCCCAATGGGCTTCATCTTTATGGGCCACCCGCTTGACTACGTGGCAATCTTTGGTTGGTCTCGTACTTCTGGTGCGGGATCCGACACCAACACTTACTTCCGAGTTTAACCGTTTTAGTGTGTATGTTGGTCGAGAAATGGAGGGTGAGCAAGCCCGAGTGCTGAAATTTTTGAGAGGTCTTTGGGCTGAGTAAAGGAAAAGTTGTCTGGCGAGATTGTTCGTTTCAGTTATGAAGTTAGTCGAGACGGCTACGTTGTTGGAGGAGGGTCATAGGGACGAGGCGGTGGTGGTCAGCCCAACCCTTCAGGCCAAGAAGCCTCAACACAAGTTTAGTTCTAGCAAGGGCATTAAGCCGGTGCAGGGACAAAAGCGTAAGTGAGACGAGACTCGGAGGGCTAGCCACGACGGTCAGCGATGCTTTGGGTGCGGAAACAAGGACCACAAGGTGGCGAGTTGTCCTCAAAGCAGTATTTACTGATACTCGGATGTATTTCATCGGAGAGACGTGTGGACCATGTACCAGGCCGATCAGATGTAAACTTCTAGATTTATGTTAGTTAAATTCTAGTTGTTTGTGATTTGTGTTATTTTTAGTGTCATGTAAGTTCTTAGCATGATAGAATTTTTTTGGGATCTTAATCGTGGGAGGTATTGAGTCTCAAGTGCTGTTTGATTCTGGAGCATCGCATTGTTTTGTAACTCCGGAGTTTGCCGAGCGGGGCAATATTGGTGGAGAACTAGACGAGCAGTTCAGAGTCGTTAGGGTTGCTGCCAGGAAGTTCATCATAGAGATATGGTGTTTAAAGATTCAATGAAGAATCTATGTTAGTGGGGGATAATTGTAACATTCTGAAACCTGAATGGGGTGGAGAACGACACCAATAATTTTGGGATTGATCGGTTAGTTTTAATTGTCGGTTTAGTTCAAAATTAAATGAGAAAATCCTAAATCTCGTTTTAAGAAACGACTCAGTCCCTTTCTCTCCATTTTTGAGTGCTTTATCTTTTCATGAAAAGTGAGAAAGAGAAAGAGTTGGCTTTGTGATTGATCCAGAGAGAATGAGAGAGGGTTTTGAGTTAAGGAGAGGACAAAAGCTTGTTTTTGGTGTTAGCAAGAAGAGGAGGAGCAGATCAGTGGCTGTGGGGTTGAGAGAAGGTTGTTGTGGTGCTAGATTCTACTGTTCCTTGTCTCAAATCAGTCCTAAATCAAGGTGAGTGCATGACCATGGCTTATCTAAGCAAGTTGGAGAAGTTTTGATGCTTTGTTTGAGTGTTATATGTTGTTTGAGGATTATTGTTGTGTGTTCTTGTGTGTTCTGGTCTTGTATAGTTGTATTGTGTCTTGGACCGTGTGAGACTCAATGTGGGCAGCAGGGAGCAAAGCCGGGAGAGGCGGGTATCGATTTCCGGGTTTGCTACAGCGTCGGTGTCGATTGAGACCAGGAAGGTGTCGGTCGACACCACTGGTGACTTGGTGACGATCGACACCAGGAGGGTGTCGGTCGACACCAGGTCTGGTTGGGAGCTTTTCAGCTTCCTGATTTTGCCTGGTTTGAGTTGTTGATAGGTCATTGTTGTGTCTTGATTTTTTTTGCTTGTGTGTATAGCATGTTGATGGAAGGATCGCCTCACTAAGTATTTGTGATAATACTTACAACACTCTTTTCTGTATGGTGAAGGTAAAGAAAAAGTGTGACAGGGAATCACAACGAATAAGAGAGAATGATCTTGGAACTCATTTTAGTTGGGTCTTATTATGTTATGGTTATTGGAACGCGTTTTAGAGTGATGCTGGTTATTTCTGGTTTTGTTGGTTGGATTATTTATTTAAAGGGAATTGCATTTTTGACTTGGTGGTTGATGTTGTTTTGTCGGTTGATTTAATTTAATACTTATGGAGATATTTAACTTAAAAAATAAAACAAAATTTTGGGTCGGGTTGTCGTTTTAATCGTTCTTACCGATCGACCCTAAAACTAAAATCACGAATTTATTGTTTACATGGTTTCACAACATAAACTACTATGGTTAAAATACTAAGTTGATAAACACACATTAAAGTCCAGATTCGATTTATTCATAAAGTTCTTTAAGTTTAGTTTTCATTTGCTAGGACGTTAGCTCATCTATGTTCGTTGCAATTTAGCTACACTTTTTATGAGAAAATATATCTAAGAACCGAAGCTAAGTTATCAATGAAATTTAAATATAAAGAACAAAAAATGCAAACCGGACAAATAATCACTCTCTAAACAATCTTATTCTAGCAAACCAATAAATCTTTTTAAATCCATAAATCTAACATGGTCTACTCATATATCATGGAAGAAATCAAGAACGAATATGAAGAAGATTGCATAAATACATCAATATTTAAAAACGAGGGTTCTAACCTTTATTTTCCCTGTTGAAATCATTTATTTTGCGCTATGAAATATATTTCGTATCATAGAATAACTTCTCAAAACTTTGAAACAGATCATGCATAGTTAATTAAGTTAACACAATCTCATGTTGAGTATCTAATTTATCATAATTTTTCGATGAGTTTGGTTACTTAAAGCCATACTTAGTAGTTTCTCTATTTCTCTTATCCATTAGCACCTCAATGTAAGGGGATACAGTTTACTTTATCTTTTAGAGTTACATGCTTTTTTTTTTGTTTGTAAATTCATACTTTGATTATCGGGCAACCAATGACAGAGTGGTCGAAACAAAAAATACATTAATAGGTAATTATGCTATTAATATGAAAAATTACAATAAAAGATAAAACTGATATATCACAATTATTTGTATTTTTTATATATATAGTGTTATTGTTTGAGAGATAGTGTTCTTATAGTAATAAAAATAAAATATGTGTTATAAATAATTACTTTATTTTATGGTGTATATAAATATAAATAATAGAGAAAGAATTTATACCCGCAGAAGAATCGGGATACTGAAAAGTAAAAGACGAGAGAAAGAAATGCTTATTACTTCTCTTATAATTGAAGTATGAATTGTGATTTTACAACAAACGAATTTGTTCGTTTATATAGGCGTAAAAAAGTAAATTACTATGCGTGCATAGTGACGGTTGGCTCCACACAAATTAATAAACAACGAAATGTTTTACCCATGTTTTTTGCGTTCGCCGCATATTTTGGCATATACGTTTTCTTTTGATGACTTTTACAACACTCCCCCTTGGAGACCAGTGTCACTATGTCTCTTGCATAATATCTTATGTTGTCTCGTTAAAACTCTTTCTAGGAAAACCCGGTGGAAAAAACCATAGTAGGTAAAAAAAGTGCAACCGCGCAAGCTCCCCCTCAAATGATCAGGATCATAACTTACAAGTCTTGTTGACGACGCATTCCAATATTATGAACATGTTTCCTGAACATAGAGGTGGGCAATGATTTTGTGACGAGATCCGCAGAATTCTCGGATGATCGGACATATCTTACTTCAATATCTTTATTCTTCACGAGCTCTTGGATGTATGAAAAGAACTTCGGAGGGATATGTTTGGTTCTATTGCTTTTGATATATCCTTCCTTTATCTGAGCAACACATGCAACATTGTCTTCATATAAGATAGTTGGCTCCGTATTTAGACGAATTCCACTATTGGTTTGAATATGTCGACTTATTGATCTTAGCCATACACATTCTCTACTCGCTTCATAGAGTGCGATGATTTCAGCATGATTCGAAGTAGCTACAAGCGTCTGCTTCTGAGAACGCCATGATATAGCAGTACCTCCAATCGTGAATACGTATCCTGTTTGTGATCGAGCTTTGTGTGGATCTGATAAATATCCTGCATCTGCAAAACTAATCATTTGACCATTTATACATTTAGGATAAAATAACCCTAAATCAATAGTCTCTTGAAGATAACAAAAGACATGTTTTATCCCATTCCTATGCCTTCATGTAGGGGATAAACTAAATCTAACCAAAAGATTGACTGAAAATGATATATCAGGTCGAGTGCAATTTGCAAGATACATAAGGGCTCCAATTGCACTTAGATACGGTACTTCAGGACCGAGTATCTCATTCTCTTCAGGTGGTCTGAATGGATCACTCTTAACATTAAGTGATCTAACGACCATTGGAGTACTGAGAGGAGTTGCCTTATCTATATTAAAACGTTTTAACACTCTTTTGGTGTATGTGGATTGATGTACAAATATACCCTTTTGAGTATGTTAAATTTGTAGGCCAAGACAAAAAAAATTTGTCTGTCCGAGATCTTTCATCTCAAATTCCCCTTTTAAATAGTTTGTTGCTTTCTGTATTTCTGCTTGAGTTCTAATTATGTTTAGATCATCAACATATACAGCGATTATCACAAATCCGGAATTTGTTTTCTTTATGAAAACACATGGGCATATAGGATCATTCACATATCCTTCTTTCGTTAAATGCTCACTGAGACGATTATACCACATTCGTCCAGATTGCTTTAACCCATATAATGATCTCTGCAACTTTATTGCACATAACTCTTTGGGTTTAGATTTTAATGTTTCTGGCATATTAAACCCATCGGGAATTTTCATATAGATATCTGTATCTAATGATCCATATAAATATGCTGTAACGACATCCATGAGATGCATCGATCTCTAGATTTTTGCCAGCTGCTAGACTCATCAGAAATCTAAACGTTATAGCATCCATAACGGGGGAATATGTTTCCTCATAATCAATTCCTGGTCTTTGAGAAAATCTTTGAGCTACGAGACGAGTCTTGTATCTCGTAATTTCATTTTCCTCATTTCGTTTTCTAACGAAAACCCATTTGTATCCAACCGGTCTCACATCTTCATGTGTGAGTACAATAGGTCCGAATACATTTTGCTTATTGAGCGAATCAAGTTCGACTTATATTGCATCTTTCCATTTTATCCAGTCATGTCTCTTTTGACATTCATATACCGACTTTGGTTCTAGATCCTCATTTTCTTCATCAATTTCCTTTGACAAAAGGTATGAGAAAACGTCATTAATATCAACCATTTTATTTCGATCCCAGATCTTTCCATTATGGATATAGTTGATAGAAATCTCATGATTTCCTTCAGGCTCATGATGCTCATCATTGTCATTAGACTCATGATTCGTTTCTTCCAAAATGCTTTCTGCTATTTTGGGAATATCATGCTTTTCAACTTCCTTTCATTTTCTAGGATTTTTATCCTTAGCACCAACTGGTCTACCACGTTTCAAGCGTGTTTTAGACTCACGCGTATCATCTGCTCCTCCACGTTCTTGTGGTATTTCAATTTTAGCAGGAACATTTGCAGCTGGTATATATGATTTAGTTACCGTTTTGGTATCTGCAAAAGCATCGAAAAGTTGATTTGCTATACTTTGCAAATGCACAATTCGTCGAACTTATATTTCTGACTGTTTTGTAGGAGAAACAAGGTGTAACGGGGATGGTACACACCATTTGATTTCTTTTCCTTCTTGCTTATTTTCTCCCCTAGAACCGGAAATAATTTCTCATCAAAGTGACAATCGGCAAATCGTGCCGTAAAGACATCACCAGTCTGCGGTTCTAGGTATCTTATAATTGATGGAGAATCACAGCCAATATAAATTCCCAACCCTCTTTGTGGTCCCATCTTTGTACGTTGTGGTGGTGCTATAGGCACATACACCGCACAACCAAAAATTCTTAGATGGGATATATTTGGTTCTCGACCGAATGCTAACTATAGTGGAGAGTATTTATGATATGCACTTGGTCTTATCCGAATGAGTGCTTCTGTATGCAAAATAGCATGTCCCCCAATAGAGGTTGAAAGTTTTGATCTCATGATCAATGGTCTTGCAATCAATTGTAGACGTTTAATTAATGATTCCGCCAAGCCATTTTGTGTATGAACATGAACTACAGGATGTTCAACTTCAATACCCGTTACCGTACAATAATCATTGAATGCTTGGGATGTGAATTGATATATCACGGATTTTATCGGTTTTAGTAGTGATATATGTATTGTTTTTAGAGTCTTTTTGTTATTTCTATAGTCTTTTTGAGTATTTCCAGGTTTTTACACGTTCGGGACCAATTTGGAGATTATGGATCATTCTGGAGCAAAACCGAGAAGTTATGTTGCGCGAGCAATCTGGAGACGAAAATACGTGTAGTTGTCGATCGACACCAAGATCTGACGGCAATTCAATTTCGCGAGATTTTGAAGTTATGAAGATTTGCAGATTCGCCCCACAACTTCTCCCTATTTTCAAAGAAGTTCCTGCACGTTTTTAGAAGTTATATATATATTTTTAAGATCATTGTTTAGACCTAAGCTTGGAGAGGCTATTCTCCTTTTCTCTTTTGTATTTGGGAGCAAAACCCTGTGGAGACTCCCTTGAGAGAAGATCTTTCTAACTCTTTCTTTTGTTATATTCATTATTGATTTCTATTCAATCATGTTGTTTGTTTCATTCATCATGTCTGAGTAATCACCCTGTTAGGTTTAGGGATTCTCATTAGGGATTTAGATGAACTAGTAAATTGATTACCTGTTAGGATTAATCCATAGAGTTCTTCATCTAGGTTGTTCTTAATGCTAGTTCTAGCTTGATCACCTAGAATTTGGTCATAGGATAATAGGTATTTGATCCGAGAGGGCACCTGTTACTGGAACTACCTTAGATGAGCCTGGTTTATAGGTGTGTAATAAGAATCGGCCTATCTACTAAGGTGAACATATCAAACCTGAATTTAATGCTAGTCTAGATCTAGGAATTCACATCGAGAGGTGGAATTACTGATATTAGGCTTGTTAGTTATCGCATCGAGAGGTGGTTAGCTATTCATTAGTGATTTGAGTTCAAGAACGGTTCGTTAAATAATCCTAATTAATTTGCTAGATTTACTATTAGTTTATTTCCTGAAAAATCCCTAAGCCTGACGTTTTCCCCCATCTGATTTAAAACCCGATTTATTTGTTTTCTTTTATTTTTAATGTTAATATTTTCTGTTTAGCTTAATTCAAAACCTGTTAGTCTATTGTGTGAACACGAGAGCTTTGTGGAATTCGACCCTAAAGTACTACACAACGATCTCTTATTTGAGAGAGTAGTCTTAGGTCTTAATTTGAACCATATCAAATTTGGCGCCGTTGCCGAAGTTCTCTTCGCTTCACCATTAGATTTGGTGTAGAATTTAGTCTAAACTTTTCTTTTTTTCTTGTTACTCACGTGGTTTTTATTTCTTTTGTTTCTTGTGTTTCAGGGACTTAAGGAATTCAATCACAACATTCAGATGTACGATTTCTACGAGAGTGTCGAGCGACACCACCTGGGTGTCGATCGACACCACACGGGCAACAGGCCGATGACTCTTGGTGACTACAACAGGCCTGACCTGTTCTATGAGAATCGACGTATAATTAAACCCCCTGCGTTTGAAAGAAGCGACGATTTAGGTCTCCAACCTGCATTCTATACTCTTGTGAGTCAGCACCCGTTTCACGGTCTTCCACATGAACAACCAATGGATCACATCGAGAGGTTTGAAGATTTGGTTTCAATCATCAAGGCATGGGTTGTTTCAGAGGACTATCTACTTCACAAGTTGTTCTTATACTCTCTTGCTGGGGAAGCAGCTTCTTGGCTTCAGGAGTTGATTCCAGGATCTTTGACAACTTGGCAGTAGACAAAGATGGCTTTTCTGAGAAATTTCACCAAGAAAATTTCACAAAGATGGTTCTTCTCCTTACCAAGCCCTCCTTCCGCCCAATTCTGTGAGTAAGATAGAATCCATGCTGGGACAGATTCAGGAGAGTTTGGAGAGAACCTTAGAGCGATTCCCACGGATTGAGAACAATCTCACAACTGCTTGTCATGCTGTTTTGATGGAAAGTGAAGATGAGTTTGCTGAAACTGAGGAGAATGATGCTGATTTTCTGGTTGTAGAGGCAGTGTCGACCGACACCAGTTTAGAAATCCAAGAAATCACACTGTGACAAAGTAGAATCGACCTACCTCGACACTGATTTACAGGATCCCTCGACACGCAGTCTTAGTGTCGATCGACACCCAGGTGGTGTCGACGCTAGACAGTATTGTCGATCGACACTCACCTAGTGTCAATCGACACTGGACACGGACTGCACCATATGCTCTTGTGTTTCCACCGCAGCCTATGAAGTCCGAGCAAGAGATACGGGAACAGCAATGCAGATGGAAGTTGGAATGGCTTTTTAGTGCATTACCCTTTGATGATCACTGTAAGCTCGAAGTTCCACTTCAAAGATATGTCAAGAAGATGATAACTAAAGGTGTCAGTGCTGAGGACGCAAGCTTGCTTACCAAAGACATTAGTGCTATCTTGGTGTATCAGGATCCAGAGAAGAAGCCGAACAAGAGGCAGTCAGTGGCTATCTTTGAATTAGTTAGTACCATGATTCAGTGTAGCATCCCAGAGAAGTTACCTGATCTAGAAAGCTTTGTGATAGATTGCTCCATATCCACAGACATTACTGTTGGGTATGTCAAAGAGTTGGATTCTATTGAGCAAGTGAATATGCAAGCTTCTAAGCTTGAAGATTGGAGTGGTGACCATCTGTTCAACACTAGGATGCAGGATGAGGGACAGATCGTTGATAAGTTGCTGCATATTGCTGAGACGCGTTGCGGAAACAGTGCAGAAAATCGAGCTGTAGACTCAGTGTCGATCGACACCACCAGGGTGTTGGTCGACACAAGACTCGACAAAACGGACCATTGTCGACCAAACCATCTTGTCGTCGACACAAAAATTCAACATAGTGCATTGGTGTCGATCGACACTGCTACAGTGTCGGTCGACACCCAAGACGAGCAGAACCAGAGTTGTCCGACAAAGCTGTTTTCCGAGTTTTAATCGATGCTATAAGTCCAGGCACTGTTGTCACTGCACCTCTCCCACTCCATCCTCCTCCTAAAAAGCGAAGGTACTCACGTTCTCCACCTAAACCTCCTAATTTCATCAATAAGACTTTTAAATTTTTCAAGACTGTTTCACGGTTAAGCAAGCCACGAGTTTCTCGTCGAGCGCTTGTTCGTTCTTTTGATGATTGTGCAGGAAAAAAGGAGTATCCCACCCATACCTAAGTCCCTCCCTGCTGATGTCACTTACTTCCTTGGACAACCTCACATACCGACTGCTTACACACCACCATGGATGATGAGACATTTTTCTCGAAAATATCTACTGCCACCATCTAATCCACCTGATGCCAGAATCCTGACATAGTCAAGTTAATGACTGAAAATAAGCGCTTAGTGGGAGGCAACCCACTGGTATGTTTTTCGTTTTTCTTTTATTTTCTTTTTATTTTTCTTTTATTTTTATATTCGCTAACTTCGGGTTTGAATGCCACTGGGGACAGTGTCGTTTAAGTCTGGGGGAGGCAGTTACTAACTACGTTTTTCTTTTTGATTCTTATTCCTATATTTCTTTTTCTCTTGAGTCGTTTTATTGAGTCAAAGTTTTTGTTGGAAATTATGATCTTTTTCTCTAGAATATTGCCTGGTTAGTTTAATGCTGCATATTCAATTCAATCCGACTAATGGAAAATCCAGAGAGTTAATCGATAGACCAGAGGACATCCACGTTTCCAACACAATCCGCTAAAGCCTGAGCAAAGTTCATGCTCTTCACCTCGTCAATACGGTTAGTATTCTCAGAACTTGACTCCTCGTTCATACCTGATAAATGAGACCAATGTGGAAAAAGAATGGTGCTCCTCTCCCTTATACAAAAAAAAAAACAAAAAAACAAAAAAAAAAATGATTGAGATGATTTTCTTTTGGAGTAAAGAGTTAGGAAAATTTCCCGTGATCTCATTATTTTACTTCAAGAGGAATGATCACACGAAGGTTGGAAGCGAGGTTAGGAAAATTTCCGATAATACCATTATTCGCCTACACCTTTGAGCTAAAAAAAAAAATGGTTCGAAAAAGAATAAGTCTGGAGGAGAGAAAGAGTACCAAGAGATTATCAAAATGGTTGATCTATCATGGTATAGTACGGGAATGAGTCTAGAAGGTTCTTGAATGCTGATTTTATTGATGAGATTTATGCGATGAGGGCTATAGGATATAGTTGTGGAATTTGGTTTGGAATTTGGGATGTTGAGAATGCTTGCGGAGAATTACATGGTGGTTAGGATTTGATGCGATCTGCTAGGCATTTGGATTTGGTTTGAATGATCAAGGTAATATGCTAGAGAAATAGGGAGTTTCTGTGTTTTCAAACTTCTTCCACGAGTTCGGTTTTTGTGTTTTGCTTGAGGGCAAGCAAAAGCTAAGTCTGGGGGAGTTGATATATCACGGATTTTACCGGTTTTAACCGTGATATATGCATTGTTTTTAGAGTCTTTTTGTTATTTCTAGAGTTTTTTTAGTATTTATATGTTTTGACACGTTCAGGACCAATTTGGAGATTATGGATCATTCTGAAGCAAAACCGAGAAGTTATGCTGCGCGAGCAATCTGGAGACTAAAATACGTGTAGGTGTCGATCGACACCACCCCTGGTGTCGACCGACACCAAGATCTGACGGCAATTCAATTTCGCGAGATTTTGAAGTTATGAAGATTTGCAGATTCGCCCCACAACTTCTCCCTATTTTCAAAGAAGTCCCTGCACGTTTTTAGAAGATATATATATATATATATATATATATATATATATATATATATATATATATATATATATATATATTTTTAAGGTCATTGTTTAGACCTAAGATTGGAGAGGCTATTCTCCTTTTCTCTTTTGTATTTGGGAGCAAAACCCTATGTGTTGGGGTCGGATCCCACACACTTTCGGTAGGATCCACTTGGATTTGTCCACGTCATTATTACACAATAATCATCTCGGATTTCTAGATACTTTATTGGACTTAACCCGTTGGGGGTTCGATTCAGTTTACCAAAGGAGTTCGATCTTTACCAGTACGGGGTTCGCTCTTATTCAGCATACAGTTCGCATAGAGAAAGGCCGAAGCGAGGAGAATATTGTTCGAGGCTCGCGGCAACATCAAGACGCGGGAGTTCGGAGTCAACAAGAAAGAGTTCGGAAGGCCCACGCGAAGCCCAAGACAAGTTCAAATTCGAGCCGTTTTGGTCAAAACGTAACTTATGTGATTAATGCGGATCAATATGATTACGAGTAGTAAATAGCCGCATTAATCATGTTTTCTCTATAAAAGCAACCTCAAACGCATGTGTTTGGGGGGACAACCTTTTTTATTTACTATCAAGCAATACAACATACCTATTTTCTTTATCACCTTCGCAAAGCTTTTCGTATCTTATTCTTATCAAATTTCTTTACTTAGTTTCTTGGTTATTTTCTATTTTCGAATTCTTATATTCATTTCCTAAAGTTACAAGAGTTTTTCTCCACTAAAATACTTAAAGATAATCGAGTGTGAATCCTAGATCCACATTTTGGCGCCGCCTGTGGGGAGTTACCACAAAACTCTTTAATCTCAAATTTCTTTTTTCCAACCAAGAAGCTATGGCTGATCAGCAACCTTTGAGCGATGCGATTGCCTTGCTTACTCAGATAACTACCGATCTGACCAATCAGTTGGGTACACTTGTTGGTACCAATACCACCTTTAGTGAAAGGTTGAACTCAATCGAGCAAACCTTAACAAGTGTTCAAACCACCCAGACAAATTTGTCAAACGCACAAAACGCTGTTTCAAGCTGTTTGGATAATTTGTCCTCATCGCGAACAACAGTGCGCCAGCGCAGGTTATTCGCGACTCCCAGAATTACTCAAACTCCTCCTGCGGGCCAACCTGCTAATACCAGTAACCAGGAAACCGTAGGGGATGCGACTAACCCAAACGGGGAACAAATTCCCTAGGATCAGGGAGATCTTCCTATTGACGACGGACTCCTTATGGAAGATCCTGATGTCACCCTATCAGATGATTTCATCAAAGTTCATCAGGAGCTTAATGAAATGAAATCGAAATTTCATCAGGCGACCAGTTCGGCGCCTGAGATCGATCGAGTAATCGAAGAAACTCGTCGAACACCCTTTACCTCGAGAATCTCAAACCTTTGGATCAAAGATTCTCGAAAAGTTAAGTTACCAACTTATGATGGTAAAGGAGATCCTAAAAATCACCTCGCTGCTTTTCAGATCGCCGCAGGCAGAATTGATCTAGAACCTGGCGAGGAAGATGCCGGATTTTGCAAACTATTTTCCAAGAATCTTTCCTGACCGGCTCTGTTATGGTTCACTCAGTTAGAACCAGAAACTATTGATAGTTTTAAGGAATTGTCCTCTGCATTCCTAAAACAATATTCCATGTTCATGGAAAAGGAGACTTCTGATGCGGATCTTTGGAATTTAACCCAAGGTCAGAATGAACCACTTCGCAAATATATCGCTAAATTCAAAGAAGTGATAGCCAAAATTCCTGGGGTATCGCACGCTGCTGCCCTTTATGCTTTAAGGAACGGACTTTGGCATGAATCCCGATTTCAGGAAGAAATCATCGTCAATCGTCCGAGCAGCATCCAAGATGCTTTATTCAGAGCTACAAATTGGATGGAGGCAGAAGAAGAAAAGTTTAGCCTCGCCAAAAAGCACCGGCCAGCTAAATTAGCCGTTGCGAATCCAGCTAAAAAGTTCGAACCAAAAGATCAAAAATGGTTCGGAATTAATCCTGCAACTAATGCTGTAGGGAAACCCTCCCCAAGCAGAGTAGGATACAATCCTCCTAATACTTGGGTTAGAGATGAAAGTGCCTATTGCGATATTCACAAAGCAAACGGGCACTCCGCCAAAGATTGCAACGTACTCAAAAAGCACCTCACCGAACTGTCGGCAGCTGGAGAGCTCGCTAATTTCAATATCGAGGAATTTGTGAAATCTTACCACAAAGAAAGAGAAGATTCCGAATCTTCTAATCCTCCAGAAAAGAAACATAAGCCCAATGGGCCCGGAACTTCGAGCACTCCTAAGAAAAGGATCGATGTTATAATGGGAGGATCTAAATTATGTCGAGATTCGATCAGATCGATCAAAAGGCACAAGAAATCAGCAGCAATTCAGATCGATGTGGGTTTTCAGTCAAAGGAGCAGATACCTTCTATCTCCTTTGACAATTCGGACACTCAAGGATTAACAAGACCTCATGACGATGCTCTTATGATAACTTTAGATGTTGCGAACTTCGAGGTGACAAGGTGTCTAATTGATACTGGAAGCTCGGTAGATCTCATATTTCTGAGCACTTTGCAAAGAATGGGAATCAGTAAAGCTGACATTATCGGTCCATCGGCACCATTAGTAGCTTTCACGAGCGACACATCTATGTCCTTGGGGAACATAAAAGTACCAGTGCTCGCCGTAGGGGTTCCTAAGATTGTAGAATTTATTGTTTTCGACCGTCCGGCCGCTTACAACATAATTCTCGGAACTCCGTGGATTTACCAAATGAAGGCTATACCTTCAACTTATCACCAATGCGTGAAATTTCCGACTCCTGGTGGAATCGGGACCATTCGAGGAGATCAGGAAACGTCGCGATCTTGCTACCTCATGGGACATCGTTTAAAGCTCAAATAGCAATTAATGATAAACGCAAAGCAAGAGAGAACCTCGCGCTTCCCAAGTGGTCTCAGTTCGAATGAAGTTACCACAGAAATTGAAATTGATTCCGAATTTCCAGACCGAAAAGTAAAAATCGGAACTACTTTAGATTCAGAAATCAAAGATCAATTGGTAACATATCTAAAAGAAAATAAACATACTTTTGCCTGGTCAGCGAAAGATATGCCTGGAATCGACAAAAGTATCATTACCCATGATTTCAACGTCGATCCTAGCTTTAAACCAATAAAGCAAAAAAGAAGGAAACTTGGTCCTGATCGAGCTCAAGCGGTTAATGACGAAGTGGATAAGCTTTTGAAAATTGGTTCAATTAGAGAAGTAAAATACTCGGACTGGTTAGCAAACCCCGTGGTAGTCAAAAAGAAAAACGGAAAATAGAGAGTATGTGTCGATTTCACCGACATTAACAAAGCTTGCCCAAAAGACAGTTTTCCTCTCCCATATATTGATCGGCTCGTAGAATCGACAGCCGGAAATGAACTCTTGACGTTCATGGATGCATTTTATGGATATAATCAGATCATGATGAATCCTGAAGATGAAGAGAAAACTTCCTTCATAACAGATAGAGGAATCTACTGTTACAAAGTTATGCCATTCGGTCTAAAAAATGCCGGTGCAACATACCAACGTTTAGTTAACAAAATGTTTTCAGAACATTTGGGCAAAACGATGGAAGTGTATATTGATGATATGCTCGTGAAATCTCTTAAGAAATCTGAGCACATCACCCATCTTGAGCAGTGTTTCAAGATTCTGAATGGTTTCGGAATGAAATTAAATCCTGCTAAGTGTTCTTTTAGTGTGCCTTCCGGAGAATTCCTAGGCTATATAGTCACGGAAAGAGGGATAGAAGCTAATCCTAATCAGATTAACGCTTTCCACACAATGCCTTCACCAAAAAACATTAAGGAGGTCCAACGATTGACGGGCAAAATTGCTGCATTAAATCGTTTCATATCAAAATCTACCGATAAATGTCTCCTTTTTTATCAAATTTTGAAAGGGAACAAAAAATTTCGATGGGATGATCAATGCGAAGTAGCATTTGGTCAACTCAAAACTTATCTGACAACACCGCCGGTTCTCTCAAAACCTGAATCGGATGAAAAACTTTACCTTTACATCTTGGTTTCTAATCATTCTGTACATAAGCAAATCTCTTACCAGTCCGGAAACGAGATATACTATGATCAAAACCCAATTTTTTACATAAGCAAATCTCTTACTAGTCCGGAAACGAGATATACTATGATGGAAAAATTAGCTTTAGCGGTGGTCGTATCCGCTAGAAAACTCAGACCTTATTTCTAGTCTCATCCGATAGAAGTTTTAACTTCTCATCCACTTCGCTCAATTCTTCACGGTCAAAGTCAGTCCGGTAGATTGGCGAAATGGGCAATCGAACTCAGTGAGTACGATATAGAATACAAAAGTCAAACTAGCGCAAAGGCACAAGTTCTGGCTGATTTTCTAACCGAACTACCATTAGATGATGGAATCTTTGTTGAAACGGACTCCACATGGAAATTACATGTAGATGGCTCTTCTTCTAAACAAGGATCCGGAATCGGTATTAGGCTCGAAACTCCGACAAAGGAAGTAATTGAACAATCATTTCGATTAATGTTCCCAGCTTCAAATAATGAAGCGGAATACGAAGCTCTCTTAGCGGGACTTCGGCTTGCTCTTGCAATCGAAGCAGAAAAAATAATAGCTTATTGTGATTCTCAACTAGTTGTAAACCAGTTTGCTGGAGATTACGAAGCTAAGGCTTCTTGAAAGGAAGCCTATCTTTCGGATGTCAAAAAATTAGCTGGAAAATTCAAGGAATTCGAATTAGTTCGAATACCTCGAGGAGAAAATACATCGGCAGACTTTAGCTGCCCTAGCTTCTACCTCAGATCCCGAGCTCAAACGAGTTATTCCAGTTGAATGTATTTCTTCGCGAAGTATTTCGGTAGAAGAAACAGAAAATGATAACATTTTGGAGGCCGAACGTATGGAAACTCCAGAATTAAATTCCGGAAATGAAAATAGTTCACTCGTCGTCACTAGATCACGAGTAAAATCTCAAGATGAACTTATTTCACCATTGGAACTTCCTAAAAGAAAGCCAAGAAGAAAATTAAAGGATCAAGAGGTTCCCGCTGAAGAACCGTCTCGAACTGAACAGACAATCCCAGATGATGAAGAAGTTCGAGAAACAATTGAAGATCCTGATATTCCTTCCGAACCCGAACCAAGGAAGTTTGTATTCAAGGATGATACTTCCGCTAATGATTGTGGGGCTGACTGGAGGGTACCCATCAAAAATTTCATTCTTAATGGAGAACTACCATCTAACAAATGGCAAGCTCGCAAATTAAAAATCATCAGCGCTAAGTATTGTATAATCAAAAAGTCATTATACAAGCGAGGCGTCAGTGATCCTTATCTTTTATGTATTTTCGGACCCGAAGTTGAAATAGTAACTAGCGAGGTCCATGAAGGGCTTTGTATTAGTCATTCTTCGGGACGAGCAATGGCTTTCAAAATCAAACGGTTAGGATATTTCTGGCCAACTATGATTTCTGACTGCATCGATTGCGCCAAACGGTGTAAAAAGTGTCAGATGCACGCTCCTCTTATTCATCAGCCATCTGAAATTTTATCATCTATATCCGCTCCATACCCTTTCATGAGATGGTCAATGGATATAATTGGTCTGATGCATCGCTCAACGCGAGGCGTCCAATACTTATTAGTTCTAACGGACTATTTCTCCAAATGGATCGAAGCTGAAGCTTACGTAAGTATACAAGATTCTGTGGTTAAGACATTCTTGTGGAAATACATTATTTGTCGCCATGGAGTTCTTTACGAAATAGTAACGGATAACGGTCCTCAATTCATTTCAAATGAATTTGAAGATATTTGTGCCTCTTGGGGAATAAAGCTTAGCTATTCAACGCCGAGATATCCTCAAGGAAATGGGCAAGCAGAAGCTTCCAATAAAACCATTCTCAGCAATCTTAAAAAGCATTTGAATGCTCGGAAAGGTGGTTGGTATGACGAGCTGCAACCTGTGTTGTGGGCATATCGAACAACCCCGAGACGAGCAACAGGAGAAACACCATTCTCACTGGTATACGGGATGGAAGCTGTAGTCCCAGCCGAGCTAAATGTTCCTGGCTTACGCCGGAGCGAAGCTTCACTTAACGAAGAACTGAATTCTAAATTATTAGAAGATGTTCTCAATACAATCGATGAAAGGCGAGACCAATCCCTTATTCGCCTTCAGAATTATCAACAGATGTCCGCTCGATATTATAACTCAAAGTTGAAAAACAGACCTTTAAATGCAGGAGACTTCGTTTTAAGGCGAGTGTTCGATAACACAAAAGAAGAAGGAGCTGGAAAACTCGGTATTAACTGGGAAGGCCCTTATCAAATCACTGAAAAAAATACGAAACGGTGTATACCATTTACAAGACCTTGACGGAAATCCCGTTCAAAGGCCTTGGAACATAATCAACTTGAAAAAGTTCCATTGCTAAAGCAAACACGTTCGAACTACGATTTGGCTTGATCCTATTTTGGGTACGTAGGCAGCTCGCTAAACACGAGTCCAGCTATAATATAAAATAAAAATATTATTCCAGTCATGGAATCTTGTTTTTATAGATTCGATATTCGAGCATGAATATAAAAGTACATTGCGAACAATGTATAAATAAATATTTCCTGCTAAGATCGGATCTAGAAGGGTCTTGAATTATGGAATAGCTCTGCTCCTTGACCTGCGAGGTCAACAATATTTATAATAGAACCTGGCATGTTTCCGTACTCCTGAAGTCCTAGTTCGATCCAATCGGAAGGATGGGCTTCGAGGCGATGAAGCTCGCGAGCAATATCGAGGCGATGCTTCTCTAGCTCCATTATCTTTTTCCTAATATCTTTTTTCTCGTCCTCGAGCTCGTCATGCCGAGTGATAAGCTGAAGAAAATAAAACGCTACGTTTAACAATAACAAAAAGAGTTAAATCACTAGGATGGAAAATACCTTGTTGATAAACTCCTCGGCCTTGACTCGATCTTGGGCTGACAATCTCTCGATTAATACAATCGGAACCTGAATGCTGGTTCCCTTCATCAATATTCGTGACCCTTCTGGTTCGCCAGTTCTTCCTGTTTTTGTAAGCTCGACGTCTGGTGTTCCCGGAAGATCGTCACTTATCAATTTGGATGAGTCTGAAGATTTCTCTGAAGAATTTCCTTCTTCAAACATTTTTGTAGAATTGTTGTTGAATTCAATGATAAACTACACCCACTTTATACTCGAAAATTTACTTGACCGCATTTAAGAGGGTAAATTGACGATTTCCCAAATCTGAAATTACTACTTTTATGGAAAATGTAATCGAGTTAATTACTAATTATATTCCCTAGATAAACGCATTAAATATGATGAGTTAATCGGCAAATTTAAAGCAAAAAGGGAATGTAATTAATATTGTTGGGCCTCTAGCCCAATAGTTTTTTACATAATAAAAAAAAAACTAACAAGAAGGGGGGTTCGCAGGAGGAACTTCATCTGATGGCGAACTGTCTTCGCGTTCATCAGGATCGAGGTTCCTTTGGTAGATATCCCAATGCTTCTTCAGGAACCTAATGTGTTCTCGGAGACAACCGGGAATGCGGGCGATAGAATCAAATCCCCTCCTCTCCCAGTTGTGAACGTCCGACTCTAAACGTCGGATCTTCCTTTCTGTTCTAGCAATCCGATCCTCGAGGATACGGCGTTTCATTCCGAGACGTTGCCATTCAGAGCAGAGGAAAACGTATCTTTCCGTGATCTGTAAATACAGATACATTACGAATCTATTAAGTAAAACCTTGAAACTATTAGTACTAGGTTCAAACCTGCTCCATGAATTTATGGCACTCGATCTGTTCCTCCCGGGACATGGAAGGAAGAAAACAAGGAATAGCCACCCCTTGTGGAGTGAATCAATCCCCCGACGGGAAAAGAGATTCGCTTGAAGGGAATCGTGGTGAGTTAGGACCAGAAGGTTCGCCTTGGGGAGAAGTCATCTTTGATCTAAAAAAGAAGGACTACAAAGTTCTTTATAAAAAAAATCTATAGGAAAATTTCCAAAACCCAACTCTCCTTATATAGGAAAAATATGTAAGGTTGCTCACTTGAGTGTTTATTAAAAAAGGAAGTTAAACGTCAATCTATTGATTTGACAGTTACCGTCTTTCGATTTTTACGTGCATGCACAAACAAGACCTACGAAATATAGGTCAATCAAGTATCACTTAACACCTAGTAGGCAAAACTTAATTTCGAGCTCGAAATTCGAAGTCAATCAATAAGTGGTATCACACCTTTTTATCTTCTTAGAGAAAGCGAATAGTTCTAACTGGAAATTTCTCTAAATCGAATACATTCGAAGTAGTGCGAAGTATTCTTGTAAGCCGAGCTCTAACCTCGCAACCGAGAGACCGAGAAAAAAATCCAATGTTTTTTCTTTAAAAAAGGCAAGTAGGTCTGATCAGCCTATCTCTCCTATAATCTTAAACCATTTCGGTTAGGAGGACTTTGCAAACCCTCCAGGTAAAATCGATGGTTTCCACCAAAATTAAATATTTCTTCCTAAAGAAATTTTAATTAAACCCCCTTGGGAAATTTATTCAAAATGACAATAAAAGCCCCATTGGGCAAAGAAAAACTCAAAAGTAATAAAACGGCCCCATGGCCAACAAGGCAAATGTCATGTCTTAGAAATTAAAGGGACAATCCCCACATAAGGTGAATGCAATCACCATCATTCGTTCATAAGCGAACCGCCTTCTTTTCTTACTTGACTTGAGACGAGAGCACCCCCGACGTCATCGTCTTGAGTCGCAAGAACCATCTCAGGGTTAAGCGAGCTAACGTCTTGAGGAGTTTCGTTCCTCGATTCAACGTCATCTCCCGTAATCGAGGAGATGACAAGTCCCTGATCAGAGAGCCCCTGAGCTCGTCCCGAGGAGATTCTATCAACATTGGTTCCGAACTCATTAAAATGAGTGCGAGGAGAACCGGTTAACATCATCTCGTCCAAAGACGAACCAAAATTTGGTTCAGTCAGTGGAGGGGAATCAGCGAACTCAGAAGCAAACTGTTGCAAATTCAAATATGGCTGAGGAGCAGTATTTAGCTTAGCTTAAGTCTCAGCTAGCTCAGCACCAACCGTCTCTTTCTCTTCATCCAAATTGACTTTTCCGTCATCTATCTCTTTGATCAAGTCGAGATTGCTTTTCATTTCATCGCGTTTGGAGTAAAGCTTGTTCCAAGCTTTGTCTGCAGCGATAAATTCCTGCACAGCAAGAAGAAACTTTTGCTCAGCTCCCTTAACCTCCTTCCGAGCATCATGAGATATTTTGCGAACATCGCGATCTTTCAGTTCGGAAAGAGACTCATTTTTGCGTTCGAGCTCTTCAGCAGCTGCTTTAACCTTGTTAAGCTCTGATCTCAGAAGCTCAATCTCGCCTTTTGCGAAGTTCTGATCAGCAAGGGCAGTCCCTAACTTCTGCTCTGTCTCAATTAATGTCTTCCTTGTCTCCTCGCCGGATCTTTCGAGTCTCTCGATTTCTTCCCGGCGAGCCGAGTCGAGGCCGGCAGTCTCCTGCACGAGCCGACTAGAAGATTGCCGTTTCTCAATCTCTCCTTCAGTGGCATCAACTTTATTGGAAACTTTGGCGAGCTCCTCTTCGTAAAAGTTGACGATGCCATTCACATCCGGAGTTGCCTAATGAAAGAAGATTCATTTTCTTTTTAAAAAAAAAAAAAAAAAAAAATTCTTTTGAAATCGGTTGTTTAAGGATGCGAATAGTCAAACCTGGGAAGAATGAAATGAATGACTAATATACATCTTATTGATATCAGGCTTCCACCAATCAAAGGATGGAAGCTTCTTCCCTACACGGGTGTGGAAGCACCTAAACATATTCCCGATCTTCTCTTTATCTGAAATAAAATTAGTTGTGTGAAAATTGAGTTTTCTTTAAGAGAGCCTATTAATCTCAAACAACAAGATTATAATTAAAGATTACCTGCTTGGAACGAAGCTCTGGCAACCAGTCCTGAGTTCGGAGATGATCGAACCCTAGAGGTATTGCCTCGGGGACGTCTAGGAGGTAACATCCCTGAACCCAACGGTTCCTTCGGAACAGTTCCTGAATCAGGATTACATCCTGAGCTTCAGCAGGTTCGGGAATTGGCAGATTCGAAGGAGCGGCTCTGCCCTGCCTTGTGCTTTTGGGACATCCCTGAGGCAAGGGTTCAATTTCCTTGGCCTTCCTCTTCTTCATGAGAGAAGAATCACTTGCGAGGCCTTCCTCCTCAGCGGTAGCAGCGACCACGTTGCCTGCTGCTGGGATGGAGGGAGAAGCGTTGTTCACAACAACCGCCATTGACTTTGGGGGGCTAAATGTTGGCGTAATAGCGTAAAACATGGAATAATTCCAGAATGTTAAAAATCTCAAGTCATTAATTACTGTTTACTTAAGTATTCCAAGCCGAGCACTCAGCTCGCAAGACTTGGGGGGCTAAATGTTGGGGTCGGATCCCACACACTTTCGGTAGGATCCACTTGGATCTGTCCACGTCATTATTACACAATAATCATCTCGGATTTCTAGATACTTTATTGGACTTAACCCGTTGGGGGTTCGATTCAGTTTACCAAAGGAGTTCGATCTTTACCAGTACGGGGTTCGCTCTTATTCAGCATACAGTTCGCATAGAGAAAGGCCGAAGCGAGGAGAATATTGTTCGAGGCTCGCGGCAGCATCAAGACGCGGGAGTTCGGAGTCAACAAGAAAGAGTTCGGAAGGCCCACGCGAAGCCCAAGACAAGTTCAAATTCGAGCCGTTTCGGTCAAAACGTAACTTATGTGATTAATGCGGATCAATATGATTACGAGTAGTAAATAGCCGCATTAATCATGTTTTCTCTATAAAAGCAACCTCAAACGCATGTGTTTGGGGGGGCAACCTTTTTTATTTACTATCAAGCAATACAACATACCTATTTTCTTAATCACCTTCGCAAAGCTTTTCGTATCTTATTCTTATCAAATTTCTTTACTTAGTTTCTTGGTTATTTTCTATTTTCGAATTCTTATATTCATTTCCTAAAGTTACAAGAGTTTTTCTCCACTGAAATACTTAAAGATAATCGAGTGTGAATCCTACATCCACACTGTGGAGACTCCCTTGAGAGAAGATCTTTCTAACTCTTTCTTTTGTTATATTCATTATTGATTTCTATTCAATCATGTTGTTTATTTCATTCATCATGTCTGAGTAATCACCCTGTTAGGTTTAGGGATTCTCATTAGGGATTTAGATGAACTAGTAAATTGATTACATGTTAGGATTAATCCATAGAGTTCTTCATCTAGGGTTTTCTTAATGCTAATTCTAGCTTGATCACCTAGAATTTGATCATAGGATAATAGGTATTTGATCCGAGAGGGCACCTGTTACTGGAACTACCTTAGATGGGCCTGGTTTATAGGTGTGTAATAAGAATCGGCATATCTACTAAGGTGAACATATCAAACCTGAATTTAATGCTAGTCTAGATCTAGAAATTCACATCGAGTGCTGGAATTACTGATATTAGGCTTGTTAGTTATCGCATCGAGAGGTGGTTAGCTATTCATTAGTGATTTGAGTTCAAGAACGGTTCATTAAATAATCCTAATTAATTTGCTAGATTTACTATTAGTTTATTTTCTGAGAAATCCCTAAGCGTGACGTTTTCCCCATCTGATTTAAACCCCGATTTATTTGTTTTCTTTTATTTTTAATATTAATATTTTCTGTTTAGCTTAATTCAAAACATGTTAGTCTATTGTGTGAACACGAGAGCTTTGTGGAATTCGACCCTAAAGTACTACACAACGATCTCTTATTTGAGAGAGTAGTCTTAGGTCTTAATTTGACTCATATCATGAATTCATTAGCGTTGTCTAGTCTAACTCTCTTAATGGAATAATCAGAGAACTGGGCTCTTAATTTGATTATCTAAGTTATAAATCTCGCGAATGCCAAATTTCGAGATGACAATAGACAAACATGTGACTATCTGCTAGATGCGTCAATCATTACCATAAAATAGTGGAATAGTCCACATGGTGGATGTATCGGTCCACAAATATCGCCTTGAATTCGTTCAAGGAACTTTGGTGATTCTTTATCAATTTTGGTTGGCGATGGCCTTATGATCAGTTTTCCGAGAGAACATGTTGCACATGTCATCTTATTTCCATGATTCAACTCATAATTTTTCAATGAGTGACCATGTGAGCTCTCTATGATTTTTCGCATCATTGTGGTGCCTAGGTGACCAAGGCGATCATGCCATAGTACAAGGTGTGATTCTATGGCATCTATATAGGTATGATGCAAACCAGAAGGAAATTTCGGAAATCTTTCCAAGACATATCCTTTGCCAGATTTATTAGAAGTTATATACATATACTTCTTTCCATTCTCAGATGCAGACTTAGTTTCATATCCTTCAAGGTATATGTCTTTGAAACTCAACAAAATCCTCTTAGAATTCGGAGAATATAAAGCATTATTTATGGAAAACTTTGTTCCATTAGGCAATTTAAAATTTGCTTTGCCACTTCCTTCAATCAAGTCCGTAGGACACGATATTGTATTGACAATAATTTTTGTCGGTTTTAATTCAGAAAAAAATCTCTGATGTCTCAGAATAGTGTGCGTTGTTCCACTATCTGGTATACAAATTTCTTTGATATTTTCCCTTGCTATTGTTTTGTTTGAATCTTGATCCATCTCTGTAATTAAGATATACATTAACAAATATAAGTAAATATTATTGATAATGAAAACATATAATAATTATACATTAGTTCATTTTTCAGAAACAATAATTATACATCAGTTCATTTGTCAGAAACAACATTATTTTAGAACAACTGAAATACATAATAATTATATAATAGTATTATTGGAGACTAGTAGTCTCACCGCATGAGCGGTCTCGTCGAAATCGTTTACAAAGTCGGAAGCATCGAGGTATGATGTACCCTCAAGGTACTTAGTAAGATTTACTTCCTTCCCTTTTCCCTTTTGGGACTCTTTGTACACCTTACAAAGTTGTTCAGGGGTTCGACATATATGAGCCCAATGGCCTTTGATCCACATCTGTAACAGATGCTTTCACGCTTTTGAGCGTTACGTCCTTGGGTTTATTTTCCTTTTGAACTTTGATCAGGTCGAACCCATGTATAAGACTTTCTACTTTGTGGGTTAAAGGATCTTCCACGTCCACGATTGAATCGACGGCCACGACCTCGATAGGTTTGACTTCCCCTCTCCGGATTTTTCACATCCGTGACAATGACTTCAGGAAATGCCTTTGCCCCCGTAGGTCGAGAGTTGTGGTTTTTAAGAAGAAGTTCATTATTCTTCTCCGCCAGTATGAGAGTCACAATTAACTCAGAAAACTTTTTGTATCCGTAATTTCTATACATCTCTTGCAGGGCACGATGTTCTTTATGAAAATTAAGGTAAGTCTTCTCGAGCATTTCAGCTTCAGTAATAGGCTTACTACAATACTTTAACTATGATACTATCCTCAGCATAGCGGAATTATATTCCTCCACTTTCTCAAAGTCTTGGAACCTCAAGTTCTTCCAGTCCTCTAATGCATGAGGGAGAGTTATTTCTCTCTGGTTGTCAAACCGTGCTTTTAAAGCTTGCCAAAGCTCTGTTGGGTCTTTTATGTGAGCATAGTCATGCGTCATATTTTCATCGAGATGCTTTCTTAGAAATATTATCGCTTTTGCCTTATCTTTTGGAGGGGATAAATTTTCCGGTTTTAAAGTCTCGGATCATTCTTGCGACTCAAAATTTAGTTCCACATCAGTGGTCCATGCTATGTAGTTTGCGCCAGTAATTTTGAGAGCCGGAAATTTAAACTTCTCAATGTTTGCCATTCATAATCTAAACACAAAAATCGAATAAATATTATTAGTAAAATAATATAATTTATTTTATATTGAACCATTTATATTAATGATGCAAGCGATTACAAAGAACATAATTGCATAGAAAAGTAAAGCGATACTTATGGTAAATTCTTCGAGAGTAAATTCCCCAACGAAAAGACAATAAGTACATGCAACGATTGCGATTAAACAAAGAACTAAAAACAAGCGAATCATTTTCCAAAATGAAAACTTAAACAAATTTCTTAGAAGAATATATGAGGAGAGATTGAGTGAATGAATGAGTGAAAATGAGTGTATTTATAGATTGAAAATTACTGTTCATAGCCGTTTGAAAAGTGATAAATTTTTGAAATTTTTCTTCATGACCGTTGGTGAAAATAATTAAACAGAAAATCAATGTGTAAATTTTAATAGCCAATCAGTTAAATTTACCAAATTCAGATAATAGGTTTTTATACAGGTGGCCGAGCCTCCTTATATGTTAACCAAAATATATGTATAACGAAAATAAATTTTAACGGTATTATTGTGGTGACAGAGTCATCCACGTTATAACAGTAAATAAATTATGGTGACGGAGTCATCCACATTATAGGCGGCTTAGCCGTCCATTGCTATGGTGTATAAAACATCCATTACAACGATTACTTATAGGGGCGACATTCCTCCCACTATAGTAACGAATAAATAATGGTATCCGAACAACCACTAGAAAATAATATACATGTATCTATATAAATATATTTTTTCTTTTTTCTTTTTCTTTTTTTTATTCTTTTTATTTTTTCTTTTACTCATATTTTTTCTTTTTAACGAGGCGACATACCGCCCAGTATAATACCGTATTTTTTTTCGGCGAACATAGAGTGATCGTGCTGATAACGTGTTACAATTAATTACTTTATTTTATGGTGTATATAAATATAAATAATAGAGAAAGAATTTATATCCGTAGAAGAATCGGGATATTGAAAAGTAAAAGACGAGAGAGAAAGAGATGCTTATTACTTCTCTTATAATTGAAGTATGAATTGTGATTTTACAACGAACGAATTCGTTTGTTTATATAAGCGTAAAAAAATAAATTACTATGCGTGCATAATGACAGTGGACTCCATATAAATTAATAAACAACGAAATGTTTTACCATTAATGTTTTTTGCGTTCACCGCGTATTTTGACATATACGTTTGCTTCTTTCGATGACTTTTACAACAATATGCAATTTATGTATATTCCTATCAAAAAATTTTCTTTTTAGTATGATTTTTTTTTTTCATCAAAGCAAATTGTATTAACTTGAAATATCATCATACAAAATGTTCACCAACCAAGGAGGGGGATCATTGTTAGCAGAATAAAAACAAATAGAACTACACCCAAATTGGGCAAGATTATGAGCAACTTGGTTACAACCACGGTTTACATGAAAAAAAGAAATCTCTTTGAATTTAGATGCCCAAAACTTGATGTCTCGATAAAAGCCTGCAATCGATGTATCGGTTAGACCACCATTGACATTGTCGATCAATATCTTGCAGTCACCCTCAAAGAAGACTTTGGTGAACCCACGGGTCCAAGTTTGTTGCATTGATGAGAGTAAAGCTTGCGCTTCCGCCTCTAAATATGATCCTGTGATTTAAAACTTTATTAGAATTATCACATAATTTCCAAAATATCCTAAACTACCCATAAGGCCATAACTTTCCAAAATATCGTAACCACCCATAATGCCATAACTATTTATAAATGTGATTCTATTTTAAAAATATATCCGAGTATTCGCAACTCAAAAATAAATAAATTAAAATATAATTTTAACTGCTTCACCACACCGACATACTATGGTTGTCGTTAAGCTTATGTTTCGCTTTTTCGCACTATTTGTTCCACTTATACCACCTAATTTTCACTAACTATAATTGTTGTGCTTGTCCCACCAAATTCATTTTTAATTCACTGTGTTATCTACTACCATTCTTTCACTATTCAAACCTAGTATTAGATAAAACAAATTTTGCAATATATATATATATATATATATATATAAGGATTGATCCAAATTTTTACACCTAACTAATCTTTTCGGGTGAGTATAGCCATCAAATAGTCTACTCACCAAATGTTTTTATGAGTCTAGTGCATGATATAAATTTTCCTGATCCAAATGGAAGTGGCGAAATACAATCTTAAGAGTTTACAAATAAATAAAATATAAAGAACTTCAAATAATCTATTGATTATATGTAAGAAAAAGATACTTAGTAAGAAAATATGAATTTAATTATTGAAAGAATGATATATTATATTATGGTTATATTTTGAAATAAGGGAAATTGCACGATCTATACTCAGAGGAGTCGTTAATTAGGTGTCCAAAAAAGCAACTGTTTAGCTGCTACTGTTTGAGTGGAAATTTCCCTTGTACCCCTACATCTGAGGACGATCTTTTGTTACTGTATAAAATATATTATGTCAAACGGCTAACATTAATATATTTTTATGATTTTCTCGGGGAGTCGCGAATGTTTTTAAATTTTTTAATTTTTTTTTTTTTATATATTTGGGGGAAACCAATCGTCATCATCATTTTGCTTCATATATGTAGAGTTGTATCCCGTTTCTTCTCTAAAGCACAGTCTAAAAGAGAAATATTTTGAGAGAAATTAAGGGTTATTGTCTTTCTATTTTTTCTCTGTGTTGATCCAATAAGCCGTAGAAAATTTGTTTATGTCGGAAAGTCTGAGTAAGTTTCATAATTTATTTAATTTTTTTTCAAATTAGGGTTTTTCGGATTTTGATTACATGGTGGGTATAGGATTTTCTGACTCCAGTTTCCATTTTTCGTGTCAGATGGAAGAGATCGAACTACCGAATTGACTGATTGCCGTCGGAGAAGAACCCCTTGGTGAAAGAGTTAATGTATATCACAAAATTAAAACCCTCTGTGGTATTATCGACGCTTTGGATGAAGAAGAACGACATTATATTGTGGGTACTTCGCTTGGTCGGATTTTGGATTTTCCTAACAAGCTGTCGTGGTCCGCGAGTTTTGGTATTTTTCTTTTGAGTCGTCAATTGGATGTAACGAAACCCAATGAGATTTGGGTTGTATACGCCGGTACGCCTGTTCGATTCTCGCTGCGGGAGTTCAAACTTGTCACTGCTCTTCCTTGCGGTAAGTACCCATCTGTGAAGAAGAAAAAAAAAAGAGGTACGGCTAGCAAAAAAAATTTGTATTACAGACGGCTTCTCTCGGTCGGTCTTCTCTCGGTCGCCTGTTGGAGTTTCTGAACAAACCAGCCTGATTATTTAATATTTGCCTTATTTTCGTTAGCAACTAGTTGTATTATCGACTAACAATGTTATCAATCAAAACTTGTTGTTTAGTGTTAGATGATTATTTTCAAATTTCAAGGTGAAAACATTATCGTATTCGTAGTTATCAGATAACGTATTATTGGTATACTATTGTTATCAAAACAGGAATGTTGTTATGATTAATGTTTTAAAAGTCGCAAGTAAATATATGTCTTATTACAGTTAGCAAATAGCCGAATTATCGCCTAACATTGTTATCAATACATAGAGATATTGTTGTATTGGGTTTGTTGAATAGTTATAATTTTTGAGGTAATAACATGGTCATAGTTAGCCACTAACGTCTTATTGGGGTACTACTGTTAGCAAAACGTGAATGTTGTTTGTTTGAATGTTTTTAAATGTTGCTTTAAGTTAATATCTACCTTATTTTAGTTAGCAGCTAGTCGTATTATCGACAAACAATGTTATTAATCGAAACTTGTTGTTCGGTGTTTGATGATTATTTACAAATTTCGTTTGGTGTTTGGTGTTTGATGATTATTTAATATCTGCCTTATTTTAGTTAGCAGCTAGTCGTATTATCGACTAATAATGTTATCAATCGAAACTTGTTGTTTGGTGTTTGATGATTATTTTCAACTTTAGAGGTGAAAACATTATCGTAGTTATCAGATAACGTATTATCGGGATACTATTGTTATCAAAACAGGAATATTGTTTTGATTAATGTTTTAAAAGTTGCAAGTAATAATTTGTCTAATTATATAGTTAGCAGATAGCTGAATTATCGCCTAACATTGTTATCACTACATAGAGAGGTTGACTTTCAGCTGAATAGACATGCTTGATTATATTGGAATAACATGCGTTATCATCGTTAGTTGATAAATTATTATTGTAATAACATTAATTAGCAAACAATGTATTGACTCAATACTATTGAGGTCTCGATTATTTGAAATTTTTCAAGTAAAGTCAAGAATGTAGTTATCAGGTAACCGTTTATGTCGATAACAGCGTTAACTTTTGATCACCATATCGGGCACCTTTGGCCGCTGAGATCGATGTTACTCCGATAACTATTAACGTTGCGCTCATTCCCACCTAGTATAATCTTCACCGGCAGATGCACTTCATCCAGATCGGCTCTTATTGCCATGAACAAAGTCATATCTTCATCGTCTAATAAATCGATCGGGTTAGCTCGTTTCCAATCAGGGTCCATCATCCACTGTGGCCGCTGGTACATTAACTCGATACGTCTTCTGGGCGGAGCCCTAACTTTTCTTTTACCGTTTTCAGCACTTTGGCAAACACATCTTGCTCTCGCAGTCGTACTCCCAAGCTAAACCCCTCCATCTGTGAGACGTATTCGAAAAAGCCGTTTTCATCTTTTTCAATTCTTCTGGGACCAATTTCACCACGAACGCCATTGTTCACCTGCTCAAGTTTGCATCAATAACATATTAGTTAGCGTCAACGATATCGTATCATCTGTAATCATTACTTTTTACGTTTTTTTTAGTTTCCCCGGGCGGCAGCGCAATATCTTCGAAGATTTACGGAGCATTTAATGCTCGTTATTTTGTGTAAGGAGGCTAACGATTCTCTGTCATGTAGGGGCAATTATGTCATATTTTATTTGCAAGAAAATTTCCACCTAAATAACGAAGCTCAATGTATACATCTTTAATTATTCTCTCCTCCATGTATATATATTTAACTAGATAAGGACCCGTCCGATGGACGGGTTTGTTTATTAAAAAATTAAAATCAAATCTAACAAAAAATTAATTAACAACGTTGTAAGTAGAAATTTTCTTTCAAAAGTAAAAACAATATTTACTTTTTCACTATTGTCTTGTTTCTTTAACCACGAAAATTATTAATTCAAAATTATTTCGAATGAAAGATATATCACATATTCACATAACAATAATTCATGATATACTTATATGAAGAACAAAAATTAAAAATATTCATCATAGCTTAGGATGTGTATCCTCAGTTGTTGTCTGTTCAGTGGTGTTTAATTAGACACGTTAAAAAGATAAATATGATAAATCGACTAATTTTTTTTGCCTTCCAAGCTAACGTTACAGGTTCGATTCCTATATACTCGATTGCAACAACTTTATGATCAATCAATAAAAATTAATAAATTCAAAAATTTATAAGAACGATGATATATGAATCTTATATAATTCAAATATGAACATAAAATTGAAATAAACTATTTTGAAATAGTATAATTAAATTCAAAATATCAAAAAACAAAAAAGAAGCATATATATTTCTTACATATTCAAGAATTTCAAATAAAACAATATAACACTTTACTTAAAATCATCACATATTTCTAATTAGAAAATAATATTGATATAAATAATTTAAATCATGACACATGTCGCTATCTAAAATCATTAGAACTATGATATATTATAAATCTTATATAATTTAAACTGAACGTAAAAACCAAAATAAATAATTCAAAGATACAACAGTTAAACTAAAAATAAAAAATTATAAACACGATGATATATGAATCTTTGATAATTTAAATATGAAATAAATTGAAATAAACAATCTAACTATACTACAATCATAATTGAAGACAAACAAAAACAGTTAAGTAAAAAAATATTGCAAAAAGGAAAAAAAAATTGATCTCACATATTTCTAATTGAAAAAATAAACTCAAATAAATAATATGAGGATTACTTTAATTAAAATTATCACATATCTCTAATTGGAGAAGAAATTGAGATAAATAATATCAAATTTTTAATATGTTTCCTTTTTTAATAAATTTGCCTGATTTTTTTCTTGTTTAATTGAAATATAAAACACGTATAATTTCCTTATTATTATCTTTTGACATTTTTTAAATTTTTTTTATAGAAATATGAATTATTTACAATTTTTCTTATAATTATCTTTTACATTTTTAAAATTATTTAAATTTGTAATTATTTTCAATTATCTTCTTTTTTATTTTAAAAAGGAAATTTTTGTTTTACACGTGTCAAAATCTAAGATCGATAAATTTGCCACGTGTCACGATCATATGAGTTATTAATTTTGAAAACCATACTTTATATAATAAGATTCACCCTTGAAATAAATATGAAGCGTCGCATATATTGATCTAAATATAAAAACTAAAGCGCAAAAATCATGTTCGGTTAAATCACACACTTCAACAATATCGCAGCAATATAAAGCAAGAAAAGTTTCTTACATAATTAAAATTCTACTTCTTTCTCTTTTTTCATAAAAAAAAAACTGTCCATAAATTAAACTTGTATATATTAACGTGAAGATGATGAATGAACTAACAAGAGAAAGAAGTTAAAGTAGTTGATGGAAAGGTAAAGAGCATGTCTAACAAGAAGAAACATAAAAGGTTTTATAACAATATGATCGTCAAGAGACAGTAAACCTAAAATGGCGAACTCAAACAAGAGATTATTCCAAAAGGTAGCTATAATAACCGGAGGAGCAAGAGGGATCGGAGCAGCCACGGCGAGACTGTTCACGGAGAACGGTGCATATGTCATAGTCGCGGATATCCTTGAGAATGAAGGCATCCATGTCGCGGAATCCATCGGTGGGTGTTACGTTCATTGTGATGTGTCGAAGGAGGCTGACGTTGAGGCGGCAGTGGAGCTAGCTATGAGACGTAAAGGTAGACTAGACGTGATGTTCAACAACGCTGGGATGACGCTTAACGAAGGTAGTATCATGGAGATGGACGTGGACATGGTTAACAAACTTGTTTCGGTCAATGTCAATGGCGTTTTGCATGGCATCAAACATGCCGCTAAGGCCATGATCAAAGGTATATATGTTTCATTATTACCTAATTAAATTCCACATTATATAAGTGTTTTAATTAGGGGTTCCCAATATGATTTTCTGTTTTACTATGATACGTTTTCGGGTTTGATTCAGATAATTTGGTCTAGCCTCTTACTGCAAAATTACGGATATGTCAAATTAGTATGTTTTGGTTTAGTGTGATACGAGGTTTCGGTTGTATATCCTTTTTGGTTACTGTTTATAGTTTTCTTGTTTTGTTCTTGGATTGATATCATTTAGATCGGTTAAATGGGATTGTGCAGCCGTAATGTTTTTATTATAAGACAACTAAGTTTAGTTAATTATGATGTATCTAAAACCGAGAAGGGGGAGGAGGAGGATCAATAATATGCACATCGAGCTCATCAGGGGTAATGGGAGGACTTGGAGGGCATGCGTATACGCTCTCCAAAGGAGCCATCAACGGGCTGGTGAGGACAACGGCATGCGAGCTTGGGTCTCACGGCATCCGTGTGAACAGCATCTCTCCTCATGGAGTTCCCACTGACATCTTGGTTAATGCGTACCGTAAGTACCTTAACAATGACAAACTCGACGTTGCTGAGGTCACCGACATTGTGGCTGAGAAAGGGAGTTTGCTTACCGGAAGAGCCGGTACTGTGGAGGACGTGGCTCAAGCAGCTTTGTTTCTCGCAAGCCAAGAATCGTCGGGGTTCATTACCGGACATAACCTGGTTGTTGATGGTGGTTACACATCTGCCACTAGTACCATGAGATTTATCTACAACTAGTTTTCGTTGGTGATTTAATCGGAAATCTTGGAGATGTTTCTTTGAAAAAATCATTTTTATCTTGATTGCTAACATATCAATCTTTCTTAATTCGTATATTAAAATAAATGTTTCCTAAACTACCTTGATACTATATTTGTCTCTAGTTTTATATTATATTTCTTAACATGAAAACCAAGTAATCCTCTTCTTTCTTGTGGTTTAAGAGTAGATGTTTAGTTGTGAGCCTAATTGCTGAATATTCTAAACTTCAATCATCTCAAAGTCTCGATGATACGACAACATAAATTCAGTGTTCTCATACATGATGATTTTAGCGGTTTTTACATGTGGTTTTGTACAATGTTTAAGATTATTAAATCCGCTCAAATCTAGATGTTTTCAATCTATTCGAACATAGACACTTTCAACACATCTTAGGTGTAAAAGAGCGGAAATGAGCAAATATAATCTCAAATCAACGCATTGGAGTACAAAGTGACAAATCATTTGGAGATGGGAGACATGCGGTTTCGATGTTAAATGTTCCACATGCCATAAACCAGTTGGTGATCATACGAAATAACCAAAAACGCCACGATATCAATCCAATACATTCACCAATTAATCAAAAATGACAAAATTGAAGAAGTACCGTAGGAGAAACCACTACAGATGCTTCGACGACTAGTCTATGGAGGTGGCTCTGTCCAAGTTTCCCCACTTTCAAGGTCCCAAAAGTCGAGCTCCTAGCTGATACAGTCACCAGTGATGCTTTAAGCAGCGTTGTCGCCATTCCTGCATCCACAACCTCCAAAACTCAGCTAACTCCGACAACAACAAATCTCACATATTTTCCATTTTTTTCAGTATTACCAGCATTAAATCATCATCTGATCAACTAGATTACTTTCTCTGCCCAATAATTGGTAGAACTCTACATTTGGAGGGTTTTTACTGTTTTGAGTTTCGACTAGACTGGCAGTCAGGTCATTGCAGAGTCCTGTTTCCGTAGAAGAATGCTTTTTGATTACGAAATCAAACTTTTGATACTGTCTATACAAAAGTAATATCTCAGCTTGCCGCAAAAGCAATATATTCGAATCTCACCATTCCCATTTATGTGTATAACAAAGCTAGATAGACAAGAACCCAATAACATAACTGACCAATGGAAAAATTCCTCTGTGAGTGCAAATACAATTTAATCTGACTGAGATCTGCTTTGGTTTCCAAATTCCTCTGTATATGTACAAACTCCAACGAAACAAATTTGTTGCAGAGGCCAAACCCATGTCTCTTGTTGGTCAGATCTCGTAGTCTATATCTGTAGCATTCTGGGAATCAGATTGTTTCACCAACCGTTCCTGCTCATCATACCTATCAAGGTTCTCACACGGAGCTGGGAAGATGGTGCCTATCACACGCCCCTCCACGTACGCACATTGAAATATGTGCTTTTTCTTGTACGTTATCCCCACTGACATGTCCCTAAAGGTTACATTTTTAACCGGAATCTCTTTGCTTCCTTGGATACGCACTGGTACACGCACTCCTTGACCGTAAATCCCGGTGTAGTTTATGTTCTCGAGTATCGGGAAGGCTTGAGGATTGAATCCACCATCTGGGTGCTCGTTGTAGTCCGTTTTAATGACAATGCCAACTCTCAATTCATCCAATGTGACATTCCGAAATGTTATATCCCGGACATACCCACCTCGTCCTGGTGCGGTTTTAATCCTAACTCCACGCCGAGAGCTCCAAATCAGAATATTCTCGACTGTGATATTCGAGACACCACCAGACATCTCACTTCCTATTGATATACCAGCGCTGTGTTTGCACAGAGGCTTTAGGTACACATCGCTAATTAGATCAACATTGATTAGGGAAAGCAATTCTCTCTTACCTAACCATGGAGCGGATGATGAGGTTGCGGATGAGTATGTTCTTTGAAGGTCGTCCATAGGTAGTTCCATACTGGTCCCAACCGCTCTTTATTGCGATTCCATCATCCCCAACGCTGATGTAAGAGTTCTCGATTAACATGTCCTCACACGAATCTGATGCACAACAAAAAGATATTAGCCACCATTGACGCCAAGTAATGTACACAGATCACCCAAGCCCATACTCTGACCTGATTATTATCAATAAGATTATATGTTATGTCCCATTAGGTACCATATGGTTATATGGAATGGTCAGATACAATGAAAGGAGCTGTGTCGCTCTTAAACATCTGAAATTCCTGAAGGCTACATATACTAGTCGCTAGAATCCTAGTTGCAAGTAGGGAACTAAGGTTGCTTCGCCCTTTTGTTTCATTGATCTTATAGCTTAGAGGCCTAGTGGTATCACTACTAATTACACTCATCTCACAGCTCTAGCCATCTTGACTGTTTCTGTTTGGTTATTATATGTATCACATGACCTTCAGGTACCTAATTCCTTTGTTAAATATCAGAGTTGCAACGTCCTGCCAAAGTGAGAATTACTTACCCGGATCGATACCATCAGTGTTTGGGGCTTCGAACACAGGTGCCAAAATGGTCATATTTGTGATTGTTACATTTTTGCAGTCATATGGGTGAAGCGTCCAAAATGGAGAATCACGCAAAGTGATATTGGCAAAAACAATGTCACTTGACCACATTATCTGCACCAGGGGTCCTCTCGTGTGGTTAAGCAGCTTTTGGCGATACTTCTTCCACCACGTTTGCCCCTGACCGTTGATGCTACCATTATTCCCTGTTTTTCATCATAAATTAGCCAACGATCATACAGTTGACAGAATAAACGCCCAGATTTGGCAAAGAAAAGACTATTAGCCACATAAGCTGAGTAATATGTGTGGACTGAAAAGAAGGCTTTGATTATCTAATGCAGGAACTTAGTCAATTCTTGTCCCGAGCCTACACTTAAAGCCCTTGTCCACTCCAGCTAAGAGAGACATAACAACTTTCAACCAACTTATAGAGTTATCATCTTTACATTTCGATTTGCCTGGAAGTGCCTCATAATCTCAATTCAACTAGAGTTTAAACATCTAAATAGCCTTAATACATGAAAAGCCCTCATTTCAGCCACTCCCCAAAAAGCTTAACGAGGACAATGCAAGCACACCCTTAACAATAATCGAATTAAGAAACATTACACGCATCCACAAAAACAGTCCCCACAAGCAAAATTCACAAATCAATCGACTAACCTGTGACAACGACATCTCTAAGATTCTGTCCATGAATGAAACTTCCATAACGAGGTCCATGATGCTCTCTTCCATAACCATATGAAGGTAAAGGAGGAAGTAAAGGCCAATACTTTTCATCCTAAAAACGCTTTAACATAAATTACAATCTTAACAAATATAAAAGCATAAACTGCATCAAGTTAAGCTACTTCGAATCTGCTCAAAAAATCTAATTTTGCATTAAACCCTTTCCGGATAACAAACTCTGCAATAAAAAAGAAAACTCCGAAAATCGAACAAATTCTTAACTAGATCTCTTCATAATCAACAACAATTCCAAACCCTAAACACATTCCATACATAGAGATCAAAATTCAACTCAGAAATCAGAGCAAACAAACCTGAAGAGCGAGAATCTCGGCGTTCTCGGCGAGAAAAAGAGTCATATAACTAGTGAGATTAAACGGAGCAGTGAGCCAACGACCAGGAGGAACATTAAGCTGACCACCTCCTTTCGTAGCAAGCTTTGAGATCTTATAAATAGCTCTCTCGAAAGCCTCGGTGTTGACTGTGACACCATCACCGACGGCACCAAAGTCTGTTAAATTGAAAACTACAGGTCTGAGCTTCGGGAATTCTCCGGAGGCTGCGGTGGTTGTTGTTGAAGACGACCAGAAAACGGAGAAACCAGTGTAGAGATTTGTAGAAACGCCGCCGAATTGCCAGATGAATAAGGAAGCGAAAGTGGCGATCCAGAAAACAGTGACGAGAGATTTGTGGGAAGAGAGGAAACGTCTAGGGAGAGGATCTACCATGGTTTTTGGATTTAGAGGAAGAAGAAGAACATTTGGAGGATTTTTAGATCTTTTGAGAGATTTGGTGAGATGTTATGAATCAGGATTTGTTGTTGTGTGTTGCGAGATTTGAGTGAATCTTAAGGGAAACACAAACTTTGTGTGTTTGTTTAATTGTTTGTTTGTTGAAAGTTGAAACTAACGTCTAAGAGAAAACGATTGAGTGAGACAAGTGTTGTTGATGAGAGGAGAAACAAATGATTCTTTTTCTCGCAGACGGAGAGATACGGGTTAAAAAAACTTAAACCGGAAAAAATAGAATATAGTTAAATTGAAATCAAACCGAGGTGAACAGAAATATCTTATTATATAAAGTATGGTTTTCAAAGTCAATAACTCATAGGATCGTGACATGTGACAATTTTAACGATCTCAGATTTTGACATGTGTAAAGCGCAAATTTCCTTTTATTAATTTTAAAACTATAAATCCCTCCGTGGGTCTGCATTTTTCGAAAAGCACCGATGATCTCCTAGAGGATGGAGAATGTCATGTTAGTGAGGATTTCGACACTAATGCTGCAGATGAAGAAATTGTGGACGATAGGAAAAAGGAGATTTCTACGGAGGAAAAAAGTGCTTTAAAAGGTATTGCTCAAATCTCTAATGAGTTACATGTTGATAAGGTTAGTCAGGGAATTAAATGTTTTAGCCTTGTTAGTAATAAGAATCAGAAAAATAGAGCTTCAAGTGCTCAGGGAATCAAAGGGGTAAAAGGTAGTAAGAATTATGCAATGCTTGTGGCTTCACCAGGGAAAAGACTGTTGTCTAAGGCTATGACTCTTAAATCTGCAGGTGATGTTAACAAACAGAAAGCTGCGGGTAAATCTAAACCAAAGGAGGGGGAAAAAACGGATGGTGCAAATCGATTGTCGAAGAAAGGGATGGTGGCGCTCCTGAAACCACCGGCAAATACGTGAAAGCCTTGAGCTGGAACTGTCAGGGAATAGGAGCTGACCTGACAGAAAATTATTGTTAGAATTTTCGTGCTATGGTGAACAATTATCATGGAGAGGTAATAGAAACCAACAAATTGTGAGATGCAGGCTTGATCGGGCTTTGGGAAATGAGGATTGACACAATTTGTTCCCTTATTCAAAAGTGGAATATCTGGATATGATTGGTTCTGATCATAGAACGATTCTATTGAGTTGCGAAAAATCTTTGGCGAGGAAAAAACGCCAATTTCGGTTTGATAAGAGATGGGTTGGGAAGGATGGTCTTACTGAGGCCATAGATTCGGGGTTGAATCGAACAAGAAATTTTAGAGTTCCTGTTTTTGTGGATAAAATTAAAAATTGTAGAAATTCCATTTCATGGTGGAGGAAAAATAATATCCCGACAGGCCAGGCTAATATTTCTTCCCTTAAGTTGGCTTTGGAAGAAGCGAAGAATGATGATTCGATTCCGCAAGAGGAGATAAAAAGAATCGAAAATAAATTAAATGAAGCCTATCAGGAGGAGGAGATGTATTGGAAGCAAAAGAGCATAAATTTTTGGTTAAAAGTGGGAGATAAAAATACCAAATTTTTTCATGCTTCCACTAAAAAAAGAAAGGCAAGAAATAAGATTTCAGGTTTATATGGCCCTAATGATGTTTGGGAGGAATTAGAAGCAGGAATGGAAGATATAGCAACTGAGATAGTACATGAAGTATCTATTTAATGTTTCCAATACAAATGGCATCGCTGAGATGGTACATGAAGTATCTCCTATTATTACGGAAGATATGAATAGAGAGCTAACCATAGGGATTACATAAGCAGAAGTTAGGAAAGCCTTATTTTCCATGCACCCTGAAAAAACACCAGGCCCAGATGGCATGACGGCCATGTTTTATCAAAGGTTTTGGCACTCTTTAAAGGAAGACTTAGTAGGTTTGGTCAGTGATTTTTTCAGAACAGGATGTTTTGATAAGAGAATAAACGAAACAAATATTTGTTTAATTCCAAAGACCGAAAGGCCACAGAGGATGGCCGAGTTTAGGCCAATAAGTCTTTGTAATGTGAGTTACAAGATTATTTCAAAAATTCTTTGCTTAAGGCTTAAAAAAATTTTACCTTGACTAGTCTCTGAAACACAGTCGGCTTTCGTTTCAGGTAGACTTATTACAGACAACATATTGCTAGCTCAGGAAATGTTTCATGGACTCAGGACGAATAGAATGTGCAAGACAGATTTTTTGGCCATTAAAACAGATATGAGCAAAGCATATGATAGGATAGAATGGGAATTTTTGGAGGCTGTTATGTCACGAATAGGATTCAACTCTAGTTGGATCTCTTGGATCATGTGGAGTGTTAGTTCCGTTTCGTATCAAGTTTTATTGAACGGAGAACCTAGAGGAAATATAATTCCCAAAAGAGGTTTACGGCAGGATGATCCTCTATCGCCTTATTTATTTATTTTATGTACGGAGGTCCTGATTGCTAATATTAAAAAAGCAGAAAGAGAGAAGAAGCTGACCGGAATTAAAATAGCAAAAAGAAGTCCTCCAATCTCACATTTGCTTTTTGCGGATGATAGTCTCTTTTTCTGTAAAGCAGATACGGAGCAGTGTAAAATGGTGATGGATATTATTGGAAATTATGGCAAAGCTTCAGGGCAAGAGATAAATTTCAATAAATCTTCGGTCATATTTGGTAAGCGTGTAGCACACCAAAAGAAAGATGAACTAAAACATTTCCTTGGTATTACTAAGGAAGGTGGAATGGGTACTTATTTGGGTATACCAGAGAGCCTAGGGGGCTCAAAAAGTAAAATCTTTAATTACGTTTGGGAAAGACTTAATGAACGGATAATGGTTGGTCAGCTAAATATCTGTCAAAAGGTGGGAAAGAGACAATGATCAAGTCTGTTGCTTTGGCTCTCCCAACATATGTTATATCTTGTTTTAAACTTCCTCAAGAGTTAACATCTAAGTTAACAAGTGCTATTTCTAATTATTGGTGGAGTTCTAATGGGAAAGACCGTGGAATTCATTGGATAGCATGGGAAAAAATGTGTATGGATAAAGAAGAAGGAGGTTTGAGTTTTCATTCTCTAGATACATTTAATGATGCCATGTTGGCTAAACAGTATTGGAGGTTAATCCAGTATCCAAACTCATTAGTAGCTCGAGTGTTAAAAGGTAGATATTTCAGGAATGTTCATCCTTTAAATGCTAAAAAGCCAAACTCTCCATCGTTTGGATGGAAGAGTATTTTTTCTACTAAAAGACTCGTTGAAATGGGTGCAAGATGGTCTCTTGGTTCGGGTTTTAACATATCGGTATGGAGAGATCCTTGGATTCCCGATGTTAATCCACGCCCCGCAAATGGAAGAGGGAATTTGTTACTTCCAAGCCTAATGGTTAACCATTTAATTAATCCGGTTACTAAAGAATGGCACCTCCCAATTTTACAAGAATTCTTGGATCCGGTGGATATTCAAATTATTAGTGGACTAGCTATTAGTCAAGTTTATAAACCAGATAGGCTTATTTGGCATTATACAAAATCAGGAAAATATACAGTAAAATCAGGATATCGGCTTGCTCGAAGTTTGACAGAAACGACCGAATGGGGTCCAAATTATAGAAAATTACAAGCACAAGCTTGGAAAGTCAAAGCTCCACCAAAAATAAAACATTTCTTATGGCAAATTGCATCGGGATCCTTGGCAGTTACCTCAAAATTAGCACAACGAGGGATTCATTGTGATATTATCTGTAAAAGGTGTGAGACGGCAGAGGAAACAATAAATCATGTTTTATTTGAATGTTCTCATTCTAAAAAAATATGGGAATTATCCACAATACTATGGTTTCAGGTTCTTTTCCTCTAAGCTCGGAATTTTCAAATCTAGATTATCTTTACTGGAAGTTACCACCTCCTCTAGATGGGGGAGAAAGAACCAATTGTTTTGCTTGGATTTTGTGGTTCATTTGGAAAGACAGGAATAAAAAAGTTTTCAAAAGAATTCAATCTGATCCCACAGATATTTTAAATCACTCTTTGAACGAGAAATTAATGTGGGAAGATGCTCAGTTGGAACCAATCGAAACTAGTATTGATACGGAAATTTTGGAAAGCCCTATCCAATCTATAAGATGTCGGATTGATGGCTCTTGGAAATCTCGGATCCAACTATGGGTATAGGATGGTGGTGTTTTCAAGGAAATGATCAAACGATACTACTTGGTGCAAAGTGCGTCCGGAGATCCCCCTCCCCCCTTCACTAGGAGATGGAAGCGTTAATTTGGGCCGTGAAGAATGTCTTTTCAAGACGGATTGATTGTCAGGCGTTTGAAACAGATTGTTCAGAGTTAGTCTCGATGGTACAATCACCTGAAGAATGGCCCGCTTTCTCTAATCTGCTAGATGCTTTTGGACTGTTCCGTGACTCTTTCCCCTTATTCTCGTTTTCTCTTATACCTCGTTTATGTAATGTTAAGGCGGACTGCTTAGTCCGTTCTTCTAGACTTTTATTTTCCGAAGTTACTTTTGTAAACACTACTCCTTCTAATTGGGCAACCAATCAAAGAGTTTTTTTAATAATTAATGTGTGGTTGACAAAAAAAAAAAAAAAAAAAAAAAAAAAAAAAAAAAAAAACTATAAAAAGATAATTGTAAGAAATTCTAAATTTTTAAAAGTAAAAAGATAATTATAAGGAAATTAACAATTCTAAAAAAGATAATTATTCTAAATACTCACTACTATATAAACAAATAGATAGTCTCCTACTTTTTCACCAAACCAAAATCTCTTCAAAAAAACACCATTGCTTTACGGCGGCATTGCTTCAACATCATTCTGTTTTGTCAATAGGTATGATGCCTCCGTGGCAACGTTATATTAATCTGTTTACAAAACCTAAGTCTACGTTATATTCCAAGTTTTTGTCAATACGTATCATGCATATGTTATATTTATATATGTTTGACCAAAAAAAATGTTATATTTATATATTTACTAACCAAGTCGTTGTCAATACATTAACTTTACGTAACTAATATTATGTTTTCACGTGTTACAAACATATTGGTTTTGGTTGTTACTTAAACTAAATTACTTTTTACTTCTTTTTAAAATTTTCAGAATAGCTATCATCAAACAAAAGATGAAGACACAAGTTCAACATACTAACAAAGATTACATAACAATAGATCAGCTTAACAAAAAGCGTTCCTATCGTCGAACGGTAGTAAAAAACAGATCTCATCATTTGGGATGAAGCGCCTATGTGCCATCGATTTGCGTTTGAAGCTCTTGATAAGAGTTTGAGAGATGTACTCTCAGTAGCTGATCTAGATGCAGCAAGCAAACCCTTTGGCGGAAAAACGGTGCTTCTTGGTGGTGATTTTAGACAAATTCTGCCAGTCATACCAAAAGGCACCAGACAAGAAACTGTTATGGCAACAATCAACCGTTCATATTTATGGAATTATTGCTCTATATTCACTCTCGAGAAAAATATGAGGCTGGACCAAGCGGAAAAAGATTTTGCGAAGTGGCTAATAGGTATCGATGATGGCACAACACCTAAACCAAAGAAATACAGAACCTCAGATGATGAAATTGGCATAGTGGAAATAGACAACAATCTGCTCTTGCAAAACAACGGAGATCCTGTTGAATGCATTGCAAAGTCTACATATCAGGACTTCCAGTTAAGTTTCAAAGATAAAAAATATCTGATTGAACGAGCAATTCTTACTCCAAGAAATGAGACAGTCGACGAAGTGAATAACTACATGTTATCATGCTTAAAAGGAGAGCAAAAAGAGTATTTGAGCTCGGATACCATTGGTGACGACAAAAAAGAAGTGGCAAATCAACATATTCTTTACCCCACAGAATTTTTAAATTCGTTGAAATTTCCTGGTATTCCTAATCACAAACTAGATCTCAAGATAAATGCACCGATCATGCTACTGAGGAATATAAATCAAAGAGAAGGACTCTGCAATGGTACAAGGTTAATATAACTCGCCTAGGCAAGAGGATTATTGAAGCAGAAATACTCACTGGAACTCATCTGGGAAAACGTGTTCTTTTTCCTAGAATAAGTCTCACACCAACAGATGCAAAATGGCCTTTTAAACTAAAAAGACGCCAATTTCCTGTACGAGTTTGCTATGCAATGACTATTAACAAGAGCCAAGGTCAAAGCTTAAACAAGTAGGTTTATATTTGCCAAGTCCAGTCTTTTCTCACGGACAATTATACGTCACACTATCAAGAGTCACTACAACTGCAAGACTTCAGATTCTTAAAGTTGGGACAAAACATTATGATAGCAGTGTTCTACAAAATATTGTCTACCAAGAAGTTTTCAACAACATATGATCCTCATAGAGAGATGAAAATCATAGCCTATAAAGTTATATCTACAGTTTGTTTTTTAATATTACAATTCTTTTAGTTTCCAGATTTGTAATTTCGATTGTACATGTTTTCTTTGAGTTTCATGTTTTAATCATCATCACCTCTAGATTTAAGATTTTCTTAAACATACACTCACTGCATTATGAAAAATTAAGGCAAGTCAAAACGATATGATCCATTGCTAACCTTAGGCACGTCTGTAAAGATGAAAATTTCGTCTCTGCGGTTGGCCTACACATCTCTTCTCATATATGAACTCCATTGAGAGATCCCTCGAAAACATAGAAGCCAGTTTAATTATATGACTAAAATCTAGAAGAGTAGATAGTTCTCATCGGATATATGTATGAAAAATGACCAAAAATAGAAAGATTCCACAAACAAAAAACAGCTTACGTCGTCAGCCATCTGTGCAATTTATTTGCCATTTGAAGTCCACTTCAAGAATGAGCTATTCTCCTTGACAATTTCTATAACTCTACTTCTGTAGCCATTGTTGCTGATTCATTATGGACCCTGGAGTGCGTAAAATCATTAGAAAACCACTAATAATTAGTAAGAACCTGAAGTAGCTTTTGGATCTCATAGCTACTCAGATCTTCAACTTACCCTTGGTTCCTATCACATAAACTCTTAAGTCTCTATAACACCTACAAATAAAAAGAAATTAAGAATATTTAAAGAGAGATGAAAATCAGAGCTTATACAGTTATATCTACAGTTTGTTTTAGTTTCCAGATTTAAAGTTTCGATTATACAATTGTCCATTAATTCTTTTCAATAACGTTACATGTTTGCTTTGGGTTTCATGTTTTATTTTAATAACATATTTTCTTAACTTCAAGCTATTTATCAATAACATTCTTTGCAATATGAAATAAAATACAATCGAAATAAAAAGTTCATCATAAACTATATGCAATAATAAAACCTGAAGTAGCTTCTGGATCTCACAGCTACTCATACTTTCGACTTCCACTTGGTTTCTAATTGGCTACTATCACAAAACTCTACAGTCTCTAACACTTACAAATAAATATATAAATCCTTTCTCCTATTCAGAGCAATCTAATCCGACAAAACCAATACACAAACCAAACCCTATAACAGAAAAAGGTCAAACAAACTTACAATTCATTCGAGAGTTCCCAACAACACATGAAATTCAAAACAGAACCAGATTAAGAGACTATCCCATTTTTTTTGCAAAAAATCATACCAACCGGAGATGTGGATAAGAGAATAGAACCATCTCCTTCATGAGATTCGAGCTAACAAATAACCTGAGATACAGGTAGGAGAATCGGAGGTGATGATGCGTCAAAACATAGCCGGCCCTGACCTCAAGCGGGTAAACGTCTTCTACATTCTACTTCTTCGAATCGTTTTGATTTTTCCTTTTCTTGGAAAATCTGTACGAGTTGTTTAATTAACAACATGGGCCTATTGGGCTATTGTCGGGAAAACGGCCATTTTCAACCCCAACTATTTGGGGGCGGATTTTTCCAACCCAAACTAAAACCCCCCGTCAATTTCTACCCAAACTCAAAACTAATTCAAATTCAAAACCTAAACTAATGAAATTTAGCCGATTTCAACACGACAGAAGACGGTGTTAGTTCGGGATTTAACGGCTGCTGAGTCAGCGATATCGTGGCATTGACGTGGCGGAAAAGCGGCCATTTTCAACCCCAACTATTTGGGGGTGGGTTTTTCCAACCCAAACTATTTGGGGGCGGGAAAAAATAAAACGTCGTCGTTTTCACTGACGTGGCTTCTGGTCAATGAAAACGACGACGTTTTATTTTTTTCCCCTTCAAACAACGAAACGACGTCGTTTTAATTTTGGGGAAAAATTAAAATTAGGGTTCTTCATTTTCTCTCGAAACAGAAAAATGTTCGTCGATTTTATGAATTCACAGGCACTGTAAACGGAATCTGAAAGAAATGTAGCAATAGCAAGAAAAAGCAAAATTTGTTCCTGAATAGTTTGGTCTAGCAATTGTGTTCTGTTGGTGTCGGATCCCGCACCAATAGTCCGGGATGAACCAAAGATTGCCATGTAATCAAGGTAACGGCCCACGAAGGATAAAGCCCATTAGACCCGTGAGTCGGAGGAACAGTCGAAGTGGTTATCACCACGAGGAGAGTCCGAAGTGACTGCACCTCGACATAAGTCCGGAGTCGAAGTCACAGTTAAAGATTTTGTCTTTCTTCCTGCAGTGGAATCATTGTACAGACATTCTATCTGGAAACTTGTCTGAAATCAATTGTGTTTATAGTCTCGTGACCTGAATCATCATCACTACAATTCACAAAAATTTCAATCCGCATAACAATTCATGAACTCTAAAGCTATGGTACCACACTGCCATTCATTAAAATTTCAACTCGACACAAATGGAGACAATACCATATTGTTTTAGAAATCATACAACCCCAAGATCCATCACATGGTAAGTAATACACAGTCGGACTATCGAATGATAGATCACCTTCGATATATAAATAGTTTTTCTCTCACGACCCAACTACGTACAAGATTACATGAATATAGCAGCAGCTTGGGTTTTGAATTTAAATTAGTTTTGAGTTTGGGTAGAAATTGACGGGGGGTCTTAGTTTGGGTTGGAAAAACCCGCCCCCAAATAGTTGGGGTTGAAAATGGCCGTTTTTCCGCCACGTCAATGCCACGATATCGCTGACTCAGGAGCCGTTAAATCTCGAGCTAACACCGTCTTCTGTCGTGTTGAAATCGGCTAATTTTCATTAGTTTAGGTTTTGAATTTGAATTAGTTTTGAGTTTGGGTAGAAATTGACAAAGGGTCTTAGTTTGGGTTGGAAAAACCCGCCCCCAAATAGTTGGGGTTGAAAATGGCCGTTTTCCCGGCTATTGTCTCTTTCTTTCGTTGTTGTAAATGAGTTATAATTGAGTTATTAATTGTTTAAATGAGAATGAACTCTTTTTGATTTGGTAATTAATCGCTATCAGTTTTATGAAGAGTTTTACGTATATGGTTTCCATAATTCAAATAATACGTTTAAAACTGCATCTTGCCAAATTTTTCCTACAAAATTTAAACATGTACAATATTATCAAAAAATAACTATGCCATATTGTTTTGAAAAGAAAAAATTATTGTTACTTTCTTCTTATATAACATTCGATTTATAAATTAGAAAAGTCTATTCAAAAATTAAAAATTATATATTTTATGTATAGAAAAAATATTCAGTGGACAAAATCTTTTATTTATGCTGTATTTTTGAAAAATAAAAGAAAATGATAATATCGACCGGCAACCCGGCAACGCCCGGGTCCTTATCTAGTATATATATATTTTTAAGAGAAATGGTTTCTTACAACACTTAATTTATGGACACAATTAGCACTCAAACCTTAAACTTCTACAAATTGTTTTATTATGAGTAATTACACTACATACCCTAAGACTGAGAAGTATTTAAGTCAAAGGAGAAGTGGCAAACCTGTAAATAAATGATCATTTGAAAACATGACAAAAAGATTAAAATACCCCTAAAATCAAACACTTCATTCTTTCTTCATTCCTTCTTCGTTTCTCTTTCCTTTTATTATTTATTTATTTTTTTTCTTTTTTCTTTACTTTATCAAAACCCCAAACAAATGATTCTTCTTAATTGTGAAACTGATTGCATCTAAAATTATGATATTTTGAATTCATTAAACTCGTCGCATTTTTCTGATTAAAATGTACTCCATAAACCTTAAAAAAAATTTCGGTATAGAGTCGTCGTATGTTTGGGTGTCGTTCGTTATTATTGAGCTTCTGTTAGAGATGATTTGAGACACCGTCAACCAACGACGCTAAGAACAAATCTAGTGATAGTTAAGCATCTTTGTCTCTCAATTCATTTATCGTCATAGTCTCACCTATGTCATCGCCAATATAATTTATATCCCGTTCACTATCACCACCTTCTCTTCAACCGCAATATATTCTTCATTCACATCACCATCACCTCCTCCGCCACTAACATACAATTCAACACAACCACTACAATGTTAAATTTACTTCACTCACCTATCACAACCACTACAATGTTCTATAGTGATATATCATATGTAAACAATATTAATAGAATATTACGATGTATTGATATATATATCCATGTATCCGATAAAAAACAAGATATCACGACATTTAATTATGTAGTAGAATATATTATCGATGGAAGCATTTAATAAGTGATGGCCCACTGTAAGTTCCATGACGCATATATCTTCTACAGAAAATTTCCGTTTTTAATTTGAGGGGCAATTTCGTCCGAATTTTACCAAACCAAAGTTTTCTCTCTCTTGTTTTGCAAAAAAAAAAACTTGTGTATGCCACACCTAATTATTTCTCAAATAATTAGCATGCAGCTAATTGACTCTTTTTTTATTAGGTATTATTAACTATATTTTTCTACAATTTATTATATTTTCGTCAAAATTTATTTTTCGAGTAAAAAATTTCTACAACATGCAAAAATTTTCCGTCAAAGAAAATTTCCGTCAAAATTTTCCAGCAAAATTTTTTCACAAAAGTCAGAATGATTCCTTGAACTTCAGGATGATCTTCATAAAAAGTTTGGATTTTCTTTTATAAATAAAAAAAAAAAACAGTACATACAAACTACATGATTATTGAACATTCGTTCTTGTGTATAGTACTAGAATGTTTAACCAGTAAGCTAAATTTTTCATTCGAGAGAAGTCTAACAATAATATAGGTGAAACACAACGCTGCATATTGGTTAGGAATAACTACACCAAATGCCACTTTTTTTCAATTTCTTTCAAATCTACCACATTCGTACGTAACTTCCTTTCAACTCCTACAACATTTAGTATTTGAAGTTACCAATTTCCCTCAGAATTAACGTCTCTGCACCGTTTTGCTTCCCTATTTATCTCTCTTCCCTCGAGACACGTGCGCTTTAACCGATAAACATTATATCTCCTGAGACTAAACAATTAACTTTCGTTTTTGTCTCTAGATCTTGTCCCCGATTGGAAATTCTCTGTAGCGTCTAGATCTTGTCCCCAAGTTCATCATCTTGCTATATTATCATGAATCCCACATCTTGTCCACCAATTGTTCTCATTTAAGAGTTTCGAATTTTTTTTAGATTTTTTACCATCTATTTTGGTCCACAGATTAGTTGAGCATTATTTTCTTCACCTACTCGGATTATTGAATTTTTTTTTCCTTCTATTGCAGAATAACATAAAGATCCTGTTGTTCTAGACTAAATCCAGATTTCTGGCGGGCAAAACTACACCATCTGGCGATGGACAGTCAAGAGAATTGGATGATAAAAATCATCACGCTTAATTTTTGATCTAATTATATTACTGATAATAGATTTTTTCACACAATTAATCCTAAAACACTATTGTGTCGTTGTAGTATTTTAGGGTGTCAATCCAATCTAGTGTGATGCAAACAGATGAGATGTGATCAGAATTTGCTAAGTCAAGCCAAGCAGAGAGTTGTTGTTTTCTAACAGTCCTAATGCGAAATAACAGAAATGAAATGAAACTGAAATGCAAACTAGCAATAGCAGGCAGTTGAATAACAAAGCAGGTAAGATAACAGGCAATCAAATGGATGAGAGATTCCTAAGGACAGGGTAATCGAATAGCGTGGTCTCCTTAATCTATTTAGACGGTTGACAAAACTTCACAGAAGCTATCCCTTGACAACAAGTTCAAAAGCAAATCAATTCACCACCGTGATAGAAATTCTCAAGCAGAGCTAGACACAGACCTAATCACCATTAGCGATCTCTAACTAAGCAGGCAATATCGAATCAACTTGTTAAAGCCAATACCCGCTCTAAACGGCCAATACCTTGGGATAGAGACGAGTATCTCTGGAATTAGTGGATCAGACATTCCATCAAACACCTTTTGGGTGTGGGAATGTCTGGATTCATTTTCCAGTTGATCAGAAAGGAACAAGCAATAAGCGCAACTAATCCAGAAGGGATTCAAACAATCTAAACTCAACCATCTAAAGCGACTAGGGCAACCACGACTACTCTATCCCATCCTCAGAAATACAATTCACTACTCAGACATAATCAAAAACAATAGCAATGAAACGATTGAAAACATGATAACAGGAAATGATAAAGACTGAAACAAAAACTGAATTATAAAATACTTGAAAGCGAATACAAAGTCGCAGGAAGAACACACTGCGGCTATGAAAACAAGTCTAGGTAAAAACTGAAAATAAAGACTGGATGCCCTCGGGAAAACCCTTAGAGGCTGCTTATATAAGCGAGAAAAAAAGTTAAATAAGGAAAGTTCGGGATAGTGGTCTTCACAACGAGACTTTGCGATCAAGCATCTGATGGGCTGAAATGGGCTTCCCTGTGATCGAGTGAAACTGATCAAACTGGGCTTCGGGAACTCCGTCTTGCGATCGAGTGGTTTGTAGTGAAGACGAGATGGAATGGTCCAGCGACCTTGCGATCGAGTGGTGCGATCGAGTAGATGATGTGAGGTGGTGATCGAGTGATATGTCCTTCATGACAGTTTCTGGGGTTGTGATCGAGTGGTTTTGCCCTTCATGACAGTTTCTGGGGTTGTGATCGAGTGCTTTGCTCTGTCAGGGCTCCGAGGTTGCGATCGAGTGCTTTGGCTGAGGGAGTGATTGAGCGTTCTGAATTTCTGTTTTGTTTCTCCTCTGTTTGAACTCCAAAAGCATCCAAAGTACCTGAAAACAACCAAATATGCGATGCACATGCAATCCTAATGCAAAAACGTCCTAAATATGCAAAACACACTAAAACGACTACTAATGAGATGAAATGTGATTGAAACAATGACAAAGTGATGAAGAATGAATGCTTAAATCATGCAAATTATAGACATATCAACTCCCCCAAACTTAGTCTTTGCTTGCCCTCAAGCAAACAAGAAAACATAAGCGGGAGGAGAGGTTTGAAGTTGGGGACTCAGAACCAAAACACGTGATGAAGTAATTAAGCTCAATGTCCAAGTTAATAGTTCTAAGATGCGAGGTGAACGACTTCTACTTAAAAACTTTAGCCATGCTCTGTCAAGATCCAACTCACACTCAATTGCATAATGCGTCAAAATCAACCAATCCCTTTAACATTCATTAAGTTCAAAATCATGAATCAAGCTGTGCAACGTTAGTGAACTCGTTTGGCTAAGGACAGGTTATGAGACAAAGATGGTCCCTTTAAGGTGGTTCAGATTTTAATAACAGGGGACTCTCAATAAGAATAAACTGAGCTTTAGAAGAATGCTAAAGGTAAGTGCCAACCTATGCATACAAGAATAGCATCCCATCTACCCAATGATATAAACTGTGAATAACAAGTAGATGGTCCTATTTCTAAACCCATTGATGATCCTAAGTCTACCCTTTTGCACTAAAGGCATATTTCGATATTTTTCTTGGATCAATCTGTCTTTTCTTTTCTTTGGCTCTTGTTCTTAAGGAGAAACTTTCTTATACTCTATGAGTCTAGTCTAGTGAATTGGTTTTTCTTAAACTCTTATGGCTCTTATAATCTTTTCTGTTTTTGTTGCCATCTTTTTTTTTTTAGAGCATAACTTAACAATTCTTTACTTCCCAAACATTCACTAGACCTGAGTATGATTTTCAGCTTCCTTCTCCTAAAGACTTTAACCCGTTTTTTTTTCTTTTTCTTTTCACACTCAATCTCAATCCCAAATAAGTTCCCACCTAGTCCTACCAAGTCCGAAAACGCGGATTGGAACTACATGAGATACTACTCTTGTCGGCTCAAACCTAACACGTTCTACCAAGCTCAATCCTGAAATAGGCCTCACATGCTCTCACAAATAACATGGCTTGAAAGAAGGGTTGGTTAAGGGTGGGGAAACTACTCCAATAACAGAAGCAGCTACTTGGATTAACAAGAGTGGTGAATAAGTGAAAGAAAATCCAAGTATGTATTCTATCCACGAGTTCAAAACCGATGCAAACATGATAATTATAAGTCAGATTCAAGTTCAAATTGACAGGGAAAGGTTTCATGACATGCTATCGAGTGGTTTCTATAGAACATGGTGCGGTTTTACTTCAAAGTCATTCAAATGCATCAGACAACTAGTAACGAGGGCATTGAGTTTATTCAGTAAATCAACATGCTTACAAGGTTATTTCCTCATTATCCCCTATGCATATGCAACAATCCTAAATGAAACACTCTAGACTCGATCCTAAATGCAATGCAGCTACATGAGCACTCTGTTTTTGTGGAATACATTTTCAGAAATTTTCAAATTTTTTTGTTTTTTTTCTATGTTTTAGATGATATGTAGACTCAAATGATATTCACAAAAAACAAGTCAAATACGTCTTGAACCCTCCCCCAAACTTAAATTACACAGTCCCTTGTGTAATAAAAATTTGTGAAAGAATTCAAGATAAACACAAGAAACAAAAACAAAAACGGTATTTACAATTGTGTTTTGGTGTGTTACCTCAGGAAAATTGCCTTGCGATGTAGTCATCCATCTCCGCTTGAGTGTAATCCGTAGGCATGATAGGTCCTAGCTGCGCTTCCACCATCTCTTCATCATTGTGCTCAATTGCAACCCCAGCAGGTTGTTGAGCTCGGCGATCATGCGATCTCCTCCTTGACATTACTCGCCCTTTGCTTGATGAACGAACTATCTTCGCATTCTTCCTCCTCTTGTGTTCTCTGGTCTCGTGAGACGAGTGCCTTGCGGGTTCTTGCGGAGCGGCGCGTTCTCTCTGTTGATAGGCGGATTGCCTTGGCGGGGCTATGTCATGGCGCCTGGACGGCATGTCTTCGGGCGGGTTGTCTCTTGCGACGGCAGTAGTCGATGATGTGCAGCTGAGGGCCTTGATGCACTTTTTGATGATTTTGTCCTGAAACTTGCACCATTTTTGAACTAGACTGAGCTTCTGGTGTGATTCAGCGAGACTCTTACTTTCTCGTGAAGGAGGCTTGTGTTCTTCGAAGTGAAACCTGCTTGTGTCATAGTTCTCCCAGCTAATCTCTTCATTGTCGCTCTGTTCTTCTACTTCTTCAGCAACATTTCTGGATGAAGAGCCTCCAATCACAGCATGGAGAGTTTCGATGGGTGGTGAGAAGTCAATGTTGTCTCTCACCGTGATGGTCGTCATCTCGCGGAATGGAATGAGGAATTGTGCAGCTCCTACCGCCGGATGGTCAAACTTGTAGGCGTATCTCTCATCGTGCATTTGGTGCTCGATCACATGGGCAAGCTTAAGATGGGCAATGTCCATCCACCTTGGTTCAGTTGGAGCCGATGTCAAAGGTACTTCACAAAATTGGAGAATTGGTGTCACCACCCCTCCAACGCAAAGAGCGCCTTTTACTCTCTTCTTGCTATTGGATAAAGCCCACCCTCTGTAGCTGCATAGGTGGTTGAGAAGATACATGGACGGAGGTGTGTCGCTTGTATCGCCTCTCATCGTCTCGCCATTCTTGGTGTAACGGAGTAAACTCTTCAACGCCAAGTCCAACGTCTCCATGTCTGGGTTGGTTAAGGTGGCGGATATACTTCTAGCATAGGGGACATTGGCCAGGGCACGTTGGAAGTAGCGGATAGCCGGATTGCGGATGGAGTTGCTCTTAGACCTGGCAGAACTGAAAGTGGTGTCATCTCCGATTGTGTTCCACAACGCCTTAATCTCATCTCGTAGGAACTTTGGTTTCGTTCCCGTGCCACTAGGAAAATCGAACATTTCTTCCAACATTTTGATGGTAATGACGTAATCGCGGCCGTCAATGGTGAAGCTCAAGTATCCCAGTCCTTCTTTTCTCAATTCTGCAGCTGATAGCCCTTCAAACAACTCCACTTGAACAGTCGAAAGGAATTGAATGGTCTCTTCCTTATAAGCAGGGTAAGGGTGAGACATTAGTGTCGCCATATGACACTTTTCGAACAGCAGCTCAACGTCCTCCAGAATTCCAAGATCCGCCATGGTCTCGGGGTGGGGATACCTTGTTCCCCAGAAAGGATTTCTCTTGAAGAGGTTGTAGTAATCCTTAGGAGTGAGATTATCTTCTTTCATCAGCGACTTGGTTGTCTTACGGACTGGTTCTGGAGTATACTCTGCATCATCCTCCATGTCTTCATCGACGAGTTCATACCGCTCCGTCATTGGCCGCTTCCCTCTTGCGATTTCTCTTAGTCTTCGGTCTTCAGCAACAGCTAGTTCTGTTTCTTCCACGAACCGCTGATACTCTTCTGCTTCCCTTTCTGGTCTATATGACCAAGATTCAGCTTCTTCAACGTTGAAGTCAGCATCCATGGATGATTCGTAGCTGTGCGCACTCATCTTGAAGCTGCAATCGATTTGAAACTCACCACTAAAGCTTAGTAGGTTAGTGAGAAATAAACAAAGGGAATGAGAGAGGTGACTTCCAGTTGTGACAGTGTTGCGATCGAGTGAGTTACGGGGCGAGAGACGGATCCAAAAGCACGGTCGAGTGATATCTGACAGAGATGTGATCGAGTGCCTTGGTGGTCTAGGCTTCGCGAGTTGCGATCTAGTGATTTTAACGCTCTATTCTAAAGAACAACACTTGAAGCAAAGTAAGATTTGAGAGCGTTTTTGATGATGAAGTAGAGAGATAAACTAGAGAGATGTTTTGAAATCGCAAGTGATGCAGAAAAGTGAAGAGTAGAGATACTTATCTCCCTTTGGCGATTTGAATGTGTGGAGGAGGTGTGTTGCCTTTAAATGGACGGATGGGATGGAATGACCCTTTATGATGTCGGCAGGATGGGTCTGCTTTAACCTACGCGCCTTGTGATTGAGTATGGGCTGTTATTGAAGTTCTTGTCGGACACTTTCACCTACCCTTGCGATCGAGTGAAATGGGTTAGCCAAATAAATGACCACTCGATCTCACCAAGTGTGTGTTGCGATCAAGTGGTTTAAAAACATTGTTGAAAAGGATGTGATCCAGAACCGCTAGATCGCATGCCCGAGCTCTCCACTCCTATGTTGCGATCGAGTGGTTTAGTAAAAATTGAAACAATTTTTATTTCAACAGTCAATCGCACACTTGTTTATTACTCCAGATGCTATTTATTCCCTGAGAACCAAAACACATCAAAAATACCAAGAAAATAAAAAGTATATACAAGGATAATCATGGGACTTCCTCCCAAGTGAGCTTGTTTAGAGTCTCTAGCTTGACTCCTCACACTTATTAGGCTGAAAAATTGTGAGAGAGAGAACTTGAGAAGTCCTCTCCTTCACTGAACTCATCGTCATACTCAGCATCCTCTCTTGACAATTGTGCAGCTGAGTACTCAATTCCTCTTTCCTCAAAGTAAGCTGCTTCCTCTTCTGGTGGATAGTCCTTTTTCTCTGACCTTTCCGAAGTGGATTTCCCAGTAGAAGTAACGTCCATGTTGGGCTGAGGTTGAACTCCCCTTTGAATATGACTTAGTATGTCTTTAAGCTTTTCAACAGTGTGGGTCAGCTTCTGAATGGTTCTTTCTTGGAGATCAGATTTCCTTTTGAGCTCTCGCCAATCAAGCGCTGAAGGTATACTCGATTGAGTGATTGAGTTCGAAGGTTGAGTCTGGACTAGAACTGGTTCCTTCACTTTTGCAGCCTCAATTCCTTCTCCCTGAACCGCTCTCTGAGTTTCCAAGGTCTTTCCCTCTGTTGTTGATCTTGTTGGAGTTTTGTTGATGTCAAACTGCAACTTGACGTGCCTCCCAAGGTTGAGATCAATCTTACCATATCTGACATCTATTAATGCTCCCACTGAGGCCAAGAAAGGTCTTCCTAAAATCAGAGGATCCTTAGGTTCTTCATCCATGTCAAGCACAACAAAATCAGTAGGCACTTCTACTCTATTAATCATTACTGGCACATCCTCCAGCAGGCTAAAAGGTCTCCTTGTAGTCCTATCAGCAAGAATCAAGGTGATGTCGCAAGGCCTGTACTGGACAAATTCCAACTTCCGTGCCACAGAGAGTGGCATTAGACTGACTGAAGCTCCTAGATCACATAGACAATTGCTGAAAGTCGATTGCTTGATGGAACATGGTAGAGTGAAAGATCCAGGATCTTCCAACTTTTCTTGAATAATCCTCTCATCAGTGGCTTGAATTGGATTGGTATCATATGCATCACCTGAATCTTGATATATGTTGAGCCTTTCCAATATCAAGTTTCTCACATCTCTGTGAGGGTCCGGAATCAGTTTGAGGACTTCTATTAATGGCATCACTGCTTCCATCTCGTCAATTTGTTTCTCTGCAAGAGATTCATATTTGTCTTTCCAAGTTTTCCTGAACGTCCATGGGAGAGCAAGTGAAGGTGAAGGACTTGGCTTGAATCGCTTTACCATTCTCTCGATTATAGCAGCTTTCTCTTCCAAGGCAGACTGAGTTTGATGGCTGGATTCAGCTGAATGGTTTAGTTCAATAACTGAGACTTCAATCCGTTTAGAAGCCTCCCCTTCCTGAACTTCACTGTCCTCAGTGACTGAGTGCTGGTCATGTAGAGTGGCTTGCTTCATAGCGTCATTAATGTCAAACTCCATCTTGAAATCGTTTCAAAGATTAAGATCAATCTTCCCCTTCTTGACATCTATGACTGCTCCGGCTGTAGCTAAGAAGGGCCTTCCGAAGATTAAAGGGTTTATTGGATCTTCATCCATTTCGAGCACTATGAAGTCTGTGGGGACTTCAACATTTCCGATCTTAACAGGCAAATCTTCTAATAACCCATGAGGTTGTCTAACAGACCCATCAGCCAGGATCAAGGTGTTGTTAAAAGATTTGTACTCGCTGAAACCTAGTCTCTTGGCCACAGAGAGAGGCATGAGACTGATGAAACCACCTAGATCACATAGGCAGTTACTGAAGGCTAAAGGACCTATAGAGCAAGGTAAGGAAAACGAACCAGGATCTCCCAATTTCTTAGGAGGTGGCACAAATACTATATCCTCGGTCTTTGCAGCAGATGGTTGTTCAACTGTGGTAGCTACTAGGGAAGCTTGTGATCGAGTAAACTGCTTGTCAAGTATGGGCTCCTCTAGTGTTTGGTCAGGTACAATGTCATCTTGACAGAAATCCTCCCCTTCTTGGACCACAATGCCTGTAGTGATGGATTTAAGGTCATGTCGAGTTGGCAGCTCTCGATCATAGCGGATAGTGATGGCGTTAGCAGTATACTCCTTGGGATTCTGAATTGACTTCCCTGGAAGTCCAGTAATCTTGGGAGCAGAGGTTGACGTAGTTTGGCCTTCCATGTATCTGACCTTTGAGGTCAGTGCTTCTACCTTGATGTTGAGATCGTTATAACTGCAGTCTATCTTGTTGTTCAATTCGGCCAGCTTCTTAGCGATCTCTATTGAGCCTGTTGCTTGTCCTTGAAGAAGCTGTTGGAGCATTTGCTTCAGGTCTGAGTCAGGAGTGCTAGAGGTTTGTAGTTGATGTGGTACAAACCCAGGTGGTGGATGCTGTGTTTGATAACCTCCCTGAAACTGTTGCTTAGGAACGAACCCTTGTCCTTGGTTGTATGGTACGAATGGTTTGGGTTGGGTCTGCTGTTGTTGAGGGTAGACTTGATCCTGCGGGTTTGCAACATTGGTACTCCTGTAAGACAGATTGGGATTGTTCTGCTTATAGTAGTTGTAGCCCTTGTTGTAGCCACCTTGGTTCTGAATGTAACTGATTTCAGCAGACTGATCATTCTCCCCCTCTTGGACTTGGAATTGTTCATCTTCAGGGACGAAGTGAACATGCGTCTGTTGCACTTGCAGGAGCTTGTCAAGTTTTTCATTGAGAGCTTTCATCTCTTTGTGGTGCTTGTCATCAGTGTCAGTACTGGTGCGGATGCTTCTGTCATATTCCTCGTTGTAATTGCCATCCGACTGAGCTAAGTTTTCAACGAGCTCCCACCCTTCTCCAACGTCTTTGTTGAGGAAGTTCCCATTGGAAGCGGTATCAAGCAGCATCCTTATCTTGGGAAGGACGCCTCTGTAGAGTGTGCTGAGAAGAGAAGCTTTTCCAAAGCCGTGATGAGGGCATTTGGTCTGATAACCTTTGAAGCGCTCCCATGCTTCACAGAAGGTTTCAGCATTCTTCTGAGTGAATCCGGATATCTCATTCTGGAGTCTTGCTGTTCTGGAGTTGGAGAAGAATTTAGCCAAGAAAGCTTTTTTGCAGTCATCCCAGGTCGTGATTGAACCCCGGGGTAGCGTCTTTTCCCACAGATGGGCTTTGTCTCCAAGTGAGAATGGAAACAAGCGAAGCTTGAAACCATCTTCACTTACTCCATTGATTTTAGTAAGGCCACAGAGCCTTTCAAACTCGTCAAGATGATCAAGCGGATCCTCCATTGGCAAGCCGTGAAACTTGTTCCCCTGAACCATTGTAATGAGACCGCTCTTGATCTCAAAGTTGTTGTTCTGGACTGGTGGAGGAACAATTCCATAACGCTGGTTGTGATTGTGTGGGAAGTCACCAGCACCAATGTTGTTGGTTGGTCTTGGTCATCTACAATATCAGCCATTATGTCTGTTGCTGTTTGTTCTCTTAGTTGGCGAGCGATACGGTCGATGTTATCGTTGAAAAGGAGATTTTGATTTCCTCTTGACCGTGTATGCATATAACAGGTAACAACAAGGCTTTAGCAGACCAATCAAAGATGAGTCTGTAAAGCTGGTTGCTGTGAGTACCTGAAACACAGACAGAAAAACACAATGTCAGTATCCTGTGTAACAAAAACGAACTTGATCTTAACGATTCTAATGATCTCAAATATAGCAAACAAACACTAAACTGGCAACGACGCCAAATTGATAATAGATTTTTTCACTCAATTAATCCTAAAACACTATCGTGTCGTTGTAGTATTTTAGGGTGTCAATCCAATCTAGTGTGATGCAAACAGATGAGATGTGATCAGAATTTGCTAAGTCAAGCCAAGCAGAGAGTTGTTGTTTTCTAACAGTCCTAATGCGAAATAACATAAATGAAATGAAACTGAAATGCAAACTAGCAATAGCAGGCAGTTGAATAACAAAGCAGGTAAGATAACAGGCAATCAAATGGATGAGAGATTCCTAAGGACAGGGTAATCGAATAGCGTGGTCTCCTTAATCTATTTAGACGGTTGACAAAACTTCATAGAAGCTATCCCTTGACAACAAGTTCAAAAGCAAATCAATTCACTACCGTGATAGAAATTCTCAAGCAGAGCTAGACACAGACCTAATCACCATTAGCGATCTCTAACTAAGCAGGCAATATCGAATCAACTTGTTAAAGCCAATACCCGCTCTAAACGGCCAATACCTTGGGATAGAGACGAGTATCTCTGGAATTAGTGGATCAGACATTCCATCAAACACCTTTTGGGTGCGGGAATGTCTGGATTCATTTTCCAGTTGATCAGAAAGGAACAAGCAATAAGCGCAACTAATCCAGAAGGGATTCAAACAATCTAAACTCAACCATCTAAAGCGACTAGGGCAACCACGACTACTCTATCCCATCCTCAGAAATACAATTCACTACTCAGACATAATCAAAAACAATAGCAATGAAACGATTGAAAACATGATAACAGGAAATGATAAAGACTAAAACAAAAACTGAATTATAAAATACTTGAAAGCGAATACAAAGTCGCAGGAAGAACACACTGCGGCTATGAAAACAAGTCTAGGTAAAAACTGAAAATAAAGACTGGATGCCTTCGGGAAAACCCTTAGAGGCTGCTTATATAAGCGAAAAAAAGGTTAAATAAGGAAAGTTCGGGATAGTGGTCTTCACAACGAGACTTTGCGATCAAGCATCTGATGGGCTGAAATGGGCTTCCCTGTGATCGAGTGAAACTGATCAAACTGGGCTTCGGGAACTCCGTCTTGCGATCGAGTGGTCTGTAGTGAAGACGAGATGGAATGGTCCAGCGACCTTGCGATCGAGTGGTGCGATCGAGTAGATGATGTGAGGTGGTGATCGAGTGATATGTCCTTCATGACAGTTTCTGGGGTTGTGATCGAGTGGTTTTGCCCTTCATGACAGTTTCTGGGGTTGTGATCGAGTGCTTTGCTCTGTCAGGGCTCCGAGGTTGCGATCGAGTGCTTTGGCTGAGGGAGTGATTGAGCGTTCTGAATTTCTGTTCTGTTTCTCCTCTGTTTGAACTCCAAAAGCATCCAAAGTACCTGAAAACAACCAAATATGCGATGCACATGCAATCCTAATGCAAAAACGTCCTAAATATGCAAAACACACTAAAACGACTACTAATGAGATGAAATGTGATTGAAACAATGACAAAGTGATGAAGAATGAATGCTTAAATCATGCAAATTATAGATATATCAATTACTCATTCGATTTGACTTGTCCCCGATCTAATTTTATTACTCATTCAATCTGAACTTGTCTCTGATCAAATTCTATTACTCAGTCGATATGAACTTGTGACCGATCTAATTCTATGACTTATTCGATCTGAACTTGTTTTCGATCTAATTCTATTACCCATTCGATCTGAACTTGTCGTCGATCTAATTCTATTACCCATTCGATCTGAATTTGTCCCCGATATAATTCTATTACTCATTCGATCTGAACTTGTCCCCGATATAACATATTATTTAAATAAAATTATATCCAATTGTAAACGTGCAACATTTATTGCAGCCTGCTTCTTCGTGACACAGCAGTCTGTCACCATCAAAGGCAATTTTGTCCACAAATTTGCATGTGGCAATGAAATGTAGTAGATTTTAAGAACTATTTCCAAAAAGTGGTACATTTTGCAAGATTCCCTATTGGTTAACACTAGGATGTGCACAAAAATGAAATTATTACCATTAATGATTAAATTTTGACATAATGAGGCAACTATTAATGATTAATCTTTGACATATTAGACAAAACACCAACAAAAAAATTTAGAAACACATTTCTTTAAATGTAGGAAGGATTCAACAGTATTTAGGAAAGATTCAATAGTATTCAGGATGGCTTTCATAAATGTTTATGAAGATCTTCCTAAATTTAGGAAGGATTCAACCGTATTCATAAATCTTTTCGGAAGTTCTAGGAATTCTTTTTGAATTTCGTAGAATATTTCCTGAATTTCCTGAATTTCGTGAAAAACTTTTGGCAGGAAAATTTTACTTTTTATTTATTAATTTAGTTAGATTAATAATTTACATTTAAGGTTTAATTAAAATTTAGGGTGCTATTTTTGGAACTTTGTAAATGTGATGTTATAAATGGAAAAAAAATATATTTTAGTGCAATTTTGTCAATTACCCCTTTTTTAATTGCTTTTTTTTAAAAAAAAGAGAAATTGTATTGTATAACCAACAAGAAAACTATAATTAAATTATAAAAACTATAGAATGAAAATTTCATTTGTTAATCAGAAAGTGTAATTAAATTTTGGGTGTGATTGGTGACATGTGTTATTATGTAGTATCATTGATTTAGGAAGATAACTCAAAAATGTTACCAATCATGATATGTTTATAAAATTTTGCATTAGAGGTTGAAGTTTGTTAAGTTATGAATGAATTACATTTTTGAGTTATCTTCTTTGTAAAATTGCTAAATCAAAACTTAACTCAAAAACATGAAAAATCTCATGAGTTAGGATGTGGTAAGTTGAGTTATAATTTTTACTTTAAAAAAAAACAAAAAATATTTTTAAATTATAATAAAATGTCTTAAATTAATTTGAATAATGAGAAAAAATTGTTATTAGTATCTTACTTTTATTCATAACATTTCATAAAAATAGGTAATTAAATTTCTTAATTTTCTTAACATCTTTAAATTTTTAAATTTATGTTTTTTATTTGTATTTAATTATCAAAAACTATTTCTAGGACTAGATTTAATACAGATGAAATTTAAATATGCTATGAAATGTAAGTCATTCATTTTTTTTCCCAATGGTGGACTTTATTCAATATACCAATTGTTACAAGGCTAAGCTAAGCCAACACACATTAACGGATTACAAAACAAAAGTAAGCCCAAGAAGAGCCCAATAATGCACCGTCTACGGAAGAAGATTGGACAAAGGAAGATCACCCAAAGACACGTAATTATACACGTGTAAGATGAGCAAAAGTAAGATTCCCATCTTCATCCTTCGCCATCGGAGATATCGATTTTCCGGTGAAGAAACCACCGTCGTAATTAAATCGACGGTAGATCATCTGTTTTCACCAGCAATAGCAAAACAGCAACATGGAGATACTTCGGAATAATTAAACTCAACAAGAGAATAAAATCCAATTATTCCAGAAACTGTTGATTAAAACCAATCGAATCTCTAAACACAATTAACAGCTAAAGGCAATTTAAATATGCTGATGAAAGTGCTTCATATCTTCAACTGAAATCGCAAAGCGCATAGATGATTTCTGTAAACCGAAAACTCAAAGTATGAGCCAGAATAGACATTGTTGGGCGTAAGCTGCTACCACTCCACCATCACAGATCCGAAGAGAAACTGAGAAACAATCAACGGTAAAGGTACCGTGATAGAAAACAAGAAATGACGAGAAAACCGGACAATGCCGGAGAAAAACTAAAGCTAGCTATCGTCGCGAGAACCGATCGATACTAGACGAAAAGCTATCCAACCACCGCTATATGAGCCGATAGCTAACAGATAGATGCCGGAATACAAATCGGACGGCCAAAAAGAAGACCAAGTCGCTCTCTCTCTCTAAAAGATTTGAGAGAGAAAAGAGAGAGAGCCACTATTTTGTTTGACATTCTATCGTGAATAGTGAATATGTCATTTGTTTTATAACTATTATGTTAAAAAATATATTTTTCAAATTAACTATTTTTAGTATTATTTTATTTTATTATTTAATTTTTAAGAAATATTATTATTATTATTGATATTTAATTTAATTAGTTTTAATATTATATACTGCAACTTTTAAATCACAAGAGTTACCAGTCACTTGTATTGATTAGACGGATAACTCATATTTCTACAGCAAATTACTATATCAGTCTACAGTTTATACCACATCTATACTAGTATTTTCGCAACACTTTGGTGACGGGTGGGTAAAAATGCTTCTGGGTTAATCGGATATCCGACCCGTTTTTTAAATTCCTTCACAAAAAAATTTGTTGGGTCGGATTATATTTAACCCAACTCATACAGCGGATATCCCATATTTAATAATTTAGATATTTAGAAGATTTGATTAAGATTTAGAATTATGATTCTCCTATCATCTTTGTTTGATTTGTTTTTAACTATTTTGAATCATCAAATAATACATAAAGTAAAAAAAAATCTATTTTTTTCTGCATATACTGTGATTCAAAATTTTAAAAACGGACATATATTATCCAATTGACAAAAATGTGTGTTCAACGTTCTACATCGATTAAAATATTTAGACAATGATTCAGAATCATATCATACATAAGATCAACATTAATAAAATAAATGAGTTTTTTTGCAGAACGGGTTTGGCGGGACGGGTTTTTGAATCAACAATAATAAAAAGATTAAATATCATTAATCTGCCACTTCAATATGGATTAAATCCTTCTTTTTTTTAATACCACCAATATTAGACATTTTAAATCAGTCTCATTTAGAAAAGATTGTATAAAACCAAAAATTGTCAGTTGGTATAATGTTACTTAATAACAATATTTTAAAACTTCAAAATATCATTAACATGCCGTTTATTACATATTAAATCTTCAGTTTATTAAAATATAAATGTCTTAGAGAATGATATGATTTATAAACTTTTATATATAATAAATAATCATTAAATTTTAAAATAAAAACAAATCACGGGACGGGTTAAGAAATTACGGAACGGGTTATATTTCGGAAAGGATTTATATGGCGGACGAATTTGAATCAATATTTATATACCGTTTTAATACGGGTTAAATTTTCAGTTTATTAATAATTGTTTCCTAGACTCGTGGTATACCGTTACTTAATAACAATTGTAAACTATAATATAAATAAATATGTTATAAGGAGATACAATTTACAAAATATTTTTATACTAACTTTAAAATTAAATCACCCCGCGGTACACCGCGGGTTAAAATCTAGTAATTTCTAACTAGCTTATCAAAGGAATATTAACAACATACTACATGTAAGCTAGTTAAGTTGTGAGTAGATCTGAGGGCTATTGAACTTAAAAATGTCACAATGTCATATTTGTATCAGGATCATCAAGCATCCACAGTCTTTTTCCTTGGTCACACCTAACTGATTGTAAATATCCATTACGAATCCTTCTAGTTTCTCAAACCTCTCCTTGGGAATAACAAGGAGGTGATCCGCCACAGTAATATTACCAAGTCTCGTGTCAAATTATAGCTGAAAGGTAAATTAAAAGAACAAATCATGGATCAACTTCGGTAGTAATCTAACATTTTTGCGAAAGGCTAGTCTTAAATCTAAGCTGAAACTTCCATCAAGCAATTTGTATAAAGCGAGCCTACCATCAACAAGATTCATAACACAAATTCTAAAAATAATCTTGAATCATTTACACAGAACCTGATTTGCAAATAAGTGGAAAACCAGAGCTAGATCTAGAAATGATACCATGTTAGGCTTAAATACCTTCATCTTTTGCAGTTTTTTGTACTCCACCTTAAGCGTCTCGAGTTCCTTCTCTTTGTCGTAAAGATGCTCACCACTCGTTTAAATAGATTAGGTAGGATTAGATATGGGCTTCTTAGGCTTAAGGGATCCTTAGCTTCCTGAAAAACGACCATGCAGTCAGGTTTCTCAACTATTATTACAATAAATAAAAAATCGAGTGAAATAGTGGGTTGTAGTTTAGTATTACTTCCTGCACAAAGTACTGCTCTGTTGCAGTTTTCTGCTTTTGCTTATCTTCCATTAGTTTCAGGGTTTTCCGCTAGCGGTTCTTCTGTACAACAACCTAGAGGTAAGCTTCTTTAATCTGCAGTACGATTCTTCCATTTAATACCAAGTTCTGTTTTCTTCTTTGATAGTGACGATACTACTTATCTTTTCTGAGCTTGAACGTGATTCTTGTTTCTCCAAGTTCAAATAAGCCAATCCTTAAGGTGTTCGTAAATTCCATATGAGTACACTCCAGAAGAATAACAGATCATTATAAGCTTGAAAGGAAGAGAATTAGTTGATAGTGAGAATAGAAAAGCCCATAAAAGCAACAAAGAAAACGAGACAAAGAAAGAAGAACATTTGATATAATCATAAACCATACGGTATAAAAGGATATTTATTGGGCGACCTTGCTATTCTCCAAGGCAAAACATGAAGGATAATGTTAAAACATGCACACATCTTGGTAACTATTAGTAATGGGCCTAACTCAACACCCAAAAGCTAGCTCAAGGGAGGAGGTTTGCCTCATACTATATATATTGCCCAAGGATTTTATTTCTTTCCGATGTGGGACTCTAACACACCCCCCTCACGCTCAGGACTGGACATCTGAAGCGTGAAGTTTGTGGGACTGGACATCCACGGATGGTAGCCCACTTTCAAGAAAGTTGAACCTTGGCCCTGATACCATATTAGTAATGGGCCTAACTCAACACCCAAAAGCTAGCTCAAGGGAGGAGGTTTGCCTCATACTATATATATTGCCCAAGGATTTTATTTCTTTCCGATGTGGGACTCTAACAATAACGTTGGATATATATTTTTCCTGAATTCTCACCTGAGATTTTCTTGAGGATCCACGTAGACACTTTGAAAAAAAGTAGACAAAGTTATAATATGCAAGTTTTTATCAAAAACAAATATGACCCTATTAGAGATGCTTTGACTCTCATAATTGATGTCCGAATTTCAATTACCTATGTTGAAGTAAAATGAGAACAAGTGAGAATCCCTGACAGTATCGGTAGAAATCTTCTTGTGCGTGCTTGACAGTAATCCTGGGCTGACTTAGCAAGAAAAAAGATGATCAACTTGCATCCTTTTCAAATTCTAATATTACACGATCACGAATAGGTAGACAAGTTTTGAACACTCTAAATTAGAAAATGTATTTAGCAAGAGAGAAAGTAAGGTAGAAAAGTACCGCTTCAACTTGTAGTGCTTTATTATTGTGAACTCCAGTTCCAGATACTTGAATAAGTTCAACTGATTCCATCGTGTCGGTTTCGTCTGATGAACCTTTTCTCTGTCATTCTATTTTTGTAACCAGAACTCAAGCGACCTTAAACGTTAATGTAACTATAACAATTATGAATAGAACTGCAACCACACAGATCAGCCAATCTATAAACATGTGCTACATTTCGATGGGAACCAATACCTTAAACAAGGAAGATAATGAAAAACTTCAATGGGAATGTGAACATACCGCAGAAGTAACCAGAAACTTCAGTCTCCTGCGTCCACAAGGAAGTGTAAAGTAACACAAAATTAGTAATCAACATAAACATGAAAACCACAGATGCAGTATAGATCCTGGAAAAGAATCACCATGAAACAAGAAAGGTACTCAAAGAACAAATATGCTTCCTCGAAACTGAGCTGCATCAAATTTAGAATTATCCAAATCAAACCAAGTAAAAAATAGAATATTATAACATCTTATAACGGTAACAAAATCAATGACATAAACCTTGAGAAAGAAGTAGCGAAACCCTTAAATACCTGACCAAAAATGGTTTATATTCCTGAAGAACTCATAGATGATGAAGTCGTTCTTCTCCCTCTTAAGTAAAAACCTAAAAGCCTCACAAGATTATGATGTTGAAGTTTCTCAACCCACGAGACTTCGTTTACGAACTCATTGTCTCCTTGTCCTGATTTCATTGACAATCTTTTCACAGCTCTCTTCCCCAGAATCAAGAATACCCTGGTGATTATTGAAACACATGTTATGAGATTGAATCATCCAAAAAAACGTCTAACTAAGATCATAAACATAAGAAACACTTATCAACCTTATAAACTGCACCAGATCCACCTTCACCAAGCACCAAGATGGTTGTTTGGAGAGAAGTCATTAGTTGCTAATCTTATAGTGTCAAAGTCAAGTTGCAATAATTGTGCCTCTGTAGTTTAATGGTCTTCCACATCTTTGCTTGATCCTAAAGCAATAAAGCAAAAGGGTGTTTAAAGTTAAAACTCTCGAGAAAATAGTTTTAACCTAAAGATTTGACTTTTTGAATAAACGTTTTACCTTCAAGTCTCTGTTTTGCTTTCTTCTATTCCTGTCAACAAGAAGTAAAAGAGCATCTAAGTCAACATATCAAGAACATGGAATATTAATAGCTGTAATTTGCTAAACATGTATTAGTAATAAGCAACTCGCAAAATCCAGTTTCTAATACGTTTTGTGCCTAAGATGAAAAGCAGTTAGCACAACCAGTTTCCAGCCATATATATTATTTGATGGCAAGTCAGAGGTTTTGATAACGATGCCTTCTTCTGGAAGGAATTCCCTTGCACCTGTGTTACAGATAAACATACCAAAGCTAAATTTAATGAGAAAAAGAAGTGGCAGTTAACAGAAAAGTCGATGACAATCAGGTTTAATTTCGTGCGTTCTGGCAGCTTCCCCTCAGTTTAAATGTAAATCAATCCTCCTCTATAAATGCAGAGCTTCCTCAGTTTTAATTAGTCTACTGGTCATTTTAACAAATGAGATTCAATCCCTAACTTTATTATGTATAAGTGTGCTGAAAACAGAGTTGACATATGCCGACACTACATAATTTAATTGCTTTTAAATGAGTATGTTCCCAAACCCTCTCTAACACAATCACATTAGCTAGCACCATACTTAAAAATTGACCCCCTTCTCATATGGTTTAGACTCTAAGAAAACGTTTTGTCAAAGAACTTAAACAACTAAACATAATTCAGGAAACAACTAATACAAAACCATCCTCCTAAGCGACCTAAAGCAAGCGTGAAAACATGAACGCTCAATAATAAAGAGAACCTAACACAAAGAACTGAACCCCACATAATCAATAGCCGAAAAAAACTGATCTATACAATCACTTTGGCCAACTAATCACAAAGAACTTCCAACATAACATTAGCTCTCTAAAGAATAGAAGGAACGTGAAATCCAAATCTTGGAACATCAAAATCTATACGTATCTAGAATCATCGACGACCTATAAGCAAGAGATATACCACATAAATTAAAAAATTCAAGCAGCTTAGATATCAAACAAATAAACACATCCAAAGATAATTGCTTAAAAACCAGTGAAAGAATTACTGCAAGATTGTCATAGCAAATGTAACTGATACCAAAACAATTACTAGCACACCCTACATGCTATCAAATCACAATATTGATACCGACCAAATACTGATAAAGGCATGAAATAAGATGACCTTTTAAACTCTTCGAAAACTAATTCATATATATACATCCTGACTTACATTTACCAAGAACATGCAAAAAATCTATTCACATGTCTAGACTCATTACAGTGCTAAGACCAAAAGCACAACCAAACAGAAAAAACTTTCCAATTCACTAGAGAGATGGCTAATATGCAGAGCAAAAGATTTTCTGGAAGCAAGATCCTTAACACTATACGCAATAGCTTCTTTCTTTCTTCAATAAAAGAATAATAATTTAGATGCAACATCTGAGTTATCCAATAAAAAATAAGACAAACCAGTAACAACATACATTCAAAAGGATCATCTGTTGGCTGTTGCGGAACTGCAGTTTTGAGCAATGTTAATGTACCAACACCAGCTTGCTGCCAGAAAAAATTGATATCAACATATTTGTAAATAGATATTGTAATTTCAAACTTAGACCATCGTCTCATGTCAGTGTAGCATCAATCAACCGTAAAAATAAAAAGTAAAGGGAGAGCGAAATATGGACCTCATTTCTTTGTGCACTCTTTGATCTTTACTTTGCTTCTCTTTTAGCTTTTCTGAAACAGTCAACTTTAACCACCAATCCTATCTCTTCAGCCACCAACTGAAACAAGAGAATGAAATTAAGAAAGAACACATAACTTTTAGAAAAGAACGACCCATAAAGTACATAGCCGAGTCAAATCTAATGAAAACCACATGTAGGATGTGTTCAAAGAGAGGCTAATGTTACAGAATAAAGACTTCGCCACAACAGGAAAAAAAACAAAAAAAAACAAAAAACAAGAGAAACTAATGAGAACCTTTGGTATCACCTAATATCTTTGGAAAGGCACAATCTCCAAAGTGAGAATAAATAAGCCAACAGACGCAACAAAGAATGTTTTTCTTGGAACTTCAACAATTTCCAAACACACAAAATCGAGAAGAGAATAAACATAGCAAATCACAGACATATCGTAGATCAGAGAAGAGCTTTCACTCTCCATAGCAAATCTCAGACATATTATAGAGCAGAGAAGAACTTTCACTCTCACAGACATTTGAGTTAATGAGAAAGACTAAAACCATTTGGAAAACTAATTTCAAGGCTGGGTTAGTAATATAAGTTAAAGCAAACAGCAAGCAGCAAACATGCATACCTTTAGAGAAAAATTCAACCTGCACGCTTTAGACTATATAAAAAAGAAACAAGTAGTAGAATCCAAATGAGAGACACCACCATATAAGGCAAAATTCTCCCATACCAGAAAGAAAAAAAAAACAATGGTAGATTTGGTTGAAATAATGAAGTCAACCATCTACTATTAAGAAAAAGGTGATAAGACGCAATGTAATCAGAAGAAGAAAATAGCTTCATGGAGTTTTTACATTCGCTTTAAAAAAGAAGGATCAAGAAGAAACCATTTTCCATTGGGAAACGAACAGAACATGGCAGAGCTTGCACTCTCGACTCCATGGTGGCAACAAGAAGTACTTCTCATATAAACAGAAACAAAACAATCACGAAGCCAAAAAGAATATTAAAGGAATCAAACCAACATTAATGTCACTCCAGCTGTAACCTTCAACAAATAGAATACGTAGATAGGAATAAAGGATATTTATTGGGCCAGCTTCCTCTCTTTTCAGCTATGCAGTTAAAGCAAAGAGCTTCTACATAAACATGAAAACCACAGATGCAATATGGATCTTGGAAAAGAAATCACAAGCGAGTAAAAAGGTCATGAAAAGTACATATTAGACAAGCGAGTAAAAAGGTCATGAAAAGTACAAATGCAATATAGACCCTGGAAAAGAAATCACCCATGAAACAAGTAAGGTTCTTATAAACTGAGCTGCATCAAAACTGAAATTATCCAAATCAAACCAAGTTAAGAATATAATTTAACATCTTATGACGCTAACTATCACTGATGATCTGTTAGAATTGAAACCATTCCTAGAGGTATTTGAACCGGCTAAGAACTTGAAGACTAGGGCTCTTGACCTGACTTAGCAATCCCAAAAGAACTGACATAAAAAGATTTGGTAGAAATGTTGAGTCTTGTCAAGGTTTGAAACATATCTTGCTACAATCTGAAAAACATATAAGCCTATAGTAAAAAGGAGAATTGAGTAAGCAAACATTTACTAGAAGTTACTAGCTCCCCTATTCGGAAAAGATAAAATCAATTAAAGTAGGTATAAACATAGGAAACGAGTAAAGCCCTTTAGCACAAGTATTGATCACATGTATATAGAATATTATGTAGAGAAGTAGGAACCTATTTGAATCTAACAAAAAAAAAAAAACGGTACAAATGAAAACGCACATATATCTCATAAGAACTTAATCCTAGGAAATGATGACGCTTAATAAACTAGGAACGCCTAAAGACATACCCTAAGAGGACCAATGCTTTCCTCTCTGCGATGTAAAACTCTTTATGTATTACAAAAACATGAGTAATAAGCATTGAACATAAAATAGTTGTATCATCTCATAGAAATCAAGCTAAAAAAATGGCAAATAATAGAATGAATTTAAAAGTTTACTTCCCCTTATGATTCTCTTAGCCCCTTGATACGTTTGAATTGAACAAGCACTTCTCTTAGACCTTTCATTCTTGGAAAATCTATTCAGTTCGTCCTTGATCTTTTTATCCACTATAGAATCTATCTTTCTCAATATTCAGGATCAACCATCTTGCCAAGGGAAAAAATCAAATCTTGATAGGATAAAAATATTGATCTGCTCTGCTAAATAGGATACCTAAGCCCATTTTAGATTCTTGATAGAAAGACAATTTTAAGGTTTGGTGATATCAATTAAAGCAAACAGAAAAAAAATAAATAAATATATATATATATATATATATACCTTCAGGGAAATATTCAACATATGCGCATGTATGATTATTAGCGATTAGTTTACGTCTCTCATAGTTAACCTGCACACATTAGACAAAAAGTTATACAATTAAAATCCAAATGAGAGAAAGAACCATATAAGGAAAAATGTTTACCTTGCAGGTCACTTTGTCCCACATTGATAGATCTCCCATTTCATTAGAGAGATGACGTATATGCAGAGCAATATCCGGCAAGGTGATTCAACATCTGAGATAAACAGGAAAAACTAGTAAGGCTATAACTATATGTATTCAAAGAAATCACCTGTTGCTGAAACGCCTGTTTTGATGTAGCAATACCAACTTGCTGCCAAACAAAAATGGTGTCAGCATTTGTAAATAGAGAACTGTAATTTATGTTAGAGAGAAACGTTGGAACAAATTTGGCTGGGCACTCTATGATCTTTACTTTGTTTCTCTTTCAGCTTTTCTGAAACAGTCAACTTTAACCATCAATCCTATCTTTTCAGCCATCAACTGAAACAAGAGAATCAAAGTGATGTGAGTGACGAAGAAAATCTGAAAAGCACACAACCATACACGAGGACAAATTATATTTGATTGAAATAATGAACTACTATGTAAGAAAAAGGTGTAACCAGAAGAAAAAGAAAAATAAGTACATTCTTGACAGTGTTTTTCAGTCTGAGAAACCATCTAAAATCTAAATCAAGTAAAAATTAATCTAACGTCTAAAAACAGAAACCGGAAGACCATCAAAAGAAAGAGATAAGGAAATTGTCGCAAGAGTCAACCAATTAGGAACCAAAATTATCATACAGGTCTAACCTCTAACAGAGCTTGAAGATAATAACTCACTTATTTTGTTTTTTTTTTAATGACAAAAGAAAAGCCAATAAAGAAGTAATGATCAATCAGGTATGCTCGAAGGAAGCATTTCAAAAGGATATTGACACAGCATACAGAAGTATTGATCAATCAGGCATAGAAAACCTGTTAAAAGAAACAATAATGAACATCAGAGACGTGATAAAGATGAAAGGAACACAAACTAATTCAGTAAAAACCCAACATCTCAATGAATTTCAGCTCATGTTGCAACCAAATAAATATTCAGTAGTAATAATTTTCAACAGCTATTAAACCAAGGATTGAATACCAATTGGAGGAAAACTCTATAGAAAAGCTACACTTACCTGGCGAATTTCCTCAGGTTGAAGAGTACATTAAACGTTTAGATGCTTTCAGTTCTCCTTCTGAAAGAGTCATTCAACAAATTGATGTTTCGAATAAGAAAAAAAAAAAAACAGAACAGCCAAGGATATGAAAAGACCATGTTATGATTTGAAAGAACTCTCGCCTCTGGTTTAATCATGTAGAATATTAGACATAGGATATCTTCAAAGAGTACATGTTCATTGGGAGTGATCACCACCCAATCTCCATTCTCCAGCCAGGTATATATATGCACTTGAACCTGCAAATGTGGTTTTCTTCAATATCAAGGGAAAAAAAAACACAAAGCTGCCAAGATCATATGTTAACATTCATAGGAGATAGATGAGCATACCAATGAGGCATCATATTATATAATGAATGGTAACGAGCAACAGCTCACTTGTACCTAGACGTATGTCTTAGTTTCAATACGAGTATTCTATGTTCATGAACTAATGGATAGTGAATTCAAAATCTCAAGTAGACATTTTGTTTCATCAAGAAGGCCACATATGCCACAAGGAGGGAAGAGACGTGTACCAATATTTAAGACTAGGCTCAGATGACTTATCCTCCTCAGCGAGAATAAAGTATGCAAAATCTTTCAATCAAGAGAGAATGAAACACATCCCACTACTAGACTGATCCCGCAGCAGAAGGGTTAATTGTACACACCTGAAATATACCTCACTCAAGATGAGATTGATACCACGGGTTGCCAAATCCTGTCATAATGTTTTAAGAATAGTATAGTTAATAACCAGATCATCCAATGAAATCCAAAAATCAAAGTAAAGTATGAATACAAAATTAGGAAACAAGTAAAACCCCTGAAACCATAAACAGCCACAAGATAACGTGCAATGTCCAATCACTGCTCAAGCAGCCACCAAACACAACAAACCACTGCATCGACAGAAGAAAGCCACATTTGGCAATTTATGAGTCAAAGCCTAGTATACAAGCGTTTCTCACTTTGAAAAAACTCTACAACCTAAACCAAGTAAGTAATATTGGTATAAAAAATAAAAGAGGCAAAACCTGAGGACCATTAAAAAAGAGAGACCAAAACGTGATATCCCCTGTATCTGCATAAGAAGTAATTTCAACAAGTCAATAAAGGTAACCAATGCAAAAAGGAATAAAACAGTAGAAAGAAAACACCCATGAATCAAGAAAGTTCTTCAAGACAGTGCAAGAGTTGCCCCATATAATACAAAAACTTAAACAAGGTGATCGCTGGAAATAAACGGAAAAGTTACATAGCAAAGTTTGACACACAAAAAAATCTCACACGCATCAGTGTAAAAAATGTAGAATTGCAATTCAACATTTTTACTTTTGTTTTTCCAAATATCATGTGTCTTGTGTAGTTTGTACTTACGGAAGTATACATTTTTCACTCATCAGCAATAGATCAATAGTGGTAAAGAACTTACCCTCATTGTGATGCCTAACTTGTTACTTCTGGTCTTCATGGAGGTGACTTTGAATTGCGAGAGGGCAGCCACTGCTGCTGCTCTTTGTGACGCCTGACTTGTTTATTCTGGTCTTCATGGAGGTGATTTTGATGATGGTGTACAATTGAATGCAGATATAAAGCTTTATCCTCTTGTCTTGGACCCCCTTGGGTTCCATTTGAACTTTCTCGCCTCAATTAAAGCAAAGAGCGCCTAAGTCAACATATCAAGAACAAGGGATACTGGTCATTTTATAAATGCAGAGCTTCCTCGGTTTTAATTAGTCTACTGGTCATTTTAAAAATGAGATATAATCTCTAACTTCATTATGTATAAGTGTGCTGAAAACAGAGTTGGCATGTGCCGAAACTACATAATTTAATTGCTTTTAAATGAGTATGTTCCCTCTCTAACACAATCACATTAACTAGCACCATACTTAAAAACATACCCCCCTTCTCATATGGTTTAGACTCTAAGAAAACGTTTTGTCAAAGAACATAAACAACTAAACAGAGTTCAGTAAACAACTAATGCAAAACCATCCTCCTAAGCGACCTAAAGCAAGCGTGAAAACATGAACGCTCTATAATAAAGAGAACCTAACACAAAGAAGTGAACCCACATAATCAAGAGCCGAAACAACTGATCTAAACAATCACTTTGGTCAACTAATCACAATGAACTTCCAACATAACATTAACTCTCTGAAGAACGGAAGGAACGTGAAAATCCAAATCTTGGAACATCAAAATCTATATGTATCTAGAATCATCGACAACCTATAACCAAGAGATTGTAACCAAAGCAGATAAGATATAAAACAATGAAACTGATCCAAAGACCATCGTTTAAAAACCCAGTGAAAGAATTACAGCGAGATTGTTAGCAAATGTAACAATATTGATTACTAGCACACCCTAAATGCTATCAAATCACAATATTGATCAAATACTGATAAAGGCATGAAATGAAAAAAGTTTACCTTTTAAACATCTTCCAAACTAATTCATATATATACACCTTGACTATCATTTACCATTAACATGCAAAAAAACCTACATGCCCGTCTCTTCGTGGCAGTGCTAAGACCAAAAGCACAACCAAACAAAAACAACCTTCCAGTTTCACTAGAGAGATGGCCAATATGCATAGCAGAATATTTATTTGAAGCAAGATCCTTAACACTATACGCACTAGCTTCTTTCTTTCTTCAACAAATGAATAAGAATTTCGATGCAACATTTGAGATATTCAAAAAAAAAAAGAAAAAGACAAATCTGTAACAACATACATTCAAAAGGATCATCTGTTGGATGTTGTTGAACCAATACCAATATTAAGGTACCAATACCAGCTTGCTGCCAGAAAAAATTGATGCCAGCATATTTGTAAATAGATACTGTAATTTCAAACTTAAACCATCGTCTAAGTCAGTGTAGCATCAATTAACCGTAAAAATAAAAAGTACAGGGAGAGCGAAACATTGGACCTCATTTCTTTGTGCACTCTTTGATCGTTTTACTTTGCTTGCTTTTCTGAAACAGTCAACGTTAACCACCAATCCTATCTCTTTAGCTATTAACTGAAACAAGAGAATGAAAATTAAGAAAGAACACAGAGCTTTTAGAAAAGAGCGACAGATAAATTAAATAGCCAAGTCAAATCTAATGGAAATCACAATTCAAAAAGAGGCCAATGTTACAAAATAAGAACTTTGCCACAACAAAAAATTAAACTAAAGAGAACCTTTGGTATAACCTTATATCTTTGGAAAGGCACAATCTCTAAAGTAAGAATAGAAAAGCCAATAGAGGCAACAAGGAAAACGAAACAAGGAAATAAAAACGTTTTATATAATTATAAACTTACAATATGAAAAGATATTTACTGGGCCAGCTTGCTTTCCTCCAAGACATCGAAAGTTATGTGTATTTACAATAAAAAAGTTGTGGTAGAGTAGTATTGACAGATGCTTACCTCTTCACGCGCCGGAACATTTTTGAAAGCAAGAGCTTTTGCTGAATCAAACAGCCTTAACCAACATTTCAAAATATAGAACAATATTGCTTAGAAAACTCTTTTATTTGCTTCTTGGTTTCTAGATTTGACTGTTCTTACCGATCTAGATGATTTATATATGATTTATAGATATGGCATCCTAAAAGCAATTTCTTCCCTAACTCAACATTATGGATTTTTGGTTGCCACCGGCGATAGTTATCATGTTTACTCAAATAAACATACGTGGTCTAAGTTGTTGTAATTTCTACCACTTTCCTGTGAATGTGAATATACCGCTTAAGAAAAAGTGAAATGAATGGCAAATATACACAAAGTCAAATCATACCTGATAGAAGAAAAAGGTTTATAGATAAGAAGTAATCAGAAAACCGGAATTACAAGCACTATGCATCCTTGCTGTCCAGATAGAGCGCAAACCATCTTGACTCTCCTACAAGCTCTACGATCTAAAAAAAAACAGAAGTTACTCTTAGTAATTGGGAAGGAAAGTCAACATCTCAAGTTTAATATAAGAATAAATAACAATCAAAAGACGAAAACCTTGATACAGAAACCACCAATAAAAACTATCAACTGAAGAGGCCCGTGGCTACCAATTAGAAACCAGAATCTTCAGTCTCCTGCATCTACGACAGTGTAAAATAACACAAAATGAGTAATCAACATAAACATGAAGGTTCTCAAGACAGTGCAAGAGTTTCCCCAAAAACATCTAAGCAAACAGTTTTAGGAGTTACTTAGCATTAGACTGATCAATATTATCGCAGAAGCAGCAAAAAATGCATCATAAGGACTTCCCCTAAACAAAAAAAAAAACAGTACAAAAGAGAACCTTTAGTATCACCTTATATCCATGGAAAGGTACAATCTTTAAAGTGAGAATAGAAAAGCCCACAAAAGTAATAGGGAAAACGAGACAAAGAAAGAAAAACATTTCATATACTCATAAACTTACGGTGTAAAAAGGATATTTATTGGGCCACCTTGCCATCCTCCAAGGCACAACTGAAGAAGTGTTGATCATATACATATATATAATCGGTAGAACAAACAACAATGAACACGAATGCCAGACAATAAATAACCAGAAAAGGTACAAAGCAAAGTTTGAGACGTTTGACCCAAAAAAACCGCTTCGATAGACATATCCACGTTGAAAGGGTTAAGGAATGTATATGAATTTGTTCAAGGGACCAAGGTGGTCTGACGAAACCTAAGGACCATTAATAGAAAGAGAACAAATGCTTTCAAAATGAGATTGGATACACCTGAAATATACCTGACTCAATATGAGATTGATGACATGGGGTTGTCAAATGCTGTCATAATATTTTGAAAAAAACAGTCAATAACGAGATCATCCAATGACATCCAAAAATAAAGTAAAGTAGGTATACAAAATTAGGAAACGAACAAAAACCCTGAAACCATAAATAGCCGCAAGATTCCAATCAACGCTCAAGCAGCCACCAAACAATACAAACCACTGCATCGACCGAAGAAATCCACATATGCGATTTAAAATGAGTAGAAGCGTTTCTCGTTTTGAGAAGCTCTACAACCTAAATCAAGTAAGTAATATAGGTGAGGACCATTAAAAGAAAGAGCCCAAAACGTGATATCCCCTGTATCTGCATAAGAAGTAAGTCAACGTGTCAATAAAGGTAACCAATGCAATAAGGAATCAAACAGTAGAAAAATAACCCGACCAATGTGATTTGTGGAAATTTTCTTCGACTCTTCTCCCATAATTAAACTAAATCACTGGCACTGATAGATACCAAAAGCAACTCGAGTAATTGCGGTACCTTTGTGTGCACATGAAGTGTTTGGCGTTGCTGACTCAGGTCTTCTACTCTCCCTGACTCTATTTCTTGATTGGTCAAGCCTCTTCACTGACATTGCCAATCTTCCTCTTTGATCAGCAGATACCTGGAATGAGGACAATAATGTCAATCGCAAAAACGCCTCTGACATCTAAAAGTTTGTGCGAAGATGACAGATAAAGAAGGGTACTGCCCTCAGGACACATAAGCTTAACTGATGCGAGTCAATTAAGACAACTAAGATAGTGAGAAGACAAGAGTTTCTATTTAGGAGTTAGGAGATTACTACATGCAGATCCGCAATTCCATATTTCATCAATTCGCCACAGACGAGACTGCTTAGTATCTGAGGACAAAAATCGTTTCAATTCCTTCTTCAATTGGTTCAATTAGATGTACACTCTTTTAGTTTAGAAAGATACAAAGCTTTAGCACTCAGCTGCAAACTTCTAGCCTCGAGATCCACTTTCCAAATCTACAAAACAAAACACAGAAGCATTTATTGAGTTTAAAAACTAGAACAGAACGGTATAAATATTAAGCAAGTTAATTGTTAATACCAAGACATCAGCTTCTTCTAATCCAGACTTGCTCTCAGTAATCTTCCACATCTTCTTCCCCGTAAAAGCACATAACTCTATCAAAACAAACCTCTACTCTGGTTCTATGGCACCAAAAAATGTAACAACTTCGAGCATGTCTATGCACTATAACCCCAAGAAAGACAGTGGTAAACATAGACTGAGAAACAAATGAAAAATTAACCAACTTACCTAATGAAATCAACTATCAAGAACCAAATATTAGAAAATAAATAACGCACATAAGGAATTATGATTGGTCAAACGCAATATCTTTGACTCCTTCTCCTCACAATGCTTCTCTCTTAAAAGAAAATTGAAGTTACGCAAAGATAAAATGAGCAATCATGTAAATGCCAACAAAAGAGCTTCACGTGTTGCTTAAGAAAAAGTGAAATGAATGGGAAACCCTCTTGACTCCTCTACGATCTAAAACAAACAGAAAATACTCTCAGTAACATAAGAAATAAATTATGATACCAGAAACCATGAATAAAAAACTATTAATTGAAGAGGCAAGTGGCTTCCAATTAGAAACCAAAAACTTCAATCTCCTCCATCCATGACAGTGTATAATAACAAAAATGCGTAATCAACATAAACAAGATATTTATAGGGCCAGCTTGCTACCCTCCAAGTCACATCATGAAGGATAATGTTAAAGCATGCACACATCTTGATAACTGATAAGAAAACGTTGGATATATATTTTTCCTAAATTCTCACCTGAGATTTTCTCTAGGATCCATGTATACACATTGAAAAGAAGAACACAAAGTTATAATATGCAAGTTTATCAAAAGAAAATATGACCCTAAGAGAGATGCTTTGACTCTCATAATTGATTGCCTAATTTCAATTACCGCTGTTGGAGGAAAAGGAGAACAAGTGAGAATCCCTGACAGTCTTGGAGGAAACCTTCTTGTTGGTGAAGTTCTGTTTTCCCCCAAGTGCAAACCAAAAGGATGAGCTCTATGTTCCCTCTTTTGCGTGCTTGACAGTAATCATGAGCTGACTTAGCAAGAAAAAAGATGATAGCAGGTTCTTAATCCAAATAAAACAACATTCAGGCATCCTTTTCAAATTCAAACATTACACGATCACAAATAGGTAGCCAAGTTTTGAACAGTCTAAATTAGAAAATGTATTTAGCAAGAGAGAAAAGTGAGGTAGAACAGTACCGCTTCAACTTGTAGTGCCTTATTATTGTGAACTCCAGTTCCAGATATTGAATAAGTGCAACTGATTCCGTCTGATGAACCCTTCTTTGTCATTCTACAGTACTTTTGTAACCAGAACTCAAACCACCCTAAAAGTTAATGTAACTATATCAATTACGAATAGATTTTCTTGCAGCAACAATCAAAAGAAATACCTTAAGGACAACCATAGGTTGGAAAGTGCAACAAATTGTGGAGGTTCTTTACCCTCAAATATAGGAGCCTGCAAGAAGATCAAGTTATTCAACAATCTTTCAGTGCTAGTGGCTATTACTTACAATAACAAAAAAGGTATCGGCACTGGTCTTCCCTTCAACGAATTTTTCATTGTGTTCGCTAGACGAACTGCTGTTTCTTGATCCTCCTAAACTTGGAGAAAAAAAAAACAGAGCCTGCTAACAAAATCATTGACATAATCCTTAAGAAAGAAGTGGCGAAACCACTTACACACCCGACTAAAAATGGTTGTGAGAAAATGAGAAAATAAAAGCCAATTAAGAAGTATTGATCAATCAGGTATACTCAGAAAATGAAACATTACAAAAGGATATTAATTCGGGCAACTCCAAGGCACACATTATAAAGAAGTATATATTGATCAATCAGGTATTTAGAAAACCTGTTAAAAAGAAACAATAATGAACAATTGCAGAGATGTGATAAAGGTGAAAGGAACACAAACTAATTCAGAAAAAGGGTTCAAAAGGAACTTATTTGAATGCGTTAACCAAGTGACCACCCATGTAAGTACTTCTTCCTGGTCAAATGAATTTCAGCTCATGTTGCAACCAAATAAATATACAGTAGTAATAAGTTTCAACAGCTATTAAACCAAGTATTGAATAACCAAAGGGAGGGAAACTCTATAGAAAAGCTAGACTTACCTGGTGTATGCAAAAAGGGTCATGAGTTTGAGACGCCATGAATTTGTTCAGGTTGAAGAGTATATTGAGAACATATCCAGAAAGTTTAGATGCTTTCAGATCCTGGAATGATATGCAGTTCTCCGTCTGAAAGAGTCATTCAACAAATTGATGTTTCGAATAAAGAAAAAAAAATACAGAACAACTAGGGCTATGAAAAATACCATGTTATGATTGAACTCTTGCCACTGGTTTAATCATGTCGAATATTTGACAGAGGATATCTTCAAAGAGTAAATGTTCCTTCCATGCGATGCAGCTTCTCTTCGTAAAAAAAACTACATTCTATTCGGAGTGATCTCCAGCGTCTATATATGGGCATGAACCTGCAAACGTGGTTTTAATCAATATCAAGGGAAAAAATAACACAAAGTTGCCAAGATCATGTGTTTAACATCCATGGGAGATAGATGAGCATACCAATGAGGCGTCATATCATATGATGAATGGAAACGAGCAACGGATCACTATGCCTTAGTTTCAATACGGGTATTCTATGTTCATGAAATAATGGATAGTGAATTCAAAATCTCAGGTAGACATTATTGTTTCATCAAGACAGAATGTTTAGAGTGACATACTGTGAACTATACATTTAGAGTGAGATACTGTGAGCTAAGCAGCGAAAGGACAAAATGGCGGAAGAGAAGAAGGGAAGAGACGATTACCAATACTCAAGATTAGGCTCAGAAAGTTAGATGACTTATCCTCCTCAGCTGCTACAAAAACAAGTTAGTCAGGTACATACATGATACTACCTCAATAGTAAGATGATCCACTACTTATATTACATACCGGATCACATGAGCATACAAGAGAGAGTTCATGTAACAAGAGTATCCTCCAACAACATCAAGTCAACAGAGAACCTGAGGACCATCAAAATGAAAAACGGAGGAAATTTTCTTGGACTCCTCTTTCTCCCATAATGTTTGCAACTCCTAAAAAAAGTCAAAATTGAAATTTCGGTTAGTAATTGGAAAAGCCAAACATCAAAATTTTTAGTACAACCAGTCAATGCATCTTATATTCAGCCCTATCAACTAGTCACACAGAAGGCCATTAGTCCAAGTAAAAGAAAAATCTCTATAGAGATTTTGCTGCATTCACAGAAGCACCCTAAATAAACATATAGCACTGTATTGAGAGTATATGAAAACTTTAAAGGTTTAAGAGACACTCCCATCGTGTGGCAGGAGATGATAACTTGGTGAAGATTTTTTGGACTTGTGATGTCTTTACCAAAAGAAAAAACAAAATCCGATATGAGATAGATAATCAGTTCATGTCAAAGCTTGAATTGGAAATCAAAACGATTGTTCAAGTGATCGATCAAACAGTAAAATTACGAATATGTTATGCTTCGATTCCTTTAGGATTTGGCTTCGCCTGCTTCATCGACGATCGGTTCCGTCATCATCTTCTAGATCGATCAATCCAGAGAGAAGCACAAAAATCAGAAAAATAAGCCTTAGTTTGAATTTCAAGAAACAAAATCGGGCCATTGCTTCTTAAGGCAGAGAAGAGAGACTTCTTTCTTACTTTAATTGAGGATTTTCTCTAAGTCGGTTTCTGGGTTTTGGAGAGCAAATGGTCACAATATCTATTTCGTAATTGAAAGCTCACAGATTCCTTTTCTCCCTCCTTCGTCTCTGCTTTCCGTCGGGTTTGGCTGATTTTGGATGCGATTCTCCGCCTTTTCCGGCGTCTCCTGGTGGTGGTTGTCGGATAGAAGCTGTTGCGTGTCGCTTGGAGGCTCTCGGCTTGCTGGTCGGATTCGTCTAGGTTCTTTGCTTGGGGACGGCTTTGTAACCGGCTTGTTTCCGACAGCTCCTTTTGGTCGGATCTCTTTCACGCAACAGTCCTCTTCTCCGGCAAGGGTTTTGGCTTTGTTGAGGTGGCTGGTTAGGTTTGCTCTTCTCCTTAACGGCGGGTTTGTGTTCTCAGATCGGGATTCTCAGTGGTGCTCCGCTGCAGATTTTCTTGATCTGTTTTTGCCGGTTCATGGTGGTCGCGTTTTCTGGCTGCTCGGGTCGTGGTGGAGCTCGAAGGGTGTTTGGCGGCACAGGCTGAGGCTGATTCTCTGTGGTGGTTGCCGACGTGGTCCTCCTCGCCTCCGTGTCTCAAGTTTGGGTCATGGCTCCAAGTGTGGGTCGTCGGTGCTGCAGTTCGATTCGGAGTGTGGCGGCTTGGTTCTTCTCCGGTGTGGCAATGGATTTTATGTTCATTCTGAGAAGTTCTCTCCTTGGTTTGTGGTCCTTCGATGCTTTGTGCATTGGCTGGATTGGGTTTTTGGCTGTTTTTGTTGTGTTCTTTGTTGTGATGCAGCTTGCTGAAGATGCGAGAAGCTTGGTAAGGGTTTTGAGGTTGAATAGAGGCGGCGGTTCAGTCTAGATGGTGTTCTCAAGTCCGTGGGAGTTGTTTCTTGAAGCGTCATGCTCGGGAAAAGTGGCCAGAGGCGGCTTCTCTGGCTGCCCTTTGGTGCTCTCGTGCCGCCGGGTTTGATTATATCCTCCCTAGCGGTTCCGTTTTTGCGTTAGTTCTCGGAGAAGCTGTAAGTGGGCCTTTGTTCTGAGGTTTAAGGACTGCTTCGGATAGGGTCTGCTCGTGGTAACAACGATGAGAACTCGAGTTCTTTTGAACTGAGGCAATCGCGCAAATGTCCAAGCTTCGCGGTTTGGAATCGGTGTTTCTTCCTTGGGCCTCCGCTGATTGGGTTTTTGGCGGTTGTTGTTGTGTTCTTTGTTGTGTTGCAGCTTGGTGAAGATCGCGAGAAGCTTGGTAATGGTTTTTAGGTTGAATAGAGGCGGCGGTTCGGTCTAGATGGTGTTCTCAAGTCCGTGGGAGTTGTTTCTTGATGTTTCATGCTCGGGAAAAGTGGCCAGAGGCGGCTTCTCTGGCTGCCCGTTGGTGCTCCCGTGCCGCCGGGTTTGATTATATCCTCTCTAGCGGTTCCGTTTTTGCGTTAGTTCTCGGAGAAGCTGTAAGTGGCCCTTTGTTCTGAGGTTTGAGGACTGCTTCGGATAGGGTCTGCTCGTGGCAACAACTATGAGAACTCGATTTCTTTTGAACTGAGGCAATCGCGCAAATGTCCAAGCTTCTCGGTTTGGAATCGGTGTTTCTTCCTTGGGCCTCCGCTGATGGTTTTCGCTTGTGTTTTCCTTGTTGTGTTTTATGTTTTATTTTATTTTTCATTGTAGTTTTCGGTCTTTCTGTCTTCCTTGTTTTCTCTGTAATCTCTGTCACAAATCTAAAATCGGTATAAAATTTCACTTTTTACCAAAAAAAAAAAAAAAAAAACCAAATTCAATAACTGATTCTTTTCGTTATATACATTTCTTTTGATTTGGTTTCAAACCGAGTCCACCAAATAAAAATTTAAATCATTTAATAGTAGCTTTTTCATTTTGTATAATACAAAATATTTTGCAAACTTAAAAAATTCTGTGTTCGATAATTTTCTTAAGTATATATTTGCATAACTTTCTTTCAGTTATCAATAAATCATATTTTGTATCATGTAGTGAAAATAATTTATTTTATTATGAGTAGTATAAGAATTATTTTTTTTTTTTTTTTGAGTCTTCTAACCAAAAATTATAGAAATGGTCAATTTTTTTTTGCAAATGGTCAACCCATCAAAAGAACCAGATGAAAAGATATCGATATAAAAAGAAAAGATGAATAGTTCCTTTTTAGTGGATGAATTTTTTTTTTTCTCTTGTTTGCTCATCTTACTAACATGAAAAAGATGAATACTAATATTTTGTACTTTCAATCCAAACGGTAAAATTTTGAATATATTTTTCACCTAATTTTGTTCATTTAAAAATATTTCTTTAACTAAGACAGGGAACAAACACTAAAACTAGTTCTCAATGATGGTATGACTAGATCTTTTTGCGTACATTATCAAAAGTTTTTAATGTTTCGGTTTACAAAATAAAATTCCTTGTATGTGTTCTTTTTATTTTACAGGAGATACTATTTGGAGTTTACAACTTGAACAGTCACTTAAGTAAGAAAGAAAAAACCATAAAGTAAATTAAAATTAAATCCATATGCAAGTGGAGCATATATAGAGTTGCAAAAAGTAGACACAAAGTAACAAACGTAAGTGAAGATAGGGAGAATCTAAAACTTGAAGGTAGCCAAACTAGGTCGATAGGTATGAAATTAAAGCATGAGCTTGTTGTTGGTGGTTAAATGGTGCACACATGTAAAGCGTAGAGTTACAATTGCTGCTTTATATTCAACTTTGTATGCGCTTGTTAGTTGTTACTGAGGCCACTACTGATGACAGCAGTTGTATTGTACTAAAGTTAAACGTTGAGTGTTTGAAATGTCCACAAGACACTCATGTTTTCAGAAATAAGGAACTACATGATGTATTAGCGTATAGGGTAAAAACCAAAAAATGCCCGTTTAATTTTTATTTGGGCGTTTAATGCTCAATTGTTTTTGGTTGGAAGAAAACTACACATAGTAATTAAAGTGTGCACAAAAATAAAATATTATTATTTTCATACGCACGATTTCATAACAACAATAAACTTCTAATTTTACCCTTAACATTTGAATCAACTATTAATTTTTAAATGACTTCGCGATCATTTTTCATTTGATTTGAATAAAATTTAATTTTTCTTTATATTTTGTTTTACTACAATTATTTATATTTATACTACAAAAAAAAAGTAATTTATATTTAAATTTTTTTACTCCATATTTTTATTTATTTATTTATTTTTTTGAAATTTATACATAAAATAATTGTAGTTAATAGATAATTCAAATTGTAAATTCATTTAAAAATTAATAGTTAATTCAAATTGTAAAGGTAAAAATTGAATTTTATTTTTGTTATGAAATTAGTATCATTGAAGTATTAATTGAACAACTCTTTAGAGTTCCAATTTGTATCATTAAAGTATTACTCTACTTAACTACTTCTCTTCTAAAAGTTCGACAGCCACTAAACATTTATATCACTAGAATTTAACCCATAGTATACCGCGGAATAATTTTTATTTCACATAATCTTAATTATATCAAGCTGATTTGATATGTCTAATATTCTAATATTGATATTGTTAACAAAAATAATAAAATCGTGATTTAACCCGTGTTGTAGAGCCAAGTTAGTAATATTTATTATTTTTATAACGTCGATTCAAACTTGTACTGCCATATAATATGTCCCATGTTTCTTCAAATTTTTATATGTTTAAATATTCATAGTATATTAATTTTTTATTAAGTTTAAATATATCAAAAAAAGTATTTAAGATTCTTTACCGTAAAATTAAACAGATCAACTCAAGAAATTAATTAAACCAGATCCAATCTTTTATATTTGGATGCTTTTACATTTATTTTTGAATGTATCTAAAACTTATTCATTTAAAAAAATCACTGTTACATCAAGTGCATCGTTTCCGAAAATAGATCCACAAAAAAATTACAAATCAAGTTCTAGTGGCGAGCCAAAGCATGAAAAGATCTTCATACTTTTTGTTTCCTTATTTTTTAAGTAGAGTGATCCGGTTGCAAATGGTTCTATCGACGATTTTTCCAAGTCTCGACGCTGGTGATGGGTCCTATCCATGTCGACGACTATTCCCTTCCCTCCATATAGTGTGGACTGTAATTTGGAAAGCATATCTGAAAAGCAGAAGTGATTTGGAGTCAACTGTTGTTCTTACTAGGATGGAAGTTAATACGAATTCCCTTGAATCGATAACTCTGAAACTGGTTGAGTGGCTGGAATAGTCAGGTGGTGCTCCAGCAAGTGTCTTGGAAGGTTGTCTCGGGTGTAGATCGAGTACTCTACTCGAGTAGATCGGTTGGTTTGATAGATCGAGTAGGAAGATGAACGGTCAGATGATGAAATCAAGTGAAGTGATAGATGCTCGAGTATGTGATCTCAGATGGTCGTATCGGGTCTGTTCGAGTGGTCTACTCGAGTGGTATACTTGAGTAGGTCGAGTGATGAACTGGTGGATCGAGTGGTCGCACAGAGGATGCGGAAAGCCTCTGCTATACCGACTGAACCTTCTTTGGATATGACGCACCAAAGAAAGAACAGGATTTCTCCAGGATATTACACACCTGAGAGAGAAGATCTAACTTAAAAGGTTTTTGATTAAAAAGATAGATGAAATGTCTCACAGAGATACAGAGAGTTTAAGTAGAGAAAGAAGGGGAAAAGATCAGAAGAGAAACACAAGTTACAATGTCATCTCGAAAATGAAAAGAGAATAAATGAAGGTTTGAATTCGAAAATGAGGCTCCTCCTTTTGGTTTGGACGTGGGCTTGAGACATAAGAGGAGTTGGGCCTCGAATTCAACAGATGGGCCATGATGGAGTGACATAATTGCCTCATTAAAAACCTTGTTGAGAAAACCCATTGGGACAAAACTCAACAAGGGAAAAAGAGTACAATTGGATCACTCTCCCATTGTTGAATCCAATTGGCTTATCTCTTTCTCCAAGCCAAGGTGGTTTGATCAGCTTCTTCAATAAAACATCCGCAGCTACAAGCTCATCCTCAGGTTCATGTTGGTCCTCTGGTTCAAGCTGCTTCCTTGCTTCGTGCTCCTTAGGTACAAGCTCGAGCTCCTTCTCCTTAGCCGCAGCATCAAGCTCTTTATCACATTCTAATTCCTTTGTGCTTTTTAGGATCACATCATCCTCTCCCACTTGAAAAGGATTTGACCTCAAATCCGATTTGTCTGCATTAGAAAGAACCAAGTCAGAAACTTCAAAAATAGAACTCACATTATACTTACCTTGCAGCCCAAGCTGATAAGCATTGTGGTTAACTCGTCTTGTTTTATCGAATGTACTATCAATCCGCTTGGACGTCTTTTCAGCTGGAAATCGTTTCTTCTTCAACCAAACCCAATGTTGTTCTCCAACTTCAAAGATCATCCTGAAATAAGCAATGGGTTTCTTATCCTGCATCATGAAAACTCTGATTCCAGTCCTCACAAAGATATTAGATGAGAGATCTTCTTAATCCGGTGGCTCTTCTTAATTTAGTAGACAATGATAGCTCAGATCTTGGAAGCATATAGTGCTGCATAGCCACATTCTCCTTCTGATCTTCTTTGCCTCTAAATCTATTTGAGCTCAGATTCGGCTTGAATGTTGCATCTGGTGGTTTCTCCTTGATTGCCAATGTGTGAATTGCATCTGCAGCTCTTCTCAAGCCGTCTTGGTTATGGAATGGAACCTTGACTATGTCTTTCCTTGATATCACTTCTGTGAAGGACCTATACCTCTTCCTGGCTCCTTGCTCGTGCGTGATCATATCATCCCACTCCGCTTGAAAGGGATTTGACCTCAAATACAAGTCTCCTACATCAAAAGGAAATAGTGTAGACACAAAGAACAGGATAGAACAAAAGTAAACATTAGGGAAGTAATATTTAAGAGTAGAGCATCCTTTTGCAATGACAGTTGTTTTCCTGAGGTACTTCCAGTTCCAAACTCCAAAGAGATGAGTCCTTGCTTCACTCTCTTTGATTGCTTTCATTTGGGACCAAGCCTGATCCATGTGCTCTTTTGATCCATATTCAAAAGGATTACTCCTCCTAGTGTTTGGAATAGCATCCTTAACCTGTTTTTCATGACCTTTCACAAACACTAAAGAAAACATATCAAATGTGCGTGAGGAATCATATAGCTCCTTATGATGATGCTTAAACAAGTTTTCACAGCCTAAAACGCTTGATTCAAATTCGAGATGATTTCTACCTTCATAGAATGATTCTGAAACAATCAAAGCAGTTTTAAGTGGCGTTTTCACAGTAGAAAACGTTTTAGACATCCTAGATTCAGATCTAGCTCCAAGCAACTTAGATATGTCACTAAACTTAGAAACATTCAGAGAAGAATGTATTTCATGCCATTGATCAGTTGAAAGACTTTTTGAATTTAAAAACATTTCAGGTGTGAGTCTTTCAAAACTATTAAACATGCTTCTAAGAACGGAATCTGAAACTCTAAATTCTTTTACTTTTTCTAAACCAAAACGCTTTTCTTCTTCAGCAAAAACCAACACAAACAAATTAGGCTCTGTCCTAGCAAAAACAATTTCCTTACAGTGCTTTCTTGAGTAGTAAGAAGGAAAAGGCACAAGGACTGGTTCCGGCACAGAGTTAGGCAGTTGCTCCATATCATTAGCCAATGGCAAGCTCCTTTGTTCTCCTCTTGTTGAATTTTCTTCTAGGTTCTGTGAAAAAGAAACGATACTACTCGGTTGCACCGGTTGTAATTGGGTTAGTTTTTCACAAGCCTGTTTATTTTCAGACAAAAGAGAAGTTTGAATAAAAGAAAAATCAAAGTTAGCTACCAATGACTCCCTGGGAAAGGTAAGATGCTCCTCAGGTTTGTTCTTCGTTTGCTCTTGAACTGATGTGTCTGGTTGAGTCTCGATATTCTGCTTGATATTGCTCTCAGCTTTTTCTTGTAGCATCTCAGGTTCATTGCAGATTGGTAAGGATTGATTTGATTCTGGCTCTTGAACAGCTAGCTTCTCCTCAGGACAACTTGGTCTCTTCTTCGTTCCTTCAGTACCAATAGGTTGGCGATTGGCTGGACTCTTCTTTTGGCTATTCGTAAAGGCATTAAGTGTTTCGAGCATCTCCTTCTCCAATTCCTCAATACGCCTTTGTCTTTGTATCTTGTCATGAAGATGCTTATCTTGCTCAATACTTCTCTGTTCGCTGCGATGATGATAGTCATACTTGGAATCGTCTCTGGCTAATCCGCTTCTCCAATTTGGTTTCTCCTGGGGTCTCCTTGGTTGTGGGATCTGCTGCTGTTGCTTTTTGTTTCTCCTTGGAGATCTTGACATCTGATGAAGATTGTTGAACAAAGCATTCAATTTGGTATCCATAAGCTCTGTCATAGCTTCAACCAAGAGCTGGTTGTTGTTGCTGCTGGTTTTTCCTCCATGGTGAGACATCATTCCTGAAACAAATAAAGACACAAATCACCAGTAACAAGTCCTAGAGAATGTTTTAAAGATCAATTCGTAGCATAACAACCCTAAAACTCATCAGTTTCATAAAAACCCTATTCTAGATTCGCAGAAGATGAAAAGAAAAAATTATTTCTACTCTACCAAAGTGCTCGAGCAACCTACTCGAGTACAAGATTAAACAGACTAGATAGAGGATTAGAAAACTCAACTTTCATAGTTTTGCTCTGATACCACTTAATACGAATTACCTTGAATCGATAACTCTGAAACTGGTTGAGTGGCTGGATTAGTCAGGTGGTGCTCCAGTAAGTGTCTTGGAAGGTTGTCTCGGGTGTAGATCGAGTACTCTACTCGAGTAGATCGGTTGGTTTGATAGATCGAGTAGGAAGATGAACGGTCAGATGATGAAATCAAGTGAAGTGATAGATGCTCGAGTATGTGATCTCAGATGGTCGTATCGGGTCTGTTCGAGTGGTCTACTCGAGTGGTATACTCGAGTAGGTCGAGTGATGAACTGGTGGATCGAGTGGTCACACAGAGGATGCGGAAAGCCTCTGATATACCGACTGAACCTTCTTTGGATATGACGCACCAAAGAAAGAACAGGATTTCTCCAGGATATTACACACCTGAGAGAGATGATCTAACTTAAAAGGTTTTTGATTAAAAAGATAGATGAAATGTCTCACAGAGATACAGAGAGTTTAAGTAGAGAAAGAAGGGGAAAAGATCAGAAGAGAAACACAAGTTACAATGCCATCTCGAAAATGAAAAGAGAATAAATGAAGGTTTGAATTCGAAAATGAGGCTCCTCCTCTTGGTTTGGACGTGGGCTTGAGACATAAGAGGAGTTGGGCCTCGAATTCAACAGATGGGCCATGGTAGAGTGACACAATTGCCTCATTAAAAACCTTGTTGAGAAAACCCATTGGGACAAACTCAACAAGGGAAAAAGAGTACAATTGGATCACTCTCCCATTGTTGAATCCAATTGGCTTATCTCTTTCTCCAAGCCAAGGTGGTTTGATCAGCTTCTTCAATCGAACATCCGCAGCTACAAGCTCATCCTCAGGTTCATGCTGGTCCTCTGGTTCAAGCTGCTTCCTTGCTTCGTGCTCCTTAGGTACAAGCTCGAGCTCCTTCTCCTTAGCCGCAGCATCAAGCTCTTTATCACGTTCTAATTCCTTTGTGCTTTTTAGGATCACATCAGAAGTGAGTCCATCCCAGTCCATGGTGTAATGTCCCTTTAGGATTCTTTGTGTGAGGTTTTTCCGGATTTGACTTGTTTAAGGAAAGTGGAAAAAGAGATGCTTTTACATTCATAATCTTATTCCTAATTTAACTATGAATAATTGTCTAACATTTTATCCGATGTATGACGTTGAACACACATTTTTGCATTAAATAAGTAATATATGTCCGTTTTTTTAAATTCGAACACAATATATGCCAAAACAAATTTAGATTACTACTAAGTTTATGTATTATATGATGATGTAAAGCAATTTGAATAAATAAAATAAAGGTGATAGGACAATAATAATTTTAAATCTTAACAAAAAATATTATAAATATCTATATTATTATTTGTGGAACATTAAATAGATATTTCTAATTTTATAATTAATATTAAAATTTTGTCATTGTGTTTTTTTTTCTTTTTTTTTGAATTTAATGTTAAATTATATTCAAAAGAAAAATAAACCTCTTCTACGAATTAATGCAAAACATTTTGGGACACTTTATGAGGGAAAAAGTGTCTTGTCTATGATCTTGATGAAAACCAAACTTGGATACCGCCGATGTTCGAAGCTTCTCCACCTTTGATAGTTCTCAATCGGTTGCGGACGTTTTTATCAATCGTCTTACCCAGTATCTCCTTCGGGGAGGGTTGTTCCCCATGTCATCTCTTGTTCCTTTCGCTCCAAATTAAGTGAATGAATTTCTGAAGAGTATACTTTAGCAAGAATCCCTTCGTCTTTTCAAGAGCCTTACGTGCAAGAAGTTTCATTATTTCTCTCCAACTTGCCGAGTACTTGTCCGAAATAATTCTCATGACGTTCAACGTTTTCAGCACCACATACATGGGAACAGATTCGCACCCGTAGTGATACCAAGGCATGGAGCAAAGTAGTCTGGTTTTCACAACGAGTTCCCCGGTTTGCATTCATCTCATGGCTGGCCATAAAAGATAGGCTATCAACAGGAGCTCGGACAGGACAATGGGGACACGCTCAGCCTTGTCTATTCTGCGCGGAGCCCGTTGAGTCGCGCGACCATCTGTTCTTTGCTTGTCCTTACTCATTCATGGTATGGATAAAGGTTACCGGCAGCTTGATTGAACCGGTGCCTGACCCGGATTGGACTGCAACGCTAAACTACCTTACGACGCACTCATCGGAAGGTAATACGGATATCCTTCTAAGGCTAACTTTCCAGGCAACAATATATTATCTCTGGAAGGAACGTAATGAGAGGAAGCACAATCTACGCTATCGCTCTCATGACCAACTTGCTCGACTCATTGAGAAAACAATCAAAGCCCGTATAGTGTCTCTACGTTATTTTGAATCTACGAAGTTATAAGGCCTGCTGCAAGCTTGGTTCAGAACAAGGATAAGCCTTTAAGTGTCATGCCCTGTTTTTGATCGTTTTGGCTATGTTTTGGACTGTTGTAGGTCCTCTGTTTTTGCTCTACTTTTGGTCGATTCTTAGGCAAATAGTCTTTGATTAAACTCATTTGTATATAGTTTATATTTCTTAATCAATTTCACATTTCATCAATAAAAAAAAAATAATAATTCTCATGACCAGTTCTTTCCACACACTTTTGGAGTACAGGCATTTGAAGAACAGATGATCTCTTGTTTATATGGGTTCATTGCAGAAGACGCAGCTCGACTTTGCGTTTTGCGTTTTGTGTTTTGTCATTGTGTTTGGTTATATATATAGTAGAAAATTAATTGTAATAGTTGTTTGCATACATGAATATAAGTATTTATTTTATTCCATATATACCCATATTATGCTTACTTATTTTACCTTGTAACTAGTATTTTTTGTAGTCTTTTACCTCAATAAAAGTTTATTTTTCAAATGTAAAAACACTAATACAGATGATATTACAGCGTAAGGGGGTGTTATTGGTTTGTGATTTAAATAGAGTTTTGATGACTTTAATAAAATCATAGAAAGTGAATAAGTGAATGATTTAGAAGAATTGTTAGAGAGTTTTCTATAGTCTTGTTGATTAGTTTTTCTATAATCTTGTAGAGTCTCCCAAACAATCTCAATATTTCAGCATACTTTCCATGACTTTATTTTGTAAAGAAAAGTGTTTAAAATCATAAACCAATAACACAATAATTGAATTCATTAACAATCATAGATTGTCATAGATTGTTTTGTTTTAGTTGAATAACACAAAACTTTTAATGACTTTATAAAACTCTTAATCCAATAACACAATATTCATTAAGATTTTAAATGGCTTTTTACAAATCACAAACTAATAACACCAAACTTTAAAAGAGTTTAACAAAATCTTGATTGAATAACAACAGATTCTACACAACAATTAAAGTCATTAAAACTCTATTTAAATCACAAACCAATCCTAAAACAAACTTAAAGTATGACTAAAAAAGTGAAACATCATTAATTAACTACTTTTTTTGCATCTTTTTTTTTTTCTTTTTTTCATCAAACATCATTAATTAACTTAAAATAGTGTTTTCACATTTTATAGTTATTACGCAAAAATTCTATTTAGCTTAAGTGTTTTCATTTTTGTATCGATAACTACTCTTTAAAAAAGGTTAATACGTTTTTTTATTATTATTATTAATATGTTGCCTACCAAAAAAAAAGGGAAATTGTTAAAAATACCCCTTTTGGTGTGCCCCTTTTAAAAAATGCCCCTTTTAGATGTCCATTTTCAAAAATGCCCCTTTTTAAATCTGAAATTTTTATAAAGTTTTATTAGGTTTATAAGGTACTTATGGATTGTAACTACTACTTGAAGACTCGATCCAAGTATTTATAAGGTTTTATAAGGTGTTTTTAAAGGTTTTACAAGTTATTTTGAAGGATTTTTAAGGTTTTTCAAAGGTTTTACAAGATATTTTAAAGGTATTTAAAATGCATTTATAAGGTATTTATAAAGTATTTATAAGATTTTAGATACATAGAAATGTAGTTTGTGTATGTTTTAATAATATTACATACATATTTGGGTAAATCTTATATTTTTAAGAGCATTTTTTATAAGGTTTTAAAAAATGGGTATTTTTGAAAAGTGGCATTTTTGCAAAAGCCCAAAAAAAAAAAAAAGGGAAATTGTTAAAACGTTTTCATGGCTCTTTTACGTAAAAATCCATCTGATATAACACAAAACATGGACTTATTTACATCAGAAGTTTCTTGAAGAAAATAAAATAAAACTACTAATATGATTTCACATCACGTCTCTTGACAAAGAAAAATGGAAAATGTCAAAAACAAATAAAGAAAAAAAATCTATAAAACAACAACAAAAAATGGTTTGCTCCTCACATCTTCCTAATGAACAAAAAAAAAAAAAAAAAAAAAAAATCGTTATCACAAAATACCATCTCGTTGTTTCAGTGAAGCCAGAGGAAAATAATGTTTCATTCCTATTTGCGCAACGTACCATTTTCCTGATTTGTTTGTTTATCTACAGACTCCAAAAGCTTCTTTCTCTCTAACGTTTTCCATGCGTTTACATTTTTGAATCTCCTCAAAGTGTTACTTTTTCTATCCTTCTAACAATTTCCTTCATGTTTTGTCTTTCATTAGGGTTACTTGCGATACAAGAAGCCCCGATCCGCAACAATTCCACCATTTGTTTTGTCGAATCAGTATTACTCGCTATCTCTGGATCTATCAGCTCTTCTTCTTTATGTTGTGCGATTGAAGATTGCACCCATTCAACTATATCCGTCCCCCCTTTACCATTATTTAGGTATTGAGATGGGAACTTCCCCGTCATGACCTCAAGAACGATAATTCCAAGGCAATAGACGTCTGATTTTGGTGAAATCTGCTGGTTTTGTACGAACTCAGGGGATTTGAACGCGAATAAAGCATGTGAGGCGTTGTTAGGCTGAAGAAGCGGGAGGAACGCGTAATCGCTAATCAATGGCTCATAGGTTTCACTTAATAGAACATTGCTGGATTTGAGATTTCCATGTGGGAGCTCGTAGGACGCAAACTCCTCGTGCAAGAAGTCCATTCCACGTGCCACTCCTTGGATGATCTTTAACCTTGTTGCCCAAGTTAGCTCCGCATGATAAACCCCACGATCTCCTGGAATTTCATATAAAAAAAGGTTCAAATATATCCCAAGGTAAACGTCAAATATGCTCTAAATCAATGGAAAAAAGCAAAAACGTTGTATAGTACCGTGCAAAACGTAGAGTAGACTGCTTTTAGGCATGTATTCAGAGACAACAAGTTTCTCTTCACGGCGATAGTGATAAGCTAAAGGGGTAAGAACGTTAGGGTGTCGGAGTTTCCCGAATCGTTGCATCTCAGTATCGAATGCATCACGTGCAAGTTTATTCATATCCCTAATCCTTTTCACAACCACGGATAATCCGTTGGCCATCACCGCCTTATAGGCAGATCCAAGGCTACCATTTCCTAACACCTCGGCTGCAGCCTTCATGAGATCGGGTAAACCAAAGGAGCCTTTCTCGCTGTTCACCATTATAATGTCTCCCATGCCGCTTCCTGGACCACCACCTCCACCTTTTCCGTTATGTGATGAACCTTTTTTTGAGGAACCTTCTGCGTTGCTACGCTTCTTGCTCGACTCGATAGGCTTCTTTATCGAGTCTGGTACACGGACTTCCACGCTCTCTTGGTCGCTTAGGTGGTCTTTACCGAGCATCCGGAACTCGGGTTGCCTCTTCTTCTTCCATCTAGTAATAATCGCTACCACAAACAAGAATATCAAAAGAAACAAGATGACCATAAAGATAGCTTTTGCAGTGTTATTCTTCTCATTCCCTGACCCTGTAGATGAAGGTTTCTCATCGCATACTATATTCAGAGGTGACCCGCAAAGCTTTTGATTTCCTTCAAATTTCATCTCTAGATTCTTCCTCTCGGAAATGCTTATTGGGATCTCTCCCTCCAGGTCATTGTTGGAGAGGTCGAGGGATTTCAAAACCTTGTTGCCATCTGTAAGAGAAGGTATCTCACCAGAGAACTGGTTGCCTTGCATGTGAAGCTCCTCGAGACCTGCGAGTTGCATCAAAGAAGCGGGGATTTTTCCGGATAACCGGTTGTTATCGAGAAAAACCCGCTTGAGTTGTGGCGTTTCCTTGAAGAAATCATCAGCAATCTCGCCGGAAAAGCTATTGTTTGAGAGCAAAAGAGATTTCAAGCCTGGAAGCTTGTAAAAAGGAGGGAGTGGGCCTGAGAGAAGATTGTTGTCAAGCCTGATCGTCCTTAGATTTGGAAGATCCTTTAAATCCTCGATGTTGATGGTCCCGGAGAGACCAAGCCGGGTGACGTGAATGCCCGAGACTGTTTGGCCCTTTTGGCAATAGATCCCAAACCATTTTCCATTGCAAGGATCGGTTCCTGTTCTCCATGAATTCAAATCTCCTTTAGTTATATTCACCGAGCTCTTGAACCGCACGAGCGGTTCGGATTCACTGACGTTTTGCAAAGAAGGGGTGAAGGAGAAACAGAGGAGAAGGAAGCAGAGAAATAGAACAGCAGTCATGGGTTAAGGAGAAGTAGAGGAACTGCTGTTCTTGTTGTTGTTTTGATCTCTCCTAACAATCTAATTACCAAGATAATGTTAAAAATATTGATGTATGGCGTTGTCTCTTCGTCTAGGAATGTTGTTTTGTTTAGATTTTGTTTATGGTTCAAAAGTTTGGACATTGTTTTTGAGGATCCGCAAGGAAAGAGAGACATATTTTCTTGTCTTTGAGGGAGTTAGCTGGTAAAGTTTAGGCTTCCACTTACCAAAAATAGCTTATTATGATTTTCCTAAATTAAAGATTTTCTTTTTAATTGAAAGGAATTGAGAGCTCAGAGAATTTCCTGGAGAATTTCTTACGACCATGGTTTTTTTAAAGGTTTTGATCTTGTTCTCACCACAATTTTCGGGGTTTTTTGTGCGTCAAGTAACACTTTGCATATAATTTTTCTTTTATTATTGTCAACTTTCTTTAATACAAAGCGTAGATATCACATAATCACATTGAGTTCTCTGGAAAACATGAATGTATATATTCTCTTTCTTTGCTACATTTTTTAATGTTTAGTTTGATTTGAATTTACTAGACATTTCTTTTCCCGAAAAAGAACATGAACAAGACATTACGATCATTTAATTCATATTGAATTTTTGTATTAATTAGATGTTTCTTTTCTAGAAAAAAGAGAAAAACTAACTAGACATTATATTTAAAGAACAATTAACATATACAATGTTCAAGCTGGTCTTTCACTAATAAAATTTATGGTAAGTTAAATATAACAAGTATCATAAGGTTAATAGTTTATGATTCGAGGAAGAGGAGTGCACTTAAGGAGATGAACGAAAACCAGAAAATTCTGAATTTTGAAACTTTTTCCATGTTGACTTTATCTCCATTTATTTTCTAGTCAAAGCAATGCACCACCACTCCAGTTATGGTTCCTACTTCCTACTAAGGTATAACTTAGATTTAATCATGGACATGATCTCCTTGCGTCGCCAAAATGGAGGAACTTAAGTGTTTGCCCGGATCATGAAAAAAGCTAAGATTTAAAAAAAAAAAAAAAATGTAGACTTAAAAACTCAATAGAATCTTCCTAAGAATCAGAATCTCTAATCACAACATAAGCATTAATTATTGATAAGTGATTTGTCCTATCTTTAATCACACCATGTGTATGCATTAAGCAAGTGATGATGTGTCCTCAAAATCAAATGTAGGTAGAACTCTCCGATTTCCCATACTCATTTTGTCGAATGTTTTTGTTAACGAGTCTCATCGTTTTCTCACCAATCTAGAGGCTCTATTTCTCCACCTTATCAAGCAGATTTATGTGGAATTTTTGTAGCTAACTTACACGAATGCCAACGTGACCGTTTTAGCGTTTGGGACCCGAACGTCTTAACCATAATTAATTAATTTAAGAATTTCTAGTAATCTCTATGTGAAATAATATTTTATAAGAACCAAACAAAAGACAATCATCGATCGCAACAGCTAGCACTTTAGAGACGCCATTAAACTTTCCATATACCCATAATTCAAAGTAAATCGTTGCAATCAAAACTTTAGTTAGAGCATGCACATAGGTGATATTTTGTGAGTATCATTAACAATTTTTTAATATTAATTTTAATGTTTGTTTATTGTTTGAGATTTTTTATGATATTGGTACTAAATATGTTTGCATTGGTGAGACCGGTTTAAGTATCATAAAAAAAAAAATTTATTTGCAAAATAAAAAATAAATATATAAAATTTTAGAAATCCATCCATAATCATAACAAATTACAATTCTTAATCATAATGAAACAAATTCCAGGTCTATTGAAAGATATGATTACAACAACTAGCAGAAGTAATAAAGACTTTCACCATAGTTGTATAAAATGAAGAGAACAAGAAAGAACCTTCGGTTGAATTAAGAGAAATGGGAACATTGCAGAGGTAACTTTCTCAGTAGAGTCTGCTTGATTACAGAAGCTTGAGACAACAACTTTAAAATACTGACGCAAATCTCTAGGAGGAGCCTGGCTTGGCTGTTTTGAAACAGTTGATTCCTGGAAATATGGCGAAACTCTTCGGACTTTAGCTTGACGTTTGCTGCTTCCTCTCCTATAATTCTTTCCACTTTGAGAAGAACAATGTCAGAATCACATTGTGAAATAGTTGATGACTGGAAGTATGGAGAAACTATTGGGACTTTAGCTTGAACTTTGCAATAAGACAGCTTTAATTACTTCACTATCCTCCAATTCTGCTGCAGCTTTAGCATACCTTTCTAGAAACTCTTCCTCTGTTTCTTCACATTCCTCGCTCTCGGAATCCTGTTCAAAATAGACACAAGATGAGACAGCTTAATTGTGAAGAAACAAATCATTAGAAGATCCAATGTTGTTTCTTGAAACTAGCCGTTTATAAACTACTTTGCAACTGGACCAGCAAATTGATTGCTTATCTGAGTTTAAATCCTTATACTAGTTTTAACAATAAAGTACAAAACATACTTCGATTGTAATTTAATAACGATCAATGATCAACAAATCAAACTTTTGGATTTCAGATGTCAATCAAATAATATGAATCAGAATTAGATTAATCCACAACTTCCACTAGAGAACAATCTCTGAAGTAACAAATTAACCGGAAAGAGACATTGAAATAACACATCATTTAGGTCAAAATTTACTACTAAGAGTAAAATCGGAGAAGTCTAAAGCTAGTGAAATGGAAGGAAAAAAAGCAATCTTTAAACAAAAAGTCAAAAACCCTAATCAGCATTATTAGCAAACGATGGCTCACAGGAATCAGAAAGCTTACAAATTTGCAAAATTGTAGTTGCAGAAGCTTAAAATCAGAATCAAAGGATGGAAATTAAGAAACCTCTAAAGAGCAATTACCTGAAGTAGAGACAGAACAATCAGAAGACTTCCTGTTGAGTTTTTGGTCAGCGTTCCTCCTTGTCTTAGTCCTCCCGCTCGATTTCCCAGAACACGGGATCCAACCCATTAAGCTTCTCGATCTTCTTCTTCTTCCTCTTCAAGTGATTCTTCGTTTTGATTGTGTTTGATGATCTCGAAAGAGAGAGAGAAAGTGAGAAGCTGACGAAAGAGAGAAATGGTTTTTTTCTTTTTCTTCTCTGTTTTCATAGACCAATCACCGGAAGCCACGTCACACAAATCTGAGTATCACAAGTATCAGTCCACTGATACGTATCAGGCCCAATATTATGGTTTGGTCTATTATTAAATTATATTTGGGCCAATGATACTGAAATAATATCACCAGTGTTCATGGTCTTATGGATGAGTAAGTATTGCCACGTGGCCACGTAAAACCGGGAAAGCTTCCTAAGCACTAAACCAAACCTAAAAATCAAAAATCTCCAAAGCGAAACAAAATTTCACAAACTAGCGTAGATCGAGAGCACAAAAACTATGGAGAGAAACACGATTGAGGTCGAATCTCTTGACGGAGAAGATGATTTCCTACTAGAACTCGCCGCAATTGAAGCTGAAGCGGCAGCGAAACGCCCTAGGGTTTCTTCTATACCGGAAGGACCATACATGGCGGCTCTTAAGGGAAGCAAAAGCGAACAATGGCAGCAAAGTCCGTTAAATCCGGCCTCTAAATCTCGCAGTGTTGCTGTTACCACCGGCGGTTTTCAAAGATCAGACGGAGGAGGCGTCGCCGGTGAACAGGATTTTCCGGAGAAGAGTTGTCCCTGTGGAGTAGGTCTTTGTTTGGTTCTTACTTCAACTACACCGAAGAATCCAGGACGCAAATTCTACAAATGTCCCAATAGAGAGGTTCTTAAAATGTTTATTTTGCTTTCTAAGTGTTCGATGAAAAGCCTATGAGACAATAATGAATTAAGCTACATGTTCAATTAGGAAAACGGAGGTTGTGGATTTTTCCAATGGTGTGATGCGGTTCAGTCTTCTGGAACTACTACTCATAGTTATGGCAACACTAATGATTCTAAGTTCCCGGATCATCAATGTCCGTGTGGTGCGGGATTGTGCCGTGTTTTGACTGCGAAAACAGGGGAAAATGTTGGCCGGCAGTTTTATCGCTGTCCTGTTTTTGAGGTGTATATATCAATTTGTTTATATGGTTGGTTGTGTTGTTATCTATAATCAACGTTGCAATGTTTTATACATTTTGTGGTTTAGTGAGGCCTTGGCTACGTTTCTGATAGAGCTCTGATTAAGTGCTGAGTCTTGTCTTTCGTCGTATGCCATCTCTGATTGTATGACCAAGTATACTCAGCTTACTTATTTATTTCGAACAAGTAAACTCTCTACACTTCATTAGTTTATTAAATTAGCCTAGTTCAGGAGATTTTTCCTCGTTTAAATGACGGAAATTGAGTGACACTTTGGCATACACAGTTTGTTGATTTTTTTGCATACAACTAGTGCCATGAACATCACTGGAATAAGTGAGAAAATGAATCCCGAGTCATTATTTTGCACGATGATTGAATGGTGAATGTAGTATTACTTAGCTCTGAGTGTATGTGTAATGGCATGGCTTTCTCTTAATTGCAGGGCTCTTGTGGTTTCTTCAAATGGTGCAATGACAATGCAGTTAGCTCTCCTACATCGTATAGTGTTACCAAAAACAGCAACTTAGGTGACTCAGATACCAGAGGATATCAAACTGCAAAGACAGGCGCGCCCTGTTATAAATGTGGTAAAGAAGGACACTGGGCGAGAGACTGCACCGCTCAATCTGGCAATCCGACGTATGAAGCAGGCCAAGTGAAGTCATCCTCTTCAAGTGGAGAATGTTACAAATGCGGGAAGCAAGGACATTGGGCGAAAGACTGCACCGGTCAATCTGGTGATCCACAGTTTCAATCAAGGCAAGCAAAGTCCACAACCTCAGGTGGAGATTGTTACAAATGCGGAAAACCAGGACATTGGGCAAGAGATTGCACTTCGGCGGCTCAAACTACAAACACTCCAGGCAAAAGACAGAGGCAGTACTAGGTCAGGCTTTCTAGTTCTGATCTGTCTTATACAAAATCTTAGGGTCTCTCTTAAAATAGTTAACCACACCACTGTCATGGCCAATGGTTGTGCCTAACTTTGAAACCTAGCTTTATCTTCCATTTTATGAATCTTTCTTTTGTTACCTTTTCTAGAAGCTTGTGAATTAAAGAAGACTGGTCTGTTTAAACTTAAACATACTGGTGTTTGATTATTAAAAAACATTTGATTTGTGTTCTGATGTTTTGATATAAACAAATCATAATGGGCCGTTCTATTATTTTTTTGGGTTGAAATGTGTCCATTATTCCAATTGTGACAAACTTATTTTTTAACAAATTTTGCCGTGCTATTTCTGAATTTTTAAAAAACACCCTGTCAACATGTATATATAGCAAAACAAAATCTTAAAAATATCAACAGATAAAAAAACGCCTTAAATTCTCGTAACATTTCTCTCCAATAACTTATGCAATAATATATGAAATTTATTTTCACGTTTACTCAATGTCATATTTCTTTTTGATCATTCATATCATTTGATTCTAAAAAAAGTTGCAGGTAAAAAAACTAAAGAGGAAAAAAGAATAGAAGTTAGAAAAGAATTTGGAAGCTAATGCTTTTTGGTTTGTTGAAGAACAAAAAAAAATGACAGCTTTCCTCTGCAACACGTAAGAAAAGGGCCAGAGAAGATTTAAGTTGTTAGAAAAAATCGGTAGACTCCATATTTAGCTTATGTAACGCTTACTCATATCTATTTTGCTTTTATCTTATCATCTTCTGATTTCTCCCATTTATGGCTAACCAACAAATCAAAAACCTGTAAAGATTCGTCGATTTAACATTGTGTGAGGCCCACCTTCTGCTTCAAACATCTCCACAATGTCTGAGTCTGAATCTGCTGCTTCATCACGGTCGTCTTTGGTTTTTGCCTACTACGTTACTGGCCATGGATTTGGTCACGCCACTCGTGTCGTGGAGGTTAGTATTCTTGATGTTATTGCCTGAGATCATAACATTCTTGATCCCTTTAATTTCTTCATGTAATGGCCTTAGGTGGTCCGGCATCTGATATCGTCTGGACATCGAGTTCATGTTGTCTCTGCTGCTCCGGAGTTTGTTTTCACCATGGAGATTCATTCACCAAATCTCTTTATCCGGAAGGTAATTTCATAGAAATATTTGTTCTGAGTTTCACTCTGATACATCCAAAGATGGATCTCCAATTTTTTTTTTATAATGTATGGAGATGATGTTAGGTACTGTTGGATTGTGGATCTGTACAAGCTGATGCTTTAACCGTAGATCGTCGTGCTTCCTTGGAGAAGGTCCCTTCCAGTTTCCTCTTTCTCCTCTAGACCATTAGGTGCTTAGCTGAATCAATCTTTTTCCGTCAATTTGCAGTATTGCGAGATTGCAGTTGAACCTCGAGACTCTATTTTAGCCACAGAGGTTGAGTGGCTAAAGTCCATCAAAGCCAACCTTGTGGTACTATAGAAATGTTTTCAATATAATCTTGTATATTTTTTTTATCGTGTGTGCGGCTTCTTAATTAACTAAGAAGATATTGATCCCATCAGGTCTCAGATGTTGTCCCCATTGCTTGTCGTGCTGCAGCAAATGCCGGAATCCGCTCTGTCTGCGTCACCAACTTCAGGTCAGTGGGCTGATTTATCGGTAGATGCCTTCAGTTCTCAAGAAAGTTTGTTTTCTCATAATTGTGAATTGTGATCATTGCAGTTGGGACTTCATATATGCAGAATATGTAATGGCAGCGGGACATCATCACCGATCCATTGTTTGGCAGGTAACTCTCAATTGATACGATAAGCCTAAATCGGATTTCTCTATTCATCAATGGTAATTTCTTCAGATAGCCGAGGATTATTCGCACTGCGAGTTTCTGATACGCCTCCCTGGATACTGTCCTAGTAAGTTATACACATATTTCCATTGTTTTTTTTTTCTGTATAACATACCAAAACAAACCCCATCTCTTGTTCTTCTGCAGTGCCTGCGTTTCATGATGTTATTGATATTCCCCTTGTTGTGAGGCCAGTGCATAAATCTAGACAAGAGGTTAGTTTTTTTGTCTTTTGTCAGATCTGACCAGAGTCCACTTTCAGTGCTTAATAATGGACATGTCTTTTGTCAGATTTAACCAAATTCAGATTCATTTCAGGTTAGGAGAGAGCTTGGAGTTCCAGACAATGTGAAACTACTCATCTTCAACTTTGGTGGGCAAGTAAGCAAATTCTCTTATAGCTTTTAATCTTAAAATTCAAATTTGAGTTATTTGTTTAAAATATATTGCTGCTGTGAATTTTCAGCCAACTGGTTGGACACTGAAGGAGGAATATCTACCAGCTGGTTGGTTATGCCTGGTAATATCAAGATTCCGTTATGTGGTTTTGGTATTGTTGGTTGATTTTTAAATAAGATAACAAATGAAAATTCCATGCCATATATAGGTCTGTGGAGCTTCTGCTAAACAGGAGCTTCCCCCAAATTTCATAGCACTTCCAAAAGATGCTTATACTCCTGATGTGATTGCTGCTTCAGACTGCATGCTAGGTATCATATATGAGTTTTTGACCATAACATTGCGCTGATTAACTAATTCACGGCTAACAATGGTGGTAATTTCAGGAAAAATTGGATATGGAACCGTGAGTGAAGCACTTGCATACAAGTTACGGTTCATATTTGTGCGAAGGGATTACTTTAATGAAGAACCATTCTTGAGAAAGATGCTTGAGGTTATATACACAAAGTCTGCATTTATGTTTATTTAAATGTTTTGCATTTCTTGAAAATTCTTCTTTTTTTTTTGCATTAAAAGTATTACCAAGGTGGAGTTGAAATGATCAGAAGGGATCTTCTAGCTGGATGCTGGGCTCCTTATCTTGAGCGTGCAGTTACATTGAAACCGTGTTACGATGGAGGCATTGATGGTGGCGAGGTAGACTGTGAAAACTCTTCATATTACCAGCCAATTGTTCTTGTACTGTAATATGATAGTTCTCAATTTTCCCGGTTGATGATGTCATTGCTCCTGCTTGTCTCTAAATTCAGGTCGCAGCTAAAATACTGCATGACACAGCAATGGGGAAGAAGCGTTCCAAACTCAATGTGAGTGATACAAGGAAGAAAATGTTAATTGATGATACTTTAAATTATGTTGAGAGATTCAAATTTATGGAGTCATCTAAGAAAGTGAGTCATTTGTAATGCCAATCCAATGGTACTCACCTTGATAATGTAGCTTAGCGGGGCGAGGAGACTCCGAGATGCAATAATATTAGGCTTCCAGCTACAAAGAGCTCCAGGAAGAGATCTTTCAGTTCCGGAATGGTATCAAGTCGCTGGAAACGAAGCTGGGATTCCTTCAGTTGATCAGACGCAGAAATCTTCCAAGTTTGTTTCCTTGTGGACTTGTAATTTTTCAAATGTGACTAAATTGGACTCACCTCTTATGTGTTTTATTCACAGGTTTGTAGAAGGCTTTGAAATTCTTCATGGAGATCACCTTGGTCTTTCAGATACAATCGGTTTCTTGGATAGTTTGGCAACATTAGCTAAAATAGGAGGCCATCATCAAGAAAGGGAGCATTTGGCGGCTGCCGCACTTTTCAACTGGGAGGTTTGTTCCATTTCTTGGATTCAATGAAGTTTGTGTGTTTTGAGGAACTAATGAAGTTTGTGTGTGTTTTGAGAAACTAATGAAGTTTGTGTGGCCATTTAGGAGGATATTGTTGTGGCGAGAGCACCCGGAAGACTTGATGTAATGGGAGGCATTGCTGATTACTCTGGAAGTCTTGTCTTGCTGGTTAACTCCCTCTCCAAGATTCATCTTTAATGGTGTTAATTATTTATCTTTAACAGAAGAGTGTTTTTATTTGTTATTGGTTAGATGCCTACGAGAGAGGCATGTCATGCTGCTGTACAGAGGAATCATCCAAGTAAACAGAAACTCTGGAAGCACGCTGAAGCACGACATCATTCAAGAGACACTCCCATACTTGAAATTGTATGTTCTTTTCTACTTTCTGATCTACGTTGCCTTTTTCTAAAACTTTTTTGAAACTTCAGGTTTCATTTGGATCTGAGCTGAGCAACAGAGGGCCAACTTTTGACATGGACTTGTCTGATTTAATGGATGAGGATGGGAAACCAATATCCTATGAGAAAGCCTACCATTACTTTTCACGGGATCCGTCTCAGAAGTTGGTTCATCTATTTCACCCCATTTTTTTGATACTTCATCGTAAAGTTTTTGATATATTATAACGTTGAGTCCATTTCTAGGTGGGCGGCATATGTTGCAGGTACAATTCTGGTACTAATGAGAGAGATGGGCGTTCGATTTGAAGACAGCATTAGCATACTGGTAACAGAACTTTTTCTGACTTTCATGATCAGCATTGTATATACGAGTCTAACTCAGAGCTAATCAGTTACATCCACGTTTCAGGTATCTTCAACGGTTCCTGAAGGCAAAGGAGTATCTTCCTCTGCTTCAGTTGAAGTTGCTACCATGTCAGCTGTTGCTGCTGCTCATGGTTAGTACAACTTCTCCACAATAACTAATTAACGAGTAAATGATTCATTGAGCTGAATGTGCAGGTCTTGTAATATCTCCACGAGATGTAGCTTTGCTTTGCCAAAAAGTGGAGAATTATGTTGTTGGAGCACCTTGTGGAGTGATGGATCAGATGGCTTCTGCTTGTGGAGAAGCTAACAAGCTTTTGGCAATGATCTGTCAGGTACTTTCTCTCTTCGTTTCCTACAAAAACTTGATTCTTTTAGAAGAGTAATAACCGGTGATTGTACTCGTTGCAGCCGGCTGAAATACTAGGACTTGTTGAAATTCCTTCCCACATTCGATTCTGGGGTATCGATTCTGGAATACGACACAGGTGCTGTGTATATTCTTCCTTTAGATGTGCAGCATCCCAAGAAAATACAAGAGAGTTAAAGTTTACATTTGTTCTGAACACATTTTTTTACTATGCAGTGTTGGTGGTTCAGACTATGGTTCAGTGAGGATAGGAGCTTTTATTGGTAAGACAATGATAAGATCTTTTGCATCTTCTTTTATTGACACCAACTCAGAAGAGGCTGAAGAGGAGAGCTCGGAGTTAATTGAATCCGATGCTTCTTTGGATTACTTATGCAACCTTTCACCTCATAGGTACTATGAATCCCGCTATTTATATAACATCAGTGTTACACAATTAGACTATATCGATTTTTTTTTTCAATCTTTCGCAGATTTCAAGCTCTTTACGCAAGTAAGCTCCCACAGTCTATCACGGGAGAAGAATTCATTGAGAAGTATGGTGATCACGGGGATTCTGTCACAACCATTGACAGAAATGGTACATACGCCATAATGGCGCCGACTAGACATCCAATTTATGAAAATTTCCGTGTCCAGGTGAACTAATCTAATTGTATATATAGAATCATTTTGATGATATTAAGTTTTAGTTGTGGACATGTAAGAAAAATGATCTCATTCTCAGGCTTTCAAAGCATTGTTGACAGCAACTCCTTCAGAAGAACAAGTCATTGGTCTTGGGGAGCTTATGTACCAGGTAAATATATAGTTTTACAAACCAAACACGGCTCTTATAATCGAGGTTCTGCTATTTAGTTAACCGTTAATCGTATGTTTACTTGGCAGTGCCACGATAGCTACAGTGCGTGTGGGATTGGCTCTGATGGAACAGACAGATTAGTGAGATTAGTGCAGAATATGGAGAACTTGAAGAGTTCTAAAACCGAGAACGGGACTCTTTACGGGGCCAAGATTACTGGAGGTGGAAGCGGCGGTACGGTTTGCGTTATTGGAAAGGCTAGTTTGAGAAGCAGTGAACAGATTCTTCAGGTCAAAAGAATCACAACTTTGATTGATCACATGATTATTGGAGATAGAACCAAAAGGTTAATTTAAGATTTTTTTATGAATTTGCAGATTCAGAAAAAGTACAAGGAAGCAACAGGGTTTATGCCGTATGTGTTTGAAGGATCATCTCCAGGAGCTGGCAAGTTTGGATATTTGAAGATTCGCAAGAACTCTGCTACTTAAATATTTATGCTTTAAAGACTTATTATGTGTGTCACTCACTAGTAATGAATGATGTGAACTCAAACTCTATTGTTGATGTCTAACAATAATTATAGATCTCATATCATAAGATGTGAACTGAAGATGGCTAAACGATGTCCACCTGAATTCGTGACACTTATTGAGACCCCAAAAAATCATCGTAATATTTAAACAATTGAAAAATTAATTTTATAGACTAATATATATATATCTTATTATATAAAGTATAGTTTTCAAAGTTAATAACTCACGAGATCGTGACATGTGTCAAATTTTTCGATCTAAGATTTTGACATGTGTCAAATAATTTTTCCTTTTAAAAAGAAAAAAAAAGTAAAAAGATAATTATAAAAAATTATAAATTTAAACCGTTTTAAAATGTAAAAAGCTAATTATAAAGAAATTGTACATATATTTTCATAAGTGTTTTTTCCATCTAGCAATAAAATTATAGACACGATGATATATGAATCTTTGATAATTTAAATATGAAAAAAGAAATTGAAATAAATAATCTAACTATACTACAATCATAATTGAGACAAACAAAAAAAACAGTTAAGTAAAAAAAAATTGATCTCACATATTACTAATTGAAAAATAAACTCAAATAAATAATATGAGGATTAGTTTAATTAAATCATCACATATTTCTAATTGGAAAAAAAATTGAGAGATTTAAAAATAGAAAAAAATTAAGAAAATTATACAATCAATTAATAATCCTATAACAAAAAAGATTGTAAATAGTCACCTTTAAATAAACAAATAGATCGTCTCATATTTTCTCATCAAGCAAACTAATTTCTTAACGATGTTATATCATATCAATTATAAAAAAAATATTTCGAATCACGATGTTTTTCTAAAAATAGCATGTGATATTCATATCTAATGAATATATGGCAATTGAGGCAAATTAATACAGTAAAACCTCTATAAATTAATATTGTTGGGACTAGCAAATTATATTAATTTAGAGAGTTATTAATTTATCGATAAATTAATAATTATTAATTTATAGAGAGATTTTACTAATTATGTAATTTCTTAAAAATATTTCTATCTAATAATTTTTTTCTTTATAAGTAATATCTTTTAGAACTTATTACAAGTAGAGAAGCAATTATTAAGTTTAAAAAAACAACACAAACTTTTTTCGAATAATAGAGTCATATTTTATTAAATGTTTTACATAGAATATTTTAAATATATATCATAGTACAGTAGAACCTCTATAAATTAATACTCGATAAATTAATAAACACGATAAATTAATAAATTTGGCCGGTCCCGAGTCGGGCCAGTGTAAAAATTAACCAAATTCGATAAGATAATAAGATAATAAGTTTTTTGAAATCCCTATATAAAAATATAGTCCCAATAATATCATAAATTAATAATCATATAAATTTGCACACACACATATATATATATATATATATAATAATAATTTTAGTGTTTTTCATAAAAATAGTCAAAAGTTTTGTAAGTTTTCAAATTTTGAATATGCATAATTTTGGTTTTAATAGTCGTATAGGTTTTTAAAATACAACAATAGATGTCACTATTTGTGAATTTTAATTTCTGTATATCGTTGGTATATGTGAATTCTATAATCGTTGTTATTTATTGTCAAAATAAATTATTTTCTCTTCGAAATATCAAGTGTTTAAGGCTAAAACTATAAAATTTATAACATCCAGAACATTAATTTTATTTAGATCTCATTGCTTTATCTCGTATTTTAAAAAATAAGTTTTCACAATTGAAACAAAAATTTCAATATTGGCTCTGTTTGCAAACTTGTATAACACGCAACTTCCTCTGTTTCTTTGTGTTGATTTGTTGATTCTGGACATTTATTGAGTTACTTGTCTTTGAGATTACAATAACAAGTTGAGTAAATCAAGAAGAGTGGCAAAACGTTTTTCTGGCTAGAGTTAGGTTAGCTTCTTTGCTTCTTGGTGTCGCATATCCTTGTTTGTAGTTCTCTTTCTCCATTGAGCTATGTAATCTGCTGATTGAATGTTCTCTTATCTTAAGAATGCACTGATTCATCATCTAGTTTGGAGTCCTTGTTTATTTTCAATGCTATGAGAATGTGTGTAATGTGTATGATATGTATTTACTTGAACCATGTGGAACTCGTCATGAATATTTATCAGTTGGTGTTTATAAGATACTAGTATTTGTCCCTTTGTGTTTTGGTTTGTGGCTGCTTGTAAGAGAGTCTACTTGTGCAAACTTAGTTATTGTTTTGGCCAACAAAGGAAAGATTAGCAGATGAGAACATTTGTGCTTGCTGTGTTCTTTTATGGTAACAGTTTTTGATCATTCGTAGCCTATGTCTCGATTACAAGCCTGAAATTGAGATAGATATAGTTTTTTTTTACCCTTTTTACCTCTGTATCACATCTTTATAATAGGACACTTCTAGGCCATTGCTGAGTTTCAAATACATGTAGTAGATAAATCTCTAGAAATATTTTTGCATATTTTTTAAGTTTTGCATTGGGACCATAACTCAGATTGTGACTATATTTGATGTGTCTTATGACTCTGGATTCATGTATTGTCTTTAGATATCAATCATCAGTCAAACTTCAAATATTTGTAGCCTCTTAGGATGAATCCTCGTTTGCCAATAATAGAGCAAATATATATGTATCTTTTGTGTAATTGATACACTAGAAAAGTCAACATCTCTAGGTTTAATGTTTAATATCCGAGACTGCTAAAGAAACATGCCATTGTTGAATTGTAGGGATTTGCAACCACGCTTTTCACTTCCACTGTATCAGCAGATGGCTCAAGAATCAACAAAAGTGTCCACTTGGTATGTTTTCTTCTGATCAACTAGCTTCTTTCTTCTTTTCCGTTTTCTCTTCTCATTGTTTTTGCTTCTTGTTCCGTTTTCAACAGATAGCAGGGAGTGGGAATTCCAGAAATATGGTCACTAAAGCTACACACCGCATCATTGGGTTCCTTCGATTACCGTAAATGATTCTAAGACTCGCAGTTTTCTCTTAAATTCATCTGACCTGTTGTGGCTCTTCTCTTAGGATGTCTTTGACCGCAGATTAAACAATTGTGTGCTTAATCAAAACCTTTGTTGTTATAAGACCATCTCTGACCCGAACATAAGTTTCAATTATTAAATGCATGAAACCCTATTCGTTTGCCTCCAAGCATGATCTCCTTATCGACATTTCGTGATTCTCGGTTAATGCGACATACAATAACAGAGAATATGCCTACAAATCCAGATTGACTTAGCTTATTACTTTGTTAACAAAACGAAGCGTGTAGATTTCTTGAGGAAGTAAAACGTCTTCTCTTGAACAATATCCATGTTTTTGGGCCAGTGGCTTGGGCGTAGGACCGAGCTAAAAACTTTTAAGCCTGAATAATACATTTTCTTGCTACTGATTTTGCATAATTCACCATGGTTCTGCAAAAGCAAAAAATAGTTGTAGTTATTGTTTGCAGGTAGTAGTTGTTTGAAACATATGAAAACTATTGATGACAAATACATGACTTTATTATAATGAACGAATAATATCGAGTACAAAAGTTTGGAATTTCATATCAAAAATTTGATGTGTTCTAAAAAAAATTATAAGAGATATGAATCAATCTATCCATTGCCAATTATATTGAGTTAGATGTTCATGAAATTTTAAAATAAATTTAAAAGAGATTATATGAATTTGATATATATATCATGAGTTATAATAGATAAATAATTTAAATTCATACATATATTATACTATATGATACTATATTATAACCAAATTGTGGTGGTCCAATTGTTGAAGAGTTCGAGTCCTTCCACTGTGATTCAATCATCTTTGGCCACTCGTAGACGCTTTCATTCACAAAAAATTTCTATGGACCTTGGAGAATCAAAATATAAGTTTTGGACTTAGGTATAAAATTCTCACGGTTAACAAAAAGATGATATTCAATTATTCATCATGCATGGCGCAGTTTAATTTCCCAGTTGATCTTATTTTGTATATCATCTTTCCGCAAATTTTGTGTTTTTTTTTTTTTTTCGCTGCAAGAAAAATTTAATTTAACTTTATTTTTTGAATGAAAAACTTAATATAACAATTTGTGCATCATTAAAGTAATGTCGTTTGTAGGAGTCAGATTAGACTACATGGAATCGTGGACTTTTTTTAAGACAAAGACAAAACATATAACTTACAGAAACAAGAAAGAAATAGAAAGTGGATGTAACCAATAACACAACCAAAATAAGCTGTATTGTGAAGAGTTCTCTTTGGGGGATAAGAGAACTTGTTTTAATGCACATGCATCTGTCCATGTAATAATACTTATGGGTCATTGATTACATAAATTAATAAAAAAAAAGAATTACATGTATCTGTTCTTGTACAATACGTACCACAAATTTAAAATGCATCGTTGGCTTGTAAGATTTTATTGATGATATATATATATTATCTCTCATCAAACACATCATGGTGATATAATAAGAGAAAATCAAAAGGTTACCTAGCTAATTTTTCTTTTCAAAAACATAATTTTTCTTCTTGTTTTTTTTTCTAAAATATCTAATCAAAATTTCTAATCAGTTTTCTTCCGATGAATAAGATGACCTCAGCCGTAAGCCACTCTTGAATATATATAGTTTCATCAGACGCAACCGATCGACAATGGAATCACCATTAGAATATATCGCAAACAAGACAATATTAAGACTTTGGATTCTCAATTATACAAGCACAACGTGGATGTATCGCAGTTTATAAAGATTGGTTAGAAATTGTTCAAAAAATTGTTATATAGCCACATAATAAGCATACATGACCATATCTTTTTTTAATATTTCGCAATTCGTAGCTAGGTGATAAGTGATAACAATTTAGATGACCACGTACGAATGTGGATGATACAAATTATAAATTCGTTTCGTTTGGTACTCCTAGTTAAGCACATTTTCTTGGAATGTACCTAAGAGGAAATGCACAAGATCTACAATATTTTAACCAAATATTTTAATATATATATATTTTTGGCAGGATGAAATATTTTTATATTTAAGGGTCCACATTTTGCTACAATTTTGAGAATTAGATTTTTTTTTTTTTTTAAACAGATTTTTGCAGGGTCCAATGTTTTAATGAGCCAGACCTGCTGCTAGTAATCGCAAAACCGGGCACGTGACATTGATGCAACAAAATATAGAATTAGTAAATTGATCTCTTCTTTTGGGGTAATTAGTAAACTGGTTTCAGTGATAACGAAAAAAAAAGTAATAAAAAGACTACAAAACCAAGCCTTTAGCGATAGCTTGATTTATCTTGAAATCAGTAGTTTCATAGACCGGAAGTTCTTTTAAGTACCGCCCCATATCGATCCGGTAACTATCGAGCTCGAACAGATCAGAACTCGAGTAACTCCAAACATCATCCTCATCTTCTTTACCTTCATATTTGTTACTTCTCACAAAATCCTTCAAACCGATCTTTCTTGTGATGCAAGTAAACTCAGTGTGATGATCTTTGGTTTTAATCTCCTCTTTGATACTCTTCTTGGCAGTAAATTCTGGAATTGGTTTTCTCTCGCGAGTAATGCTTTTGTGAACAGAGTCTCTGTAGTCTCCATCGATAGTTACTCTAACGGGATAGAATCTGATAGATCTTTCCAACTTCTGGCAGTTGTTGTTGTTGTTGTCGGTTTTATATCTTGTTCGACTGAAGCAAGACTTTGATGAGGAAGAGGACTTGACGTCTGTGGTCTTACCGACAGAACAAAGCTTCACTTTCTTGGCGTTAGATTGAAAGATGGAGTTGAGGAAGCTGGTGAGACGCGCTCCAGGAGACACTGGCTGCTTCGGTCTCTTTATCTCCTCGATCATCGTCATGGCTTTAAGCTTTTTATCATTATCCGACTTGGAGATGAATCTATCATTATCTAGTACCGACGTTCTCTTTGTTCTCTGTCTCTCATCACCTGATCTATTACCTTGTTCCGCAAGCTTTCTCAACCTTCTCTTTGTTCGATATGACTCTGCCTCGGAAGAGGAAAAAGCAGAGGAATCCGAGGAATTAGTGGTAGTGGTGCTGCTTCGGGCGTAAAGCCAGTGTTCTTCGTCAATGATTGCTCGCCGGAGAGTTGTAAGCTTGTCGTCTTTCTTGTTTGGTGAAGGTGAAGATGATGATGAAGATACATTTTCGTTGATGGATCCTCTTAGGTCACTTTGGAGACCGTCGGATTCGTCGATAGAACGGTAAACAGAGTCAAGAACAGAGGAAGAGAAAGAAGGTGTTCGTTTTTTCTGAGGAAATGCCATGAGAGAGATCTACAAGGTATCAATAGAAAACAGAGTATTTATAGAAAGAAAACAGCTCAAGTGTGTTTGTCTGCTAAGAAAATATCAAAAGCTGCCAAGACATATTGATTAGAATTAGTAAAAGAATAAATTAATATAGTTTTGAAAAAGATGTGATTTATGTGCTAAGAGTGATTAGGGTTTGTGGAGAGAAGACAAAGGAGAGTGGAGATGTCTGTGGGAAGAAGACAAAAGCTGGTCAAGTGATGAGACATGCTTTGGGTGTTTTGTTTCTAATAGACTTCCTCATTAGACACCTGTGAGAGATATGCTAATGCGTGCGGGTAATTATTAGATGCATCTGGAAGTGTGGTGCTACTATCTTTACACTCTTTTTTATATTTTTAATTTGCCAAAATTACTTGTAAAAAATAGTGCAATGACTTTTGTAAATCAATAATATCTTGTAAACTATGCTCTATGACTACTTCCAGTTTTTCTTTTATAGATCTCATATTTCTTGTTTTAGTTCAAACCATTTGTTTATTAAATCCACTGAAAAGTGTAATCTTATTTTATTTTGTAATCTTAAATATTATTTCATAACTAAATAAAATTGGAGATTTTTTTTGGTTAAAAATTATGAATATTTTTTGGCGGACAAATTACGAATTTACGTTATTTAAAATATTTATAGCAGGCAATGGGTTAAATATAATGTATTATATGATAAAAAGTGTTATGATCCTTATAACAGACGACATGTTAAGATTATATGATGAGATGGTTAAATAAGGTTTGATACTTCTAAATATTTGAAATTTGATTCTGCAAATAATTTTGAAAATAACGAATGATGGATTGTGGACGCAATTTTTTCATTGAGATTCTAAAATGAAAATATACTTCACGCTCGGGTTGAATTTGATATTATTATATACTAAAAACATGTTCATAATATATTCGATTATGCGAATAATTGCTAAATTCCGTAATTAGCTAAAAAAAAAAAACTCTATTTCAACAATCAAAAAATTACAAATAGAAAAATGAACTTCCTAAATTAATTCAAAATCATAGTTAACTTCCTTAATTAACTCAAAATAATCTACGTTTTAGATGCGACTCATTTATGATATTTTGATTTTTGATCTAACTGAATTATATGCAATCTCATTTTGTGGTTGTTAATATAAATTAACTCATTTTCAAATAATATTAATTTCTTAAAAGAATATTACTTTCCGTTTTCATATCTTAAGAAAAATTATCCATAATTGAGTATTATATAAAAAGGAAAATATATTTATTATAAAAATTATATATATGTACTTAAAAAAAGAAATATCTTTTTCACTTACTACTATAATATATCAAAACTTTATTGTAAAATATATAATATATAAAATATTGTACTAAACAAAATTAACCCGTACTATAGTACGTGTCATGATCTAGTATATATATATAAATAAAGAGAGAATGAAATTAGTTAAAAAAATTTTATATATATATATATATATATATATATTATCACGAGGGAATGGTAAAAATAAAGAGAGAAATGAGCTGTTCCGGCTTCACACGATCCTGAGTTGACTACAAAACGTGAATGCAGTCACTTTTCTTGCTGATTATTACTATCCAGCCATAATACATTCCTATAAAATTAGTTGTTGATTAAAAAGTGTAGTCATCTTTCCCTTTAATTGTTTAGAAATATATTAATTACTTAGCTTTAGCTAGTTCCATTGCGGTATTTGAACGCTTTCACAAAACCCTAAGGAAAGCTTGAAGAAGATGGAAGAAGATAAACTTTCTTATTCAACTTAATTATCTCATACAAGGGTTTTGATATATAAAGAAGAAAGTAATCATAGAAAAGATGACGCGTGTCAGGCTAGTTGCACATGACAGCACACGATCCGAGAACGCCAAAACTGTTTCTCAGGTTGATTTTGTGACGTTGCTCGTTCGTACTCGCTTCACGACAATGGCGTGATACTCTGCTTTTGACTGAAGCAGAGACCATGTTGCTGGGCTTCTTTTGAATCAGCATTGCAGCCTCTGTTCTCTGATGGGCTTCGACTTTAGGCCCATTTGTTGAGTCTTCACTTCTTATACTCCCCCGCAAACTTGGCGTCGGTGGTAAGCAAAGTCCAAGTTTGAAACGAAGGTCGAAGAATGCCTGTTGTGGTAGGGATTTGGTGAAAATATCAGCAAGCTGGAGAGGCGCCGGAATGTGCTTCACAATAAGAGCACCTAGAGCAACCTGTTCTCGCACATGATGAAAATCTCTTGCAAAATGTTTTGATTTTGAGTGGAGAGCAGGGTTTGCGGTAAGATGGACTGCAGACAGGTTGTCACAATACATCTCTGGAGTAACAGGTTGTGCAACTCCAGTTTCCCGAAGAAGAGAGTTGAGCCACATGATTTCTCGAGAAGCAAGCGACATGGTGCGGTATTCTGCTTCTGTTGATGAGTGAGATACTGTGGAGTGGCGTTTTGATGACCAAGAGATGATATTTTCTCCGAGAAAGGTACAGAATCCTCCTGTGCTGCGACTAGTATCCTTGCATCCCGACCAGTCACTATCACTATACACACGGAGAACTGAATCCGTGGAATTGGAGAGATTTATTCCCATTTGCAGAGTCCCTTTAACATAGCGAAGTATCCGCTTGAGCAAGTTGAAATCATCCTCTGATGGAGCATGCATCTTTTGACACACGAAATTGACAGAGAATTGAATGTCAGGCCTTGTCAGAGTAAGGTATTGAAGTTTACCTGCCAAACTTCTAAAGTAAGTCGGGTCTGAGAAGGGTTTAGACTGTTCTGAGAATTTCCCGGGTTGCAGAGGTAAGGGAGTTGGCATAGGAGCACAATCCGCCATTCCTGCTGATATAAGAAGATCTGTAGCATATTTTTCTTGGTTGAGAAACAGACCTTTGTCATGAAAATGAGCCTGGACTCCCAGAAAGTAGTGTAAGGGACCCATATCCTTCATTCTGAAGATGGTACTTAGACTGGCCAAAAGTTGACTGATAAGCTTTGTGTTGTTTCCAGTGAGTAGCATATCGTCAACATAGAGGAGTAAGTACATCACATCACTTCCTTTGATATACACGAATAAGGAGGGATCTGGATAACTGCAGGTGAAGCCAAACTCTATAAGAAAAGAGCTAAACTTGTCAAACCAGGCGCGTGGAGCTTGCTTAAGACCGTAAATAGCTTTCTTTAGCTTGCATATGTAATCAGGCTTGCTTGGATCCTCAAAGCCTGGAGGCTGCACCATGTAAACTGTTTCTTTTAAATCCCCATGTAAAAAAGCATTCTTGACATCAAGTTGCTTAATGTCCCACTTATTTATTGTTGCTCTGTGTAGAATTGTTCTGATTGTAGCTGTTCTAACCACAGGGCTATAAGTCTCAATGAAATCAACACCCTCTTCTTGTTCATATCCCTTTGCTACTAAGCGAGCCTTGAGTTTATCCAGGGCACCATCTGCACACAACTTAGTCTTAAAGACCCATTTACAACCCAATGGTTGAATTTCTTCTTCTGGTGGAACAAGATCCCATGTTTCTGTCTCATGCATAGTGTCTACTTCTTCTGTCATAGCACCTTTCCATCCGGGATCCTTGAGAGCAGTTTTTACTGTCTTTGGTTCTGGATAATTACTCTTGACAGTATGTAGAGCATATCTAGGATTAGGTTTGCGAATCCCATCCTTAGCTCTAGTAACCATAGAGTGACTGTTTTCTGATGCAGAAACTTGAACATTAGGAGAAGCTTGAACACTTGGAGAACTAACCAGAGGAGGGAAGTCTTCTTCTAAAAATATTGATGATGGAGTTATTGCAGGTGTAGCTGAGGATGATGTTGAGTGAGGTGTAGTCGGAGAGCTAGGAGTCTCTGATGGTATGTGCTGAGGAGAACTAGCAGTAGGTATAGAAACGCTGTCGCCAATAGAAGCAGCATCAAAGGCTGTCGTACGCTCAGGACATTCCTGTACCACTGCAGTCACCGGAGCACTTACATTTGAGTTTTGAGGAGGAGTGATAGTACTGTGTTGAGAAGACTGCAGAAAACTTTGTTGCCAAGCAGTCAAGAGAGGAGAAGAAGTTGTTGGTGAAATAAAGGAAGCATACTCTTTTTGAAAAGGGAAGTGAAGTTCATCAAAGAGAGCATGTCTGCATATATAGACCCTGCCAGTTGGAGGATAGAGACACCTATACCCCTTATATTTCTCATTGTATCCCAAGAAGACACATAACAGAGATCTTGGATCAAATTTGTTAGCTGAGTATGGCCTTAAGTAAGGATAGCAAGCTGAGCCAAAAACTCTTAAAGAGGTATAAGTAGGAGCTTTACCCATTAGAAGTTCATAAGGACTCTTGTTGTTTGGTAAGACTGAGGAAGGTAAGAGATTTCCCAAGAATGATGCAGTAAAGAAAGCCTCTACCCACAAGTATTGAGGAACTTTACTCTGAAACATCATTGAAAGACCAAGTTCAGTGATATGGCGATGCTTTCTTTCAGCAAGACCGTTCTGCTGTGGAGTATGAGGACAGGAGATGAGCTGTTTGATGCCACATTGTGAGAGATGACTCTGAAACTTTGTGCTAATGAATTCACCTCCTCCATCACACTGAAAGTTAGCAATTTTCTGCATAAAAAGGTTCTCCACCATTTGTTGAAACAAAATGAAAGTAGAGTAGAAATCAGACTTGAGCTTTAATGGATAAAACCAAGTAAACCTTGAAAAATTGTCAATAAAAATGACATAGTATCGAAAACCCTGTGAAGAAACAACAGGAGCTGGCCCCCATAAATCACAGTGGATGCGTTCTAAAGGCCTACTGGAGACAAAGTCTGATGCAGAAAAAGGAAGTTTACAAGTTTTTCCCAACTGACAAGCATCACAAAGAGAAGAACTTGTCTTATTCATTATTATAGCTTTATTGATAGCTAGTTGCTGCAAAACATTCTGGTGAGGATGCCCCAGCCGCTGATGCCAAATCCCATCTGTTGTTGATTGTTGTCTTGATGAGTAGTATGCAGCAAACTGAGGATTCTCTAACACATATAGGTCCTTAGTTCTGCTTCCTCGCGTGAGGAGCTGTTTGATCCGTTTGTCCTTGACAATGACACCATCAGAATCAAAGGTGAAAGAACAAGGATAGTCAGCCGTGAGTTTTGAGACAGACAGCAGGGACTTTGTTATTTCAGGACAAACTAGGACATCGTTTAAAGGTAAGGTAGTACCTTGCATGGTGGGAAGAGCTATAGAACCAATGTGTGTAATCGGAAGGAAGTCACCATTACCAACAACAACAGCATCATCTCCTCTGTAATGTTGGGTGTTCTGAAGTTGAGCAGTTGAATTGGTAATATGAGCTGTTGCAGCAGAGTCTGGCACCCATTCATGCCCTGAAGACTGATCAGAGATCTTCATTGTAGCCATGGCTTGATGAAAGTCATCCATCTGGTAAGCATGATCAAATCTCTTGTAACATTTGAAGGCTGAATGACCGTATTTACCACATATTTGACAAGTTGGTCTTTCAGAACTTGAATCAGAGGACTGGTTGATCTGCTGATGAAACCCTCTGCCCCTAGTAGAGTAACCACGACCTTTCCCTCGAGAGCCAGAGCGACCATAACCCTGACCTCTTCCTTGGTTGTAAGAGTGGCTTTCAGTAGCAAACGCAAGATGAGGAGTTACAGCAGCAGAGTTATAGCCTTGGATCTTATCATCAAAGTTAATCAAGCGGTAACCAGCCTCTTCAAAATTTGGTCCAGGAAACTGATCCATGGAGTTTTCAAGATAGGTAGATATAGTTTCATATTCCTGACCTAACCCGTGTAAGACCCCATAAATTTTCTCTTGATCAGTGAGAGGACACCCGATTGAATCAAGTTGGTCACAAATAACTTTAGCATCAGACAAGTATTGAGTCATTGTTTTCCCTTGCTTAGACAGATTGTTCAAACGACGTTGCAGATCTAACTTTCTAGTTGCAGACACACGATTAAACTTCTTACCAAGGGTAAGCCATACCTCCTGAGACGTGTGAAGACCGTAAACAGAGCGGAGAGCTTCCTCTGAGAGAGATCCAAAGAGCCAGGTAAGAACATTTTGGTCGTTTCTTACCCACTTGAGAAACTCAGGATTTGGAGACTCTGTCACCGTTTCACCGTCCCTCACCGCCGTTGTAGGAGAAGGTCGAGGAGTAGCTCCGGTTACATAGCCCAAAAGCATCTGACTTGAGAGAAAAGACTCGAACTGCGTTTTCCATAGCAAGTAGTTTGTTTCAGAGAGCTTAAGAGTGACACAATGAGAGATGTTCATAGCGGAATGAGAAAAAGGAGTAATAGAGCCATCCATGGCTCTGATACCATGAACGCTTTCACAAAACCCTAAGGAAAGCTTGAAGAAGATGGAAGAAGATAAACTTTCTTATTCAACTTAATTATCTCATACAAGGGTTTTGATATATAAAGAAGAAAGTAATCATAGAAAAGATGACGCGTGTCAGGCTAGTTGCACATGACAGCACACGATCCGAGAACGCCAAAACTGTTTCTCAGGTTGATTTTGTGACGTTGCTCGTTCGTACTCGCTTCACGACAATGGCGTGATACTCTGCTTTTGACTGAAGCAGAGACCATGTTGCTGGGCTTCTTTTGAATCAGCATTGCAGCCTCTGTTCTCTGATGGGCTTCGACTTTAGGCCCATTTGTTGAGTCTTCACTTCTTATAGTATTCTGCTTTTGACCACCTTCAAAAAACTTCTATGGCTTCCATTTCTTTTTTTTTTTTGTATGCTTCCATTAAATAGAACTGCATTCACGTCTCTACGATTTCAAAGTTTCCAAGAATAAGAGTAAGTATTACATACCTCACAATGTTACATGATATCAGATTTCCGATAAATGCCAGCTGAAAAAGAAACAGTCGATTTACCTATAACATTAACAAAAGATTACAATTTTGACTATTTCTGGAGAGCTATAAACCAAATGAACTAGCTACGCCTAGGTAGATGTTCTGTATAACTTACTGCTCCAGTTTAGGCAATGCGTCTATTATGGTGTCAACTTCTTCGGCCTTTTTCCTTGAGAAAAAATATCAGAGAAGATGTCAAGGCAAAAATACTGTATATTCTTGAATTTACACGCAGAGTAAAGAGACTATTTGTTACTTTTGATATCATAAACAACTTTGAAGCCAATTCTGCTGAAAGACTTGACTTCACAAAGTCATATTCCTTTCAGTCTCCTACTCTCCTTAGTGAAGAATCTAGAAAACACAAAAATCTTTCATTTTTATTAGAATCTTAATTGATCATCAAGTTACTCTTGTTCATATATTATGTTTTCCTTAATTATCCGAAACCATATACATTATATTGGTGTGCATATAGCCACATACTTTCACATGGAATCATGTGTTACCTCGTTATAAAATCAGCAAAGTCTTCGTCAGATCTACAGAGAAATTGCTTTCGTTTGGCTCATGGCTTCCTCTATCCTCATCCTTTATATCCTTCCATTTCATGTATATATATCCTTCTTCTTTGACATCTATTAAAATTTCAAGAATATGCATTCAAATTAGAAACTATTTCTTAACTTCTCTTGCTTAATACAATTTATATGGGACCAGACCTATTTCTGGGGAGCCTGCTGTTCCGCACAAAAGTTCTTCCACTCCTCTGCGGTTATCTTCGATTCTTCGTAACCTATACTTACCATTCTTCCGCAAAATGAGCTTCAAGAGTTCAAATAACAGAAGAAAATAGACTATATATATAGAAATTGAATTTGAATTTTCTTACCTCCAAAAAGCTCTTGTTATCTTCTCATAAAGCAGCTCTCCTCTCATTTGCATATTAAGTAGGCAGATATGATGAGGGTTGTTTACGCTTCAAGAGATCTTTTAGCTTCCTACAAACGAGAATGCAGTCACTTTTCTTGTTTATTATTACTATCAAAACAGTTCTCAAGTGAAATACTAGGAAGTAGTTTAATTTTAGATGTTGTCCTGTTCAGCTTCCTAAACAAAGTGCAAATAATGAAAGTGTTTCACTAAAGTGCTTTATCAGCCACAAAAACATTTAATTTGTGCATCTGTGGTTCTTGATTGCTCAACATGGATTCGTACAGGACTCACAATCAATTCTTTCATTTCCTCTCATGGAAGACTGAGTAATGCAAGAGATCTCTGAATGGAATGTGCCCATTGTTGAAAGTTAAACTTGATTTTGAATCAAGTTTAATTATTGGGTCAATTACCCAATAATCATTTGATGGGCCAAATCCAAGTTCTAGAGTTTTCTCTAGAAATATCATAATTACCACCTCCTTAAAATGTTCTAGAAATTTTCTAGAATCATCTTCCACCTCCTTAAACATAAAAATCTAGATATTCTTATAGAATAATCTAGATAATTAGAATATTGTAATCTAGATATTATGTTAAGAACTCTCTAGATTTAGGATTAAAATATTTTAGATATTTTGTAGTTTGGAGGCTATAAATACCTTCTCCCTCTCTCATTTTGTTGTAAGATTATGAAGTTGTCTTCAAGTTAAAATCAAAGTAATAAAAGTTCTATTTCCTAAAACTCTCTCTCAAACACTTAAACACTTTCTCCATTACCTCTAAAAGAATTTTACTCTAACAAAGTGGTATCAGAGCTTGAAGATCCTAAAGATGGCGAGTAACAATGTTCCCTTCCAAGTTCCAATGCTCACAAAGAGCAACTACGATGATTGGAGTCTACGAATGAGGGCTATCCTAGGAGCACATGACGTGTGGGAGATAGTCGAGAAAGGTTTCATTGAACCGGAGAATGAAGGTAGTCTTTCTCAAACTCAAAAGGATGGTTTGAGAGACTCAAGAAAGAGAGACAAGAAAGCTCTCTGTCTAATCTATCAAGGATTAGATGAAGATACGTTCGAAAAGGTCGTTGAAGCTACGTCGGCCAAAGAAGCATGGGAGAAGCTTCGAACCTCTTACAAAGGTGCCGATCAAGTCAAGAAGGTACGTCTTCAAACTCTAAGAGGAGAATTTGAAGCATTGCAAATGAAGGAAGGTGAACTCGTCTCGGATTACTTCTCCAGAGTGTTGACGGTTACTAATAACCTTAAAAGAAACGGAGAGAAGCTAGATGATGTGAGAATCATGGAGAAAGTTCTGAGATCGTTGGATCCAAAATTTGAGCATATTGTCACCGTCATTGAAGAAACAAAAGATTTAGAGGCTATGTCAATAGAGCAACTTCTTGGGTCATTACAAGCTTATGAAGAAAAGAAGAAGAAGAAAGAAGATATCGTCGAACAAGTCCTCAAGATGCGGATTACTAAAGAAGAAAATGGCCAAAATTACCAAAGACGAGGCGGCGGTCAAGTACGAGGACGAGGTCGTGGATATGGAAACGGACGAGGTTGGAGGCCATATGAAGACAACACAAACCAAAGAGGAGAAAACTCATCAAGAGGTCGTGGGAGAGGAAGTCCAAAATCAAGATATGATAAGTCAAGTGTCAAATGCTACAATTGTGGGAAGTTTGGACATTATGCTTCCGAATGTAAAGCTCCTAGCAACAAAAAAGTCGAGGAGAAGGCCAACTACGTTGAAGAACAAGTCCAAGAAGACATGTTATTAATGGCTAGTTACAAGAAAGGTGAACATGAAGAGAATCATAAGTGGTACCTTGATAGTGGTGCAAGTAATCACATGTGTGGGAGCAAAAGTATGTTCGCGGAGCTTGATGAATCGGTGAGAGGAAATGTGGCTTTAGGAGATGAATCGAAGATGGAGGTAAAAGGCAAAGGAAACATTCTCATCCGATTGAAGAATGGAGATCATCAATTTATTTCCAACGTTTACTATATTTCGAGCATGAAGACGAACATCTTGAGTCTTGGACAACTCTTAGAGAAAGGTTATGATATTCGACTAAAAGATAATAACCTTTCTATAAGAGACCAAGAAAGCAATCTCATTACCAAGGTGCCAATGTCGAAAAATAGAATGTTTGTCCTTAACATTCGAAATGACATCGCACAATGTCTCAAGATGTGCTACAAGGAGGAGTCTTGGCTTTGGCATCTTCGATTTGGGCATCTAAATTTTGGAGGATTGGAGTTGCTTTCGAAGAAAGAAATGGTGAGAGGACTACCTTGCATCAATCATCCAAATCAAGTGTGTGAAGGATGTCTACTTGGAAAGCAATTCAAAATGAGCTTTCCGAAAGAGTCAAGTACAAGAGCTCAAAAACCGTTGGAGCTAATACACACGGATGTGTGTGGTCCAATCAAGCCCAAATCACTTGGTAAAAGTAACTACTTCCTTCTCTTTATTGATGATTTTTCAAGAAAAACATGGGTTTACTTTTTGAAAGAAAAATCCGAGGTGTTTGAGAACTTCAAAAAGTTTAAGGCCCATGTTGAGAAGGAAAGTGGTCTTGCAATCAAAGCCATGAGATCCGACCGTGGAGGAGAGTTTACATCGAAGGAGTTTTTAAAGTATTGTGAAGATAACGACATTCGAAGACAACTAACGGTGCCAAGATCCCCTCAACAAAACGGTGTAGCGGAAAGAAAGAATAGAACAATTCTTGAGATGGCAAGGAGCATGCTTAAAAGTAAGAGACTACCAAAAGAGTTGTGGGCGGAAGCGGTCGCGTGTGCGGTTTATCTATTAAACCGATCTCCAACAAAAAGTGTTTCGGGAAAAACACCACAAGAAGCATGGAGCGGAAGGAAGCCCGGTGTTTCTCATTTAAGAGTCTTTGGAAGCATTGCTCATGCTCATGTACCGGATGAGAAGCGGAGTAAACTAGATGACAAATGTGAGAAGTATATCTTTATTGGTTATGATAACAACTCCAAAGGCTACAAGCTCTATAATCCCGATACGAAGAAAACAATAATTAGTCGAAATGTCGTTTTCGATGAAGAAGGAGAATGGGATTGGAAATCAATTGAAGAAGATTATAACTTCTTTCCACACTTTGAAGAAGATGACTCGGAGCTAACAAGAGAAGAGCCACCAAGAGAAGAACCTACTACACCAACAAGTTCTCAAGCAGAAGAAAGCTCAAGTGAGAGGACTCCTCATTTTCGAAGTTTACAAGAGCTCTACGAGGTAACGGAAAATCAAGACAATCTTACTTTATTTTGTCTATTTGCGGAGTGCGAACCCATGGACTTCCAAGAAGCCATTGAAAGGAAGACTTGGAGAAATGCCATGGATGAAGAGATAAAGGCGATTAAAAAGAATGATACATGGGAGCTAGCTTCACTTCCAAATGGACACAAGGCGATAGGTGTGAAGTGGGTGTATAAAGCAAAGAAAAATTCTAAAGGAGAAGTGGAAAGATACAAAGCAAGATTAGTGGCCAAAGGTTATAGTCAAAGAGCCAGAATCGACTATGACGAAGTATTTGCTCCCGTTGCTCGTCTAGAAACGGTTAGACTAATCATTTCACTAGCGGCTCAAAACAAGTGGAAGATACATCAAATGGATGTCAAGTCGGCCTTCTTAAATGGTGACCTTGAAGAAGAAGTTTACATTGAGCAACCACAAGGCTACATAGTCAAAGGAGAAGAAAACAAAGTCTTGAGGCTAAAGAAGGCGCTTTACGGATTAAAACAAGCCCCAAGAGCTTGGAATACTCGAATTGACAAGTACTTCAAGGAGAAAGACTTCATCAAGTGTCCATATGAGCATGCACTCTATATCAAAATTCAAAAAGACGATATATTGATTGCATGCTTATATGTAGATGACTTGATATTCACGGGTAACAATCCAAGCATGTTCGAAGAATTCAAGAAAGAGATGACGCAGGAGTTCGAGATGACGGATATTGGATTGATGTCTTACTACCTCGGAATTGAAGTAAAACAAGAAGACAATGGAATCTTCATTACTCAAGAAGGCTATGCTAAGGAGGTACTTAAAAAGTTTAAGATGGATGACTCAAACCCGGTGACCACACCAATGGAATGCGGAATCAAATTATCAAAGAATGAAGAAGGAGAAGGAGTGGATCCAACAACCTTTAAGAGCTTGGTTGGAAGCTTGAGATACTTAACATGCACAAGGCCCGATATTTTATATGCGGTCGGAGTTGTTAGTCGTTACATGGAGCATCCAACAACAACTCATTTCAAGGTGGCCAAGAGGATTCTTCGCTATATCAAAGGTACCATAAACTTTGGCTTACACTATTCTACTTCTAATGATTACAAGCTTGTTGGATATAGCGATAGCGATTGGGGTGGAGACATAGATGACCGAAAAAGCACAAGTGGTTTCGTGTTTTATATTGGAGATACGGCTTTCACATGGATGTCGAAGAAGCAACCGATTGTCACTCTATCCACTTGTGAAGCGGAGTATGTAGCGGCTACTTCATGTGTGTGCCATGCTATTTGGTTAAGAAATCTTTTAAAGGAGTTAAGCTTGCCACAAGATGAACCAACGAAGATATTTGTGGATAACAAGTCGGCAATAGCATTGGCGAAGAACCCGGTCTTCCATGATCGAAGTAAACACATTGACACACGTTATCACTACATTAGAGAGTGTGTTAACAAGAAGGACGTGCAATTGGAGTATGTGAAAACACATGATCAAGTAGCCGATATTTTCACCAAGCCTCTCAAGCGCGAAGATTTTATCAAGATGAGGAGTTTGCTTGGAGTAGCAAAATCAAGTTTAAGAGGGGGTGTTGAAAGTTAAACTTGATTTTGAATCAAGTTTAATTATTGGGTCAATTACCCAATAATCATTTGATGGGCCAAATCCAAGTTCTAGAGTTTTCTCTAGAAATATCATAATTACCACCTCCTTAAAATGTTCTAGAAATTTTCTAGAATCATCTTCCACCTCCTTAAACATAAAAATCTAGATATTCTTATAGAATAATCTAGATAATTAGAATATTGTAATCTAGATATTATGTTAAGAACTCTCTAGATTTAGGATTAAAATATTTTAGATATTTTGTAGTTTGGAGGCTATAAATACCTTCTCCCTCTCTCATTTTGTTGTAAGATTATGAAGTTGTCTTCAAGTTAAAATCAAAGTAATAAAAGTTCTATTTCCTAAAACTCTCTCTCAAACACTTAAACACTTTCTCCATTACCTCTAAAAGAATTTTACTCTAACACCCATTGTTTCCTTAACTACATGAAGTAAACCACATAAACTAGTAATAGAAAAAACGAGTCTTGTTCATAGAAACTAACTAGAGGTAAATGAAGAACAATACAACAAACGAACATAACCATGGTAAAAAAATGATAGCATGTGTAAGCCCTATGATAATTAAGCCAGAGAACTCGACTTTCAAGTACAAAAATTGGGTGCTCAACAACATTATTAAACTAAGGTGGCCCAAAACCGAAAATATTTGTGCAAGCTAAGTGCCTACATTACCTTAGCTTATGTATCACAGTTCCAACTTCCAACGTTAACAAACTTTGGTTATGACTTATGAATCCCTTATTTTATAACAAAACTTACGCAGTCTTAATCATTGGTGAGAAACTTGGCAACAGTTCCTGTAAAAATAAATTACAGGGTTGCAAGTATGATTGCATGTTTGACACTAAATAGTGTCAAAGCAGATAAGATCTAAAGCAAATAAAATGCAAATTTTTTTTGTTTTTTTTGCAGTATTTTGGTACCTTAAAAGTAGCAGCAACAACAAATATTAATAGCATGCCGTGTAGTTATATAATTACTTGATTCAAGAAGCTTTGATCATGAGTTGTAGTCCGCGTAAAACTTCAAATCAAATATTTTGAAATTATACTAATGTGAAATTAAGAGCGCATACATCATAATGTACTTAAGTTTACTATGTGAACTTTACCTGGAGAATAGCGTCAGGGCGGTCGATGCTTGCTATGAGCCATATTCATAGGGACGTTACATATGCAAAAGCTCTATCATCTCCCTCTTTTGCCTGTTGAACTCCACTGGCCATTTCAAGGGTGTGTCTAACTTTGAGTAGTCTTATATCGGGTTCATCGCTGCGTCTTTAAAACTCTTTGTCGAAATGAAATCCAAAAACTTCTGTACCATTTCCTCCATCTGTCCATATGACAGTTAAATGACATGAAGTTAGTTGATTGGCAAAAGCATATTCTGGTTGTGGAGCAGTCTCTGTTCTGTCTAGGTTTATTGAAGCTCTACCAACTTTTCTAGAGCTCAAACATCTAATTATCAAAATTTGTTATTTGTATCTTAAATTTTGTAAAGATATTCTAGCTGATAAAGAATTTTATAAAAAAAGGCTTTAAAAACTTGAAAATCGAAACAAATAACGCAGAAAAGGAAAAGGGATTATAAATAATATACGAGTGTTTACCATGTTCCTGAGATCATTAGGGAGTCGGGCCACCAGAACTTTCAAAGTACTCTTGCCACTGAAAAATGGGGGTTTAGGGCATCAAGGTGATTACGTCTATCTTGAACAACCCGGAAGATATGTTTCAAAGTCAAAATTTCTAATTATAAAAACAAAAATTGCATTTATCTCATCTAAGTTATGTTCATAGCCGGCAATTATCTTTGGAAGCTTCCTTTCTTACAACAGAAAGATAAACAAGGTCAAGCTTGGATATAAGTTCACCAGCCTGTCAAGAAAAAAATAGATGGGTTAATAAATTTCTACAAAACTAATTTTTCATATGGATCAGAAAACCAAAATAAATGCACCACATATTACCAAGTTTTCTTTCCTTATCGCTGGTTGTGACAAAACTGCTTTCAATAGTATAACTTTGATATAACGTCACCCCTCGCCACCAAGTAAACCTATCATCGCCGAAACCTTCAACTATAACTTCAGCGTGGTCCACGTTTCTGTGTAACCCCAACAATAACTGAACCACTTTGGAAAACATAATGTTCTATTAATCAATCATCCATCAGTTTAAACCAATCGCTTATAAAGCAATACTGTAGATATTTTCCTCAAGCTGCAACCATAATAAACAAACCACAAGGTAGAGTTGTGAACAAGATATAAATCAAATGTTAGTGTAGACTGTCAAGTTTTTCATCTAGAGTGTTCACTGTTTTAAGTGTTTTAAGAGACAAAAAGAAGAGTACATAAGACATGGAAAATGTAATAGTGTTTCCTCCAAGAAGATTGTTATAAAGCAGAACTACTTACTTGAAGTATGCATGGTTTTAGGACTTTGCAAGTTGAGGTTTCCTCGACATGCTTACACCACTTTTTTCTGACACTTTCACTAAGAAATGGGCCACCAAATCAGACCATGCAAGCTTTCCTCCAGATATACTTCACTCCCTACCCATTCTTAGAGGTAAAAGGCTACTGAAGATCTTCATAGCACCCTTTTTTGGAACCCGCTATAGCAGTATTTAACATGCATCGTCTACTTGTTGTAGATATGAATTGCAAGAATGACATCACCCATATCTTTCCCTGAGAATGTCGTTCGTACCAGGACTTGGCCACCAGAAAAATGAGGGTACTAATGAAAATGTGTAACCTGATGCAACTTTCCAGGCACTAATGTACTTTTTTAGATCAGGTTCATCGGTTTCCTCTAACGATAGGACATCCATAGTGAAAGCAACCTATAAAGAAAATTCTCCATTTAAATGATAAACTCGAGTATGTAACACAAGCATCCAATTTAGTCCCCTGCATTCGTCTTTCACATCCTATAACAGCATTTTCGTTATTACCCAAAGCAAATGTAGGGAGGTCAAACACTATCTGACTTAGTCATTCTCTTTATCCTTTGCTTGAGCTAAACCAATCTCCAAATCCCTCAAGGAGATTATACCTCCAGGAAGATCCTTGTATCAGACGATCACTTTGCAAATATCAAGATATTCTAGTGTCATTAACATTGTAGTACTTGAAAACTCCATCTCCATATACAAATATGTTAAACCTGTCATATAAGATGAAAGTAAGAGAATGCTCATTTATGCGTAAGAAATTGTTGCTGGTTATAAAATGATAGTGAATGTTTGTTTATAATCTCACTTTATCCCTTTACAGAATTTTGGCCAGCTTGTTTACTCTTTCCTGAGCTTGGTCCTCATCCCCACATAAACAAACAAGCTAGAAATGAAAACGGATTAAGTAGACGTGACAACATCTTAGATAACCTGTTTTAAACAGTCATGTTGTGTCAATTGTCAAGAACCTTTCTTGAAACGGAGTCATTTAATTGTTGATTCCCACAATAGCAATGTTCATCATATTGCCAAATACAAGATCTCTATCATATTCATAGTTTTTGTGATTTCTCTTACTATGCTTCTCAACCCCTCCTTTTTCAGATCTCGTCTCGTGCTTGTCTTAGCCAATGTTTTTACATTCTGTCATCCTCTAGGAACTTCCAAGAAGAAATAAGACCAGAACAGTGTCAATGCATCCTCATGGGTTTTTTCTTATTGACGCTAAAGGCATGAGTCAATTCAAAATAAAGTCAACTTTTTCAGTGTTGAATAAATTGCAAGAGAATGAACTCTTACAAGTACTTGAAGTGTGTAATCTGTGAATATAAGTTTCACCAACCCGTATTTGAAGTGTGTGATCACTGTGGTCAAATATAACCATGATCATCTTCAACAGCTAAAGACGAGCTCACAAGATCTAATCCTTTTATTAATGACACTCTTCCTCTTGGGACTTGCCTTGAGCGTCAACTACAAGCACATATTGATCATCAGCTGCCAAATGTCAACAAGAATATCATAAAACAAAAAATAACCAAACCTACCTCAACGGTAAACAAGCTGCTCCATAAGTCGGAGAACAAGTTTGTTTTTGTTTTTATGCCCGGAAAAGACGAATATAATGAGCATACCATTCCAAAGACATAGTTATGAAGACAAGAAAAACTGGTGTGAGAAGGATAATCACAAAAACACACTTTGCTGCAACATAAACTCATCCTTTCAACCTATCCTTCATAACACAAATAATAAAGAATCATTAAAAAATATGAGATTTTATAAAACTATAATTTACCTGTCATCATCAAAATCAAACCAACTAAAGGTATATGGACATAGGAGGTTCAAGATTACCCTGCAACGGCTCTTCTCCATTATAATGTTTCTCCATTGACCGACGGAAATAGTGTCTCACTGGTGTTCATCCTTCATCTCGCTGAATTATACAACTGATCACACAGACACCTGCAGGACAGAGGCTAGAACTCACTTCTTTGGTTCTTCCTCTTTGCAAATATCAATAATCTATTACAAAAAAAACATAAGTAATAAGCATTAAACAGAAAACATGTATAATTTAGTAGAAATCAAGCTAATAATGGCTAATAAGAGAATGAATTTAACAGTTTACTTCCCCTTATGATTCTCTTAGCGTTTGGATTCAGCAAGCCTTTCTCTTAGACCCTTCACTCTTGAAAAACACATCCAGATCGTCCTAATCGATATTTCTCTAATATTCAGGATCAACCAGCTTGCCATGGGAAAATCAAATTGATATGTTCTGCTAAATATGATACCTAAGCCTTTAGAAAGACATAATTTTAAGGTTTCGTAGTATAAATGAAAGCAAACATAAAAGATACATACCTTCAGGGAAAAATTCGACATATGTGTGCATGTCTGATTGTTAGCGATGAGTTTACGTCTCTCATAGTTAAGCTGCACACATTAGACAAGATAAAAAAAAAAAAAGAAAAAAAGTTATATAAGTAAAATCCAAAAGAGAGAAACCCCTATATAAGGTAAAATGTTTACCTTGCAGGTCACTTTATCCCCCGTTGATACATCTCCAGTTTCACTAGAGAGATGGTGAATATGCAGAGCAAAATCCGGCAAGGTGCTTGCTCATAAAAAGACTTGTTTTGAAGCAAGATCATTAACACTATTAGGCACTAGCTTCTTTCTTTCTACAACAAAAGAATAACGGTTTAGATTCAACATCTGAGTTATCAAGATAAATAGGACAAAGAAATCACATGTTGCTGACACGCCCGTTTTGATGTAGTAACACCACCTTTCTGCGAAACAAAAATGGTGTCAAAATATTTGTACATAGATAACTGTAATTTATGTTTAGTGTAAAAAAACAAAGTAAAGGGAGAGAGAAACGTTGGAACAAATTTGGCTTGGCACATGGCACTCTATGATCTTTACTCTGTTTCTCTCTCGGCTTTGCTGAAACAATAAACGAACCACCAATCCAATCTCTCCAGCCATCAACTGAAACAAGAGAATCAAAGTGAAGTGACTGATATAAAAAATAGGAAAAACACGCAACAAGACATGAGGAGAAATTATATTTGGTTGAAATAATGAAGTCAACCATCTACTATGTAAGAAAATTGTGATAAGAAGAAGAAAAAATATAATATAGTACCTCTTTACAGTATTTTTCACACTGAGAAACTATCTAAAATCTAAATCAAGTTAAAGTTACTCTAAAGTCTAAAGAATTATCAGCAAAAAACAGACGAAACTGGAAGACCATCAGACAAAACCATTTCTAAACAGACAAAAGGACAACTGCTTATCGTGTCCTGTAAAATCTTAACACAATATCATATATTAGTTACCTGATCATGGAGAACATTGGTCAGTATTTAGCTTGTCTACTGCATCCATCTCCAAAATGTTTAAGTCCTTAACTGAACCATTTTTAGAGAGATGAAAAAATAATAAAACCTGGTAAAAGAAACAATAGTGAACATCAGAGACGTGATAAAGGTGAAAGGAACACAAACTAATTGAGTAAGAAAGGTTCAAGGAACTTATTTGAATGAGTTAACCAAGTGACTCATGTCATAGTACTCCTTCCTGTTTTCAAAAGAATTTCAGCTCATGTTGCAACCAAATAAATATCCAGTAGTAATAAGTTTCAACAGCTATTAATCCAAGGATTGAATAACAAAATGGAGGAAACTCTATAGAAAAGCTCGACTTACTTGGCGAATGAAAAAAGTTCACGAGTTTCAAATCATCACAAAGACCGTGTAGTGTAGTCTGCATGTATATATGGATGGCATAACATGTAATAGAAAAAGACATCTTAGTTAAAATTTACCTATTACATAAACAAAACCTCGGGATCTCGCTGAAGCTCATCCGCATTGATGACTGATGGTGGTGTTCCCATGTGACAGAGATCACTGTATATCGACACTAATTCCTCCCAAGCCTAATTCGAGAAACAGAGAAGACCATTAGATGAAACATTGGCTAAAGTTGAGAACCAGTGTTTGATTAGAAAGTCTGACCAGTTTTTTAAGAGGATTTTGTATCAATATGAAATGCTTTCCTTTACTCATCAGTTCACTTGGAAAACCGAAAACCCTGTTCAGAGCTCAGACAGAACAATACACTATATTTTTTGAAAAAAAAAAGAGACAACAAAGAAAATTTGATAATATTAACTTTAAAGCTTAAAAAAACAAGCAATCTGAGACTTCTTACCTTACAATACCGGTATTTCTTCGATCCTGATCCAAGAGACCAAGTGAAGTGAGTGATCTGAAACTCACAACAAGACACAAGCCAAAACTCCAATTCTCTGATTTTGTAATTGTTAGATATCTTGCACACAAAAAAGTCTCACACGCATCAGTAAGAACATGTAAAATTGCAATTCTACATTTTTACTTTTGTTTCTCCAAAACTTGACCATATCTCATTGTGCTGAAGAATACTTTTTCAAGCACTTGCATACCTTCAACGCCACTTATGCCAACACCAATAGCAGCTTCTTGAATCATTCCAACATCATTTTCACCATCACCGATTGCCAAAGTCGTTTTTCCTGTTCCTTCTTTGGCTAGCCGTGTTACCTATAAAAGTATATTTTTAGAGTTGTGGAGTTATTCATACAAGTGCTTTCTGTTTGGGAGAGACACGACAACAGATCACTGATGCACAGTCAACTACAAGGGCAAGAAACCCTATGTTTATCGCTGTCTCCAAGTTATCTCCTGTCAAACCCCATATCTTGAGACCAGCTTGGGCAAGTTTATCTATGCATTGAGGCACTTGAAGTGAACTCAAACAGTATGTTGAAAAGGATTTTTGAAAAGGCCCGTCTTTGTAATAATCACAATTACACTATGATTCTTACCCTTGTTTGTACTTACGGATATACACCTTTTCACTCATATGCTGGGGTGAACGACCTGTGTCCCCCTACGAAGTTTCATATAGTACCATAACAACACAGATTTCGGGTCTCGTCTCCGGTCCACACAAAACGAAAGTTAAACTCCAGTTTCCCCCTAAATTGAAAGTTTGAGACCTCAGTCTCCATAATTTCAAATTTCGTGGTTTATCTTCGGTTTACTGTGCCGAAAACCCAATTAACCGCTTCACATCGAAAGTAAACCGGATTTACCCAGAAACCAACCCAATTAGTTGACCCATTAACCCCGATATTCCCACAAATCGTGAAACCATGAATTGACCACCGAGTGGTACTCTTCCGGAGAGATCTTTGAAAGAGAGATCGAGAGTTGTTAAACTCGTCATGTTTCCGATTCTGGTAGGGATTGAACCGGTGATATTGTTCGCACTTGTGTTGATCTTCGATAAATGCTTCAATTCGAAGATTTCCCTCGGTAAATTCCCGCGAAATCGGTTCCGATCTAAGAACAGAGTCTGTAAATTGGGGAAATTACCGATCGCAGGTGGAATCTCGCCAGAAAACCAGTTGTTTGAGAGGTAAATCTGATCGAGAACATCGACGGATCGTTGTCGGAAGTTCACCGGAGAAGAAATTATCAGTGAGTTCTCAATTTGGGGATTCTTGAAATAAGTATTTAGAATCAACGCATCAGGATTCGTCTCGATGACTGCGTGGAGTATTGGATTAAGTTTGGAGATTGCTTCGAGATACAACTCAACAAGCTGCTTTGATGTTAGTCGTTTCTCCTTAAAAGCAAGTCTGATGTCTTCAATGGTGGCTTCTTGGATAGCAAACGTCGAGGTAAGCCTGATAAGAAGAAGAAGAATAAGAAGAGACGAGGAGAAGAAGAAACGCAGAGCAACCATAGCTAAAGAAAGAGAAAGGAATATGGTCAACGCCAAGAAGCCGATTTGCTTTTCTAAACGAGATTGATAACATCGTTGACCAAAATCAACCAAACTATTACATTGTGAGACAAACGATTGAGTTTAAGATTGAGAGCTGTGCTAAGGTTTATTAATCATCTCGTCTTCAAAAAGATAGTATTTTTTCTCTTGTAAACAGATTTGAGTTTAACAAAGTCTTCCTTTTTTCTTGTTAGTCTTACATGATTCGCATAAATTTTCTTCATTACTAGGAAATTTTGATGATTCGTTGGTTTAATCTCGTTGGGTTGAAGGCGACGACGAACCCAAACCCGACAGCTTCGTCGGTCGCCGCCGGTGACTGAACCGACCAAGTATTTATTTCGGCGAGAGAGATGATTTAAGAGTGGTTTATTTATTTCGGGTTGGGATAACTCAAATTGGGTTTCAAATCGGTTTATTATTCTGGGTTTTGGTTTGGCATCGAGTTCGGCACAGTAAACCAATGATAAACCACGAAAATTAAATTTATGGAGACTGAGGTCTCGAACTTTCAATTTAGGGGGAAACTGGAGTTTAACTTTCGTTTTGTGTGAACTGGAGACGAGACCCGAAATCTGTGTTGTTATGGTACTATATGAAATTTCGTGGGGGGACACAGGTCGTTCATCCCATATGCTGCAATAGACCAGTACTGGTAAAGAACTTACCCTCTTTGTGATGCCTAACTTGTTAATTCTGGTGTTCGCGCGGGTGATTTTGATGACATAAAGCTTCAGCACCTAGACCTCCCCTTGAACTGTCTCGGCTCTGCAGTTAAAGCAAAGAGCGTGTAAGTCAACAGATCAAGAACATGGGACACTAGTAGCTGTCATAGTAAAAAGAGCTAGTAATAGCTGAAAAGCAGTAAGCCCAAGCAATTAAATCTGAAGACCACCATTGAATAAAAAACAGACAAAACCTGAAGACCATCTAAAGAAAGCCGCCTCTCGACTCAACCAATTAGGAATCAAAAAGTATCATACAGGTCTCACCTCCATCATGAATTGATTCTAAGTTAAACCCACACAAACTTGCAGAAAAAGCATGTTAACTTTGGTCCAAAAAACCAAGGCTGAGATGATAAAGCCAACTCACGAGCCTAAGCCAGGAACCCCAATGTGATCTCTAGCAAGAACTTAAGAGTTTTGAATAAACAGAAAGACTGTTAGCACTAAGGAATAATGGGGAACGATCTAAAAGAAACTTCTTTGCGTCTTCCACATAGTTTTGATAATAATAAGTAAGTTCAATAAAAAGTTAAGCCTCCAACAAGAATATGTGACTATGATTTAGACTCTAAGAAAACGTTTAGTCAAATGACATAAACAACCCTAGAGATTCAGGAAACTACTGATAGAAAACCATCCTCCTAAGCGACTAAAGCAAGAGCCAAAACATGAACGCTCTATAATAAAGAGAACCTAACACAAAGAAGTGAACCCACATAAACAAGAGCCAAAGAATACAATCACTTTGGCCAACTAATTAAAAAAATATTATCTCTCTGAAGAACAGAAGGAACCTGAAAATCCATATCTTGGAACATCAAAATCTATACGTATCTAGAATCATCGACAACCTATTACCTAGAGATGTAACACATAAATTAACCAATTAAAGCAGCTTCGATATCAAACAAAGAAACTGATCCAAAGACAGTCGCTTAAAAACTAGTGAAAGAATTACTACAAGATTGTTAGCAGATGTAACATGATACCAAAACAATTACTAGCGCACCCTACATGCTATCAAATCACAATATTGATTCCGACCATATACTAATTACTCTCTCATTTTTAAACCTTTTCGAAAACTGATTTGTATATATATACCCTGATTTACATTTACCAAGAACATGAAAAAAACCACGTCTCTTTGAGGCAGTGCTAAGACCAATAGCACACCCAAACAAAAAAAAACTTTCCAGCTTCACTAGAGAGATGGCCAATATGCAGAGCAAAATCTGGCAAGGTGATTGCACATAGAAAGATTTATTTGAAGCAAGATCCTTAACACTATACGCACTAGCTTCTTTCTTTCTACAACAAAATAATAACAATTTAGATGCAACACTGGAGTTATCCAAATAAAAAATGACAAACCTGTAACCACAAACATTATTCAAAAGGATCATCTGTTGGCTATTGCTGGAACCCCAGTTTTGAGCAATGTTAATGTACCAACACCAGCTTGCTGCCAGAACAAAATTGATATCATATTCCTGGTGCAAAATTGAGAACAAGTGGGAATCCCTGACAGTCTCGGAGGAACACCTTCTTGCTGGTGCAAACCAAAAGGATGAGCTCTATATTCCCTCTTTTGCAAGAAAAAAGAAGATCCAGGCATCCAGGCATCTTTTTCAGATACTAACATTACACGATCACAAATAGGTAGCCAAGTTTTGAACATTCTAAATTAGAAAATGTACTTAGCAAGAGAGAAAAGTAGGGTAGAACAGTACCGCTTCAACTTGTAGTGCCTTACTATTGTGAACTCCAGTTCCAGATACTTGAATAAGTGCAACTGATTCCGTCTGATGAACTCTGTCATTCTATTTTTGTAACCAGAACTCAAACCACCCTATAAGTTAATGTAACTATATCAATTAGGAATAGATTTTCTTGCAGCAACAATCAAAAGAAATACCTTAAGGACCACCATATGTTGAAAAACTGCAACAAATTGTGGAGGTTCTTTACCCTCAAATATAGGAGCCTGCAAGAAGATCAAGTTATTCAACAATCTTTCAGTGCTAGTGGCTATTACTCACAATAACAAAACAAGGTACCTGCACTGGTCTTCCCTTCAACGAATATTTCATTGTTTTCGCTAGACGAACTGCTGTTTCTTGATCCTCCTAAACTTGGGAGAAAAAAAACAGAGCCTGCTAACAAAATCAATGACATAATCCTTAAGAAAGAAGTAGCCAAACCACTTACACAACCGACTAAAAATGGTTGTGAGAAAATGAGAAAACAAAAGCCAATTAAGAAGAATTGATCAATCAGGTATACTCAGAAAATGTAACATTACAAAAGGATATTAATTCGGCAACTCCAAGGCACACATTATAAAGAAGTATTGATCAATCAAGTATTTAGAGAACCTGTTAAAAAGAAACAATAATGAACAATTGCAGCGACGGGATAAAGGTGAAAGGAACAAAAACTAATTCAACAAAAAGGGTTCAAAAGGAACTTATTTGAATGCGTTAACCAAGTGACCCATGTCAAAATACTGCTTCCTGTTGTCAAATGAATTCAGCTCATGTTGCAACCAAATAAATATACACTAGTAATAAGTTTCAACAGCTATTAAACCAAGTATTGAATAACCAAAGGGAGGGAAACTCTATAGAAAAGCTAGACTTACCTGTCGAATGCGGAAAGGGTCATGAGTTTGAGACGCCATGAATTTGTTCAGGTTGAAGAGTATATTGAAAACATATCCAGCATAAAGAAAGAAAAAAGATGCAGTGCTCCTTCTGAAAGAGTCATTCAACAAATTGATGTTTCGAATAAGAAAAAAAAACAGAAGAGCCAAGGATATGAAAATACCATGGTATGATTTGAAAGAAGTCTTGCCACTGGTTTAATCATGTCGAATATTTGACAAAGGATATCTTCAAAGAGTGAAAAAAGCTGCATTCCGTTCAGAGTGATCTCCAGCTAGGTCTATATATGGACTTGAACCTGCAAACGTGGTTTAAATCAATATCAAGGGGAAAAAAACACAAAGCTGCCAAGATGATGTGTTTAACATCCATGGGAGATAGATGAGCATACCAGTGAGCCATCATATCATATGATGAATGGAAACGAGCAACAGATCACTATGTATTCTATGTTCATGAAATAATGGATAGTGAATTCAAAATCTCTGGTAGACATTATTGTTTCATCAAGACAAAATGTTTAGAGTGACATACTGTGAACTATAGATTTAGAGTGAGATATTGTGAGCTAAGCAGCGAAAGGACAAAATGGCGGAAGAGAAGAAGGGAAGAGACGAGTACCAATACTCAAGACTAGGCTCAGATAGTTAGATGACTTATCCTCCTCAGCTGCTACAAAAACAAGTTAGTCAGGGACATACTTGATACTACCTCAATAGTAAGATGATCCACAACTCATATTACATACCGGAGCTGCTCCGAAGGTATCATATGATCCTGGATCACTTGAGCATACAAGAGAGAGTTCATGTAACAACTGAGGTTCCCAAAACTGAACGAAACACATGAACATACAAGAGAGAGTTCATGTAACAAGAGTATCCTCCAACAACAACAAGTCACTAGAGAACAGAGCCACAAAACCCACTTTATTTCAATTACCAGCCACGACCACCGCTTCCTCCGGCGTAACTTCATCACTCACGGCAAGCCACCATCATCACCGCCAATCACCACTGTAGGTGATGATACGACCATCAAAACAAAATCCCTTTAATCGTACAGTCTCGCGATCGTTAATGATCTATCAAAACCAAATTGAAAAAAAAAATCACAAATCAGAACTATCCATCAGATGAAATACAAAATCGATCAACCTCCAGACTCAGAACGAGAGAGAGACATCGTAATAGTAATCGAATCAAATAAGAGGAAAAAAAACACAAAATCGGAACAAATCCCTATGAATTAGGGATTCGAGAGTCTGGTATCTCATCTAACTTGACCTTAGACTCGATAACCTTCCTAGATCATGATCGGCGGTGGTCGCCGGAGAGAACAATCGCCGGTGATCAAACTTCTTCAGAGGTTTTGCAAAACTAAAGAATTTAGGGTTTCAAAATTAATGAGAAAAATTAGAAAGACGTAACGTTATTCTTTCTTCAAACGGTAATATTTGGTTCAGTTATATAGACATTTCAAATTTTGAAAAAAAATGAAAGATCGCAAGACAAAAAGGATATGTCTAGATTAACGGTCATAAACTTTATTATCAAAAAAAAAAACGGTCATAAACTTTTCACTAAATGTGTATGAATTCAAATAATCTGAGCCGTCCGATTACTCGTCAAACTTGATTAGAATGATCTCAACCATGCGATTACACTTCCATTAAGTCAAATCCCCGTCAACTTGACTTAATTGGGCTTAAAAATTCTTTTGGACTTACACTTTTGTGAGATTATTTAAATTTTGGAAATAAAAAGAAAAACATCTTTTAAAAATTTTGTGAAAAATGGATCATCAAAGTTACAATACCAAAAAACATTAAATATACCTTTTAAAAGATGAAAATAGATCATATGAAATGTTCATCAAGTTATTCTATAGACACAATCCTGATTACTTGCATGACAAACCATATAATTGTGAGTAATATATTTTTGACCCCACCTTCAGATACCACACACCAATATCTCGGCCCGTATTTGGTCCATAATGCTTTCTTTTCATCCAATATATATATTTTATTTTGTGTACGTAAACTACAATTACATGTGCCAAATCGCCAACAAAATGAAAATTAATCACAGGATCTTATCTCTATTTTGTGGACAACATTACACAAAAATCACGTCAGATTCGTAACATAACAAAATATTGGCTTCCATAATGCTTTTTCTATACATAATAGTGGTGATTGGTAGAGATAAGTGTAGGAAGTCATTGACACAAAAATATTTTTAAAGAACAAAATATAAACTATCCATAGATGCTTGACACATGATACTTGTTTTTAATTTTACATCAAAATTTACGCAATCATTTCAAATTATCGACCATCTATGCACATCCACCAAACTCTGACCACGTGGTCATTTCAATCTAGGTCTAATTTATTTCTCACTCTCCAAAAACATATTTTCTTCCCTAGCGAAACTTGAGACAAAATAGGGCAAATTGGCCACTTATCTGCTATAATGATTTTTTTTTGTTTCAAGAGTCACGCAAAGATCATCGCAAATCATATAACATGGCTTAGTTTATTTAATATTTCATAAGGAAATCCAACGTTGGTGACTCCACGTTGTTCATGCTTGATTTGGTTCAAAGTTGAAACGACTTACAAGTCTTAGATGACTGATTCTTCGAGTTTTTAATATATTAATCACACAACATTCAAACCTAATATTTCCTTAAATGGCTCAATGTTCTCTTCATCTTTTCCTTCTCATGAAGCTTCTTCTTCTTGTACGATTCAATCTAGGATTCATGCTTTCAAAAAAACCTATTTCCTTATATCATTAATAAATGAAACCCCAAGATGTCATAGAAATTGAGTTTCTAAATATATCTTTATTAATTATGCAGTAAAATCTAAAATTACAAGAAGAAGATAAAATACCCGGATCTGTTTGGGTAAGACTCAAACAAGAAGAGACTTTGAGCATTCGTTTATGTCGTCCATGGAGATTTAGATGAGTAAGACGAAGTTGCTCTGGGATTTGGGAAGCTTCTTGAGGTTCTTAAAGAGAAGAAAATTGGGTTTCTGAAATTCAAATCACAGATCTGATGGATACGAATCTAAAACGTAGTGCAGACAAATCAAAGCGAAAAGTAAAAGATACGATTATGAAAGACCATGAAAATTGAAATTCATTGAGGAGTCATCTCTCTCGAATTCCAGCGGCAAATTAATTTATCACAGATCACTACTACTATCCTTGGTACAAGGTGAGGGAAAAAGACGAAGAAGAGAGATGAAAGGAAAAAAAAAAGGAATAAGAGAGATAGAGATAACGAAGAAGAGAGAGGGATAAAGGATGTTTGGGTAGAGAGAGATAAATGATGTTTGGGTGAGATGAAGAGAAAGAGAGAAAGATGATGACTCTGGCTGATTGCTCACCCCTTCTAGAGAAAATTCGATCTCGTATAAGTTCCTGGAAGAATCGGTTTCTATCATATGCTCGAAGGTTACAACTCCTGAGTTCAGTAATTGCAAGTCTCACTAACTTCTGGATCTCCGCCTTTCGCCTACCAAGTGCTTGCATTTCGGGAAATAGAAAAGATAAGTGCTGCTTTTCTTTGGTCGGGAGCAGAACTAAATTGAAAAAAAGCTAAGTTGGCTTGGAGAGATGTATGTAAGCCGAAAAGAGAAGGAGGCTTAGGATTGATGTCAGTGGTTGAAGCTAATAAAGTTAGCTGTTTCAAGTTGATATGAAGAATTATATCGTCGAAACACTCCCTATGGGTCAGTTGGGTGAAGAGGGAGATAATACGAGCTCCGTCCTTTTGGTCGCTGCACGAAAGTTCCACTAAAGGCTCATGGATGTGGAAGAAGCTTCTCAAATATCGGGCTTAAGCAATGGAGTTCTATACAATTGAGATTCGGAGTGGTCTTCAAACATCTTTTTGGTATGATAAATGGTGTTCTTTGGGACAACTCCATGCTGCTCTTGGTGATCGGGGGGGGGGGGTTATTGATATGGGCATATCGTCTAACTCCACAGTTGTTGTAGCTCTATCTATTCATCGAAGGATACGACATGATTAGAACAGAATTTTTGAATAAAGTAGAGGAGGAGCTGAATAAAATAAGGAGTAGGGGCGCTTGTTTTGAGGAAGACAAGGCTCTTTGGAAAGGGAAGGGGGGTAAAATCAAGGCAAAGTTCTCCTCTCGCGAGACTTGGCATCAGATTCGCCAAAGAGGCTTAGAAAAAGAATGGCATAAGGGAGTTTGGTTCTCAGGTGCCACTCCAAAATATGCTTTCATGGCTTGGCTTGCAGCTCACAACTGTTTATCCACTGGTGATAGAATGGTCTCTTGGAACAAAGGCATCTCCTCTGCTTGTGTGCTATGTTGTTGCTCAGCGGAGTCGTGGGATCACCTCTTGTTCACATGTTCGTATTCTTCAAAAATATGGGCTGTGTTAACTAAGGGTCTCCTGCTCCAACACTACACATCTAGCTTTCCTGCTCTGTTGCAGCTTGCTATGGACTCAACACTCACTGCTTCCACTCGTTTTATTCTACGATATGTCTTTCAAGCGTCTATTCACACTATATGGAGAGAACGGAACCAACATAGGCATGGTGAGCATCCGTCTTCTCCTGACCAGCTGTTCAAATTCATTGACCGCCTCGTCCTAAACAGATTAAGCACTCTCAAGCTTCGTGGTAACTCACAGTTCGAGGACACACTCCGGGTTTGGTTTGGGATACAACCCAACTCCCTGGCACCCTTTTAGTTTTCAATTTTTCAACTTTAAAATCTTTCAATTTATTTCAAAACAAGGATGCATTTAATGTAAACAATGGTATTTTTTTGGTGTGAATAAATTTAACATTCATTCGAAAAAAAAAAGAGAGAGAAAGAGAGATGAATGAAGAAGAGAGATAGAGATGAGACGAAGGAGAGAGAAAGATGAATGATATATTTGGATAAAGAGAAAGTAAATATTGGGACCATGATTAGTTAGGATGAGTTGAGGGTGTTATGGTAAAAAAACTTAAAAATGTGTCCACTACCCCTAATGTGCTCCAGCAGGAGATTGAGTTTCAATAAAGTGTCTCATAGAGCAATATTCCCTACTATTAATTGAGAAGTACTTGAAATTCCTTAGTTTTTCAAAGTATTTACGACATAATGCCCTTGGATTAAAAAATTCGTTGAAATAAAAAAAGACCCTTTTAAAAGGACGAGGGTTTTATAACCCGTTTCTTTAAATTCGGATCTTAACTTCTATTTTTGGCCATTCATCTATCGTTATTTCCAAATCAATTCGAAACAAGATTTAAGGAAATTAAATACACCGTAATTTAATATATGTAATTAAGAAAAGATATCAAGTTTACATATTATTCCCTATAATATATGAGCATTATATTTTTTGAACTAAATTTATCTATTAAATATTTTTGTATATTTAAATAATAAATATTATTCGATAATTAAAATATAAAAAATCATGTTTAAATACAAATTGTTTAAACATTTAAAAATAAAATCACCTTTTTGGTTTGATATTTATTTAAATTATAAATTAATTGATTTGAAATTTTGATAGCTCCAACTAATTTAAATTTTAAATTTTGATAGCATCTATTAATTTCCAATTTTATATTAATTTAAAATTTAAACATACAAATTATATCTTAAAAATATGATTTAAAAATAGTTATTTGAAAAACAAACTAACATATTTCATAAAATTTAAATATATTCCTATCTTAAACACCCATATTGTGCGATTTGAAAAAAACTAACATATGTTTTCATTAAATTTAATATGAACCTAAAATTAACTAATTCCAAGATTTTGTAAATATAACAATAATAACATTAAACAAAACTATTGTAGAGGTTAAAATTGAAATGAATGTTAAATTATCAGGTGTAGCAAAAAATATAATGTGGAGTGTTAAAATTTGAAAAGAGGGTGTTGAATAAATCAACCATTGTACATAGTCTAACTCATTCCTCTGGATGGTTTAGATCGGACGAAGAAGGGCTAAGAGTCACAAAGATCCAATGTTTCACCGTCAATTTCCATAACACAACACGATTATTAGTTCTTATATATAATATGATACGAGAAGCGGTGCATATGAAAATGTAATTTGGATATCGACAGATTAGAGAGTCAAGGGCAAAGGTGAAATTGGTGGCTAGAATGGCGTGTTCGATTGGGAACTATGATTATACGTTTGATTGGGAGTTTCAAATGGATGGTTTGAATCGCGTTATAGTATGATTGCATACAATATATATGTTTATCCTTTTAAACTTTCTCATAAAAGTTCTCATCATGAAAAACGTTATAAATTAGGTCGCAACCTCGTGGATGTTGATGGTGAAAGGAACATCATACACAAACGTACAAGACTTGAGGGAGAAAGAAGCTGATTCTGGACCTTTGATCTCAGAAACCGTTATAGGAGTTGTCCATGATCATTTCTTATCGTTTCATCTAGACATGGATATTGACGGGCTAGCTAACAACTCCTTCGTTAAGGTTCATCTAGAGAAGCAGAGCCTTCCGCCTGGAAAATCAAGGAGAACAAGTTACTTGAAGGTCAAGAAATATGTAGCCAAGACTGAGAAAGATGCTCATATCAAGTTGAGTATGTACGATCCTTATAAGTTCCATCTTGTGAACCCTAACTGACAGTCTCATTTAGGGAATACGGTTTTATAGGTTCAAACCCTAACTTGATGTAGAATTGATGAAACTGGATCTATTATTGGTTTAGATATGAATGACACGGTATAACCGGTCAGGGTAATGGGCTGGTGGGCCTTTGATGTATCAGAGCCGTTGTGAAGACACGCTACAAGTTTGGTGCGGTACGCACTTGAGTAAATTGCTACTGAATTGAACCTACTTTCTTGGTTAATTTTTGGGAAAAATATCGAAAAATGCGCCAACTTTCAAATTTGGTACGATTAAAGCATGAACTCTCGAAATGTCACTTTAATCACAAAATTTTTGTTGACTTTTCTGAAAATAGCTAAGTTTTCGTTGACCTGGCCAAAGAAGGCATCGCGTTAAGTCTCCGTTAGAACGAAGCTGACGCTGTTAACTTGCCGTTTACACTCTCCGTTTAACCAAAACGACGACGTTGGGGAACCGTCTCATTCTCTGCTTTTGTTGTGCTCTTCTCCGAGGGTATCCACACTGCCTCACTCTCCGACGGAACTGGAATTGTCTTCGATTATTCTGGGATCTCAATCTTCTCAGGTTCTCGATCGTTTGCTTTGCCTTCTTCCTCTACTATAGCCAGCAGCCTCCGCGACCGACGAGGATTCAAATTTCCTCCACGCGTCTTCGCCATTGGGATCAATAAGCAAGAGATCGAGATAATTTGATTTTTTTTTGTTTATAGGGTTAGGGATAGAATGAAATCAATTTGGGGGTTTGACATTCATTCTCTAACTAAAACGACGACGTTTTCGTTTTAGAGAGACGATGTCGTTTTGGTTAAACGGAGACTGTAAACGGCAAGTTAACAACGTAAGCATCGTTCTAACGGGGATTTAACGTGATGCCTAATTTGGCCAGGTTAACGAAAACTTAGTTATTTTCAGAAGTTTGTGATTAAAGTGATATTTCGAGAGTTCATGCTTTAATCGTCTCAAATTTGAAAGTTGGCGCATTTTTCGACATTTTTCCTGTTAATTTTTGACTAAATGCTTTATCTTAACATTGTAAACAGTGCAGACATTTGAAACAATTACAATTAAAAGTTCTGGCATTTCACGTTTACCCAATTTGCTTTTATTTTGTCTCTTTATTGGCTTTCTTCTCTAAGATAAATTTGATCACAAGCATTTTTGTTTCCATTTTGTTTGCGTTTTGTTTTACAAGGTCATATCTCTGCTTCCTATTTTTTTTTTCAACCACACATTAATTAATAAATAACTCCTTGATTGGTTGCCCAATTAGGAGTATCATTTAAGTAGGTTACTAGATCCGGATCCGCACGTACGTGCGGGTTTCATATTTTAAGATATGTGTTGTATAAAATATTTAATCAATTTATTTGTTTTTTCAGAAGTATTTAAGAAATTGTTTTTTGTTTCTGTTTTGGGAATTAGATGATAGAATAGATACCATAATATTAGAAATTAAATGGATATTTATATTCTGTGTGTTTAAATAAAATTTGGTACACAATTTTTTTTTCTATTTGATTAGTTATAATGTTTGAATAGAAATAAAAGTAAAAAATTAGTAAATTTTTTTTGGTGAATGATTGGATATGTTTGCATGGTTTTGGTAAATAATCTATACATAATTTGGAAAGTTTCAGATTTGGTGTTTTTTAGTTATAATATTGTTTATGATTTTTTATAGAGTATTAGATTTTAATAAAACGTAAAACGATTTCTTTAGTAATCCAAAATTATTGTTTATAACTTTATATGCAATGGTAATTAATAAAAACTGTTGACCCAAATTTGCAATAAATAATAAATCTAGACGTCAAAAAAAAAAACTGTTGACCCAAATTTAAATAAAGTGGCCCATAACTTTATCACAATTTAATTGTTTGATCTACGAATCAATTCCAAAATTGTCTGCTAATCAAGCTATTACGTCTCCGTTTATCATCTTTTCATCTCAAATTCGGATTACTACAAAGAGGTAAGCTTTTTATTGATTCAGATTTAGGCAACTACTAATTTTAAAAAAAAATTAATTCGATTCCCACTCTTTGAAATTCTCTGTTTGAACAGTTCTTTAACAATGATTGTCAAGAACCCAGATCGTTACATATATTCGATTGGGCTTTTGTATTAAATATATGTCTTTTTTGTTTTTCTGACAGATAATTGTTTTAGAAGAACTCTTGTTTTATCGTCTCTACAACACACCCTAAAATTGTCTGACGATTGTTCTTAAAAGGAACCGATTGCAAAGATGTATGATAATGAAGATACTACGTCTCCGTTTATCATCTCTTAATCGGAAAATCTGAATTATACAAACTTTTAGAATACAATTTTTTCATTGTATGTTAAATGATTTTACTAAATTAGAGTTTCTAAATGTTAAATGTATACAGGCTAAGCATAATCATTCTTATGGAGTGGCTTCATTTGATGTCGTCTTTGGAGAAGATAGGACAGCCCTATATAATGTCAAAAGGTTAGTGAGATGATAAAGATTGACTATTTATTTTTAATTGTTATGAATAGAAAGCTGCTCTTATACATTTAGAATTAGTAGTATTGTTATAGTCATTTTATTTTTGGCATTCTATGTTAAAATGAGTTAACTATAATAGCTATTAGCAATACACCGATTTCTGCTATTGTTTGATAATACTTAATCACCCTTACTGATTATGCACATGTAAACGATACCTTCATATAGCCTAATAAGAAGTTACAAACACTGTAAACTTTTGAAAACAAAGTTTAGGTATTTTGATTTGATTATTTGAGATTCTTAAAAAATGAAAATTGAAAATAACAGATCTGCGATTCTAAACAACATCATGTGTTCTCTGCTCCGCTCTTCAGTAACACCATTGCTTGCCAAGTGCAAGTTTTTAAACCAGCTTGTACCTGTAAGCACACAAAAAAAAAATTTGATTGTTTTCATAGTATTGCAGAGATATAACAATCAATTCTGAGAGAATAATAGCTGGAATACGACTTATAATAGTCGTGTTCATGAGGGACGTTTTGAAGCCATGCTTGGTCGCTCTGTACTTCCCCATAGATTTGGAGAGTGTAAAATTTTACACAATTCTTCACTCAAGATTTGATGAACCTTTGAAAATTGTTGTTTCTTTATAGTAGCATGAATCAAAGTACCCTATATAGAAGACAATAAAACTCGTGTTAATAAGCATATCTGTTAATGATAATTTTAAGACTATAAAGAGTTTAAGATCTAGTGAAAATTGATTGTATACTTACATCTGTATGCAGCGGTGATACCAAGATTTGCAGCCATTGTTTCAAAGGAGTAGCAATTGCAAAGTGATCGTATGAAAGGTTAGTGTGTATCTTAAATGGCATTAGACATTAGGTATTTATATGAAAAGAGGTCGGTTATATTATTTTAGGGTTTTAAGAATCATATCAACATCCAGATATTTACGAATATGGATTTTAAAGGTATATGCTCGATTTGTTAGTATATCAATATCTAGTTATTGTTATATTTAGTAAATAGAATAACTTTGATCGTGTTTAAAGAGATTTATCTCTATTTAGTTAGCGAAATTCTTTGGATTTTTTTTTGTTATAGAAATCTGTTTAAATGATAACTAACAGATTTGGTTATAGCATTAATTTCAGAAGCATAAAACCTTCGAGAAGCTTAGGCTGAATCAAAATCAGCGAAGCCCAATTGTTCTTACATTTGCGAGGAAACGGCAAGTAAACACAATGGACCAGGATCCACGAAGCCCAATAAGAATAGATCCGCTAAGGCCATCAGATCCTCTTACTCTATGCTTACCAAGGTCCGCGTGTTTTTTTGAATTGTATTGGTGAAGGTCCGACCCAAATACCCAAGATCCGCGTCTTTTTACATGCAAATTATCCAGTTTACCCTTTAACGATTTTTGATGTGTTCTCTTATAATGTAATTATCCTAATGGCAATCTTTGTAATTTTTTACACTTTTTAAGGTTATTTTTCAGAGAATGCTTCCTAATTAATAGTATAGATTATCATTTAATTAATAAATAACTGCTTCCTATTTTTTTTCCTTTCATTTTTTTAGAATATACTAGGTTATTATCCCCGCTAAACGGAGGTTTGTTGTTATCGATTGTTTTAATATATTTTTGGGCTTAATAATCTTTTTAGTAGTGAATTACTTAGTTTTTTTTGTTAATATTATTTTCTTTTTGTTGGAAAATAAGAAGACTAACAAAATAAAAATAAGAATATAAGTAATATATTCAATATATTATACGAGTTATTTTTATTATTAATTCTTTTTTCCAAACATATGGAAAGAAAATAATCTATATATAAGAAAGTAGACTCCTAAATTAGCTAGGATATATGTTTATCGCTACGGACCATATGATGAAGCATACAGTGAAACCTCTATAAATTAATATTATTGGGACTATAATATTTTATTAATTTATAGTAATAGTAATTTATCTATAAATTAATATTTATTAATTTAGACTATAAATTAATAAATAGATACTTTAATTCTTAAAATTTTAGAAAGAAATGAATTTATAAATTTTGTAGTTTTGAACTTGAAATTTTAATAGTTTGAAAACAAAAATTTCGAAAATAAATTAGAAAATAAAATTACAAAGACTATAGATGAATTTATTTGTACAAACGATATATGTAAATTCAAATTTATGATTAATGACCTCAATTGTCGTATTTTAACAGCTATAAGATTATCGTAATGAAAATGATGCATATTCAAAAATGAAAAACTTATAGAAATCTTGACTATTATATTATACAGTTATAGAGTATACTACACCACTGTAATTTAAAACCACATTACACCAATTGTTTTATTCAATAAAAGTTAGACATATGTTCTAACAAAAATTCAATTTAATAAAAAAAAACAACCAAAAGCATACCTTAGTATAACAACTTATATAAAGTATAGTTTTCAAAGCTAGTAACGCACGTGATCGCGACATGTGTCAATTCTATCGATCAGATGTTGAAATGTGTCAAAAAATATTTTACTTTTTTTTTTTCCTTAAAGAAATAAGAAAACTAATAAAAGAAGCATATTTACATATACTTAATTATATATGTCTATATCTAAAAATTAACTTTTATTTTCCTGAACCAAAAAATAAAATTAACAATTTTTTTGGTCAATTAAATTTGGCATAGATTATTTAGAAATAATAAATTAACATGGAAATTTGGCATACATTATTTAGAAATAATAATTTAACATGAATATTAGATAATAAACAATGACTGTGGAAGTTCAATAAAATATAAGTTATTTAAAATTAATTTAGTTGGACAGTATTTATCACTATAATATAGTGTTTTTATTCGCTAAATAAAAAAAAATTGAAAAAAAAGTAATGAGCTAATAAGAATGAAAATTTGAATGCTTGATAAGAATGTTAGTATAGTTATACTTATGTTTTATTCTAAGAATTTTAACGCAAGCAGTTATTAGTGAAAACATCAAATTTGGGTAAAAATGGCCTATAGGAATGAATTTTCGATATTTGATGAGATGCTAATTATTATATATTTTGTTTTTTTTTTAATTCATGTAAAATTAGTTTGACATGAGGTAAAATTAACTTATGAGATTAAAACATAAAAAAAAATATATTTTAACAATGTTTGTTTCCAAAATAATTTGTGCAATTTTTTTTAGTATTAGTTATGGTTTTTTATTATTATTTATTTCTGATATTAACTAAGATAAATTTGAAATGATATACATATTATTTTGATATAAATTTTTAAGCACGTATCTATTATTATGAAGAGTGTGTAAAATGAAAATTTAGTTTAGTATGATGACATAGATAGTTGAAATGTATCGTAAAATTGAATGTGTAAGTTTGAAATTCACAAAAAATAAAAAAAAATTACTAAATAAAATATTTGAAAATTTTGTTGATTATTATTTAAAATTTACATTTATTTTATACACCCACCTATTTAGGCGGGCCTTATCTAGTATATATATATATATAAATTTACATGATTATTAATTTAGGATATTATGGGACCATCATTACAAAAAAGGGTCATTTTACATCATTTATTTTTAATATTTGTATTATTTATAAATGATGTAAACTACTTTTGCATCACTTAAAAAAGTGACTCCGAAAGTGGTGATGTAAATAATTCGCATCGATTTATTATTAACCGATGCTAATTTCTATAATATTTACATCGATTATTGTAATCGATTGCAACATGTATCATTTGTAAAACAATGATGCTAACATTTTCATCAATTAATTTAACTGATGTTAGTTTTTATATCACTCACTTAAACTGATGTAAAATTAGTGTCAATTTTTATAAGTGACTTTAATAATTGTATCATTTACAAGTACCAATATAACATATTACTATCACTTGTACGTAATTGATGTAAAATTAGTGTCTATTTTCAGAAGTGATTTTAATAATTGTATCATTTACAAGTACCGATTTAACAAATTACTATCACTTGTACATAATTGATGTTATATTAGTGTCAATCTTTAGAAGTGATTTAAACTATTATATCATTTACAATAACCGATTGAAAGTATTATCATCATTTGTATATTACTAATGTAAAATTAGTGTCAATTTTCATGTGATTATAATACTTCCTCTGTTTCACAAAGAGTGTCATTTTAGAGTTTTGCACACAGATTAAGAAAACATTAAATTTTTTGATTTTTCTAAACAAAAACATCATTAACTATATACCTAAACATAATCTGCCCAATAGTAAAACAATATGCAGAATACTAATAGTCATAAAACATAAAAAATTATTAAATTTTACATTGAAAACCTAAAACGACACTCTTTGTAAAACAAAAATAAAACCTTAAAACGACACTCTTTATGAAACGGAGGGAGTAATTATATCATTTAAGCTACCGATTTAATATTTTCTTATCACTTGTACTTAAGTGATTCTAATAATTGTTTCAGTTATAAAAACTTATGAGAATGTTATTTTTATTCACATATTTTTAATTGAATTTCAATTTTAAAAAGAGATATTTTGTTGATTTTTTTAGAAACTAAAACAAAACTAATTAAATAATAGAAACCATATCCAATACATAAATTAGAAAATAAATTACATCCATAGTGCAAATTCATAAAATTTAAATAAAGCAAAGTTGCTAAGAAATATTGCTAAACTAATGTTGATCATGATCACCAGAACTGTTTCCAGCGTTTGAATTTGTATTGGCATCAACATTTATTGTCTGAGAAAAGAAAAAAAAAACTGATTAGTTTATTAAGAACCAATAGAATTTGCTACAAAAGCCAAGCTAATGACACAGTGTCGAACATAGTCTCATTTGGCTTATACGATTTTTTTATTGTCTATGAAATTAATATATAAGAACCACTGACCTGATTAGCATTAGTCGGATTAACGGTGTTTGAGAAAGTTGGATTTGGTATGTTTGCAAAAGGCGCAGCAAAACTTGTAGCCCATGCTCTTGCCTACATATTAGTTATATATATCAAAGTATAATTATGCAATTTAACTTAGAAACTATCAATATATTAATACCTGATCAGCGGTTGAAGTACCAATTATTTGTTGGACGAAGGTAGTCAATCCGTTAACTTGATCTGATAATTGCTTCACTTGTGTTTTCAGCTCAACGACCATTTCAGAATTTTCTATCTCTGCGCTAGATGTAGTTGAGCGTTTCACTAGTTTTGAAGGTGTGGGTCCATGACCAACACAACGTACTCGTCCCAGACGCTCTGGACCAAACACTTGAGCAAATTCATCATCCAAGCTAGCTGTAACATTGTTTGTGCTGTGTGGATTTTGACTCATCAAAGTTCTAAGTGCTTCCTATAAAAAGCAAGAAAAATATAAATAAATATTCGTCTTAATATCTATTGACGGAAAATCACAACTTTCTTCAGTTTTAAGAATAATAAAAATTATAGGTGAGTTTATATAAAACTAACCGCGCGTGTTTTAGCCTCCTCACATACAAAGTTTCCATCAGATTTCATGCGAGTCTCAATGAAAAGTTCTGCTCGGCATGGATTTTTTTCGGTCTTGATTTTCTTCATAAGAGATAAATGCATAAATAGTATACGTTAATATCAGTATACTAAACTAATTTCAAAGTTGAGTCTAAATCAGCTCGATCAATATTAGAAGGTACTCTTGCATTTTCTGTGACACATATATCCTCTCCGTGTAGTACCCAAGTTGCGTAAGAGCTTAAAAAACCATAGCACATCAAGTCACCTTCAATATCTTCTCTTGACTTCAATTTTGTTACAGAACAACGATTACATGGACATTTCATCATTTGTGCATTTGATTTACCAAATGCAAAATCCAAGAAATTTTTCACTCCTAATATATACTCTTGAGATGAACGTGGTTTGTCAATCCATGATTTATCCATTTTCAAAACCTAAAAAAAGATTTTCACAATTTGAAAGATTTAAAAATTTACAAAATAGTATAAAGTTTCAACAATAAAGTAATACAGAGAACAATAGAGAATCATGTCACCTTACTTTTGGATCCGAGAGTATTTGATTTGTCAAATCAATCTTCAAATGTAATTTGCCTCACCAAATCTATAAAAACTATTTAAGCTTTTAGGTAAAGAGGAGAGAGGTCTATGGGAGAGCTAAGATTGATCAAAAGCTCATAAAAAAGAAGAAGAAGGAGGAACTGTGTAGACGACGTTCGGCTCTTCACGAGTGCCGTACGTTTGTTTTTAGGAATTAGGTTTCTTTTTTTTTTCTACAGCAAATATGTTTGTTTATTGTTTAGTGTCAAATGTATTAACTGATGCAAACTAAAAAACAACAATATCATTTTATTAAATTGATGTTGAAGACGAACATTGTTACATCGGTTTTAATAAGTGAAGCTAATTTGCATAATTATATTTATATTGTTAATATAATTTTTATTAGCATCAGTTTTTACTGATGTAAATTTTGCAACGCTTTTATAAGTAATGTCAACAAAAAATAATAAATACATCAATTTGGTAATCGATGTAAATTTATACTTTAATATCAATTTTGTAAAAGTGATACAAACTTCTGAAAACTGTATCAGTTTTATAGAATTGATGCCAAACTAGTTAATTACAACATCAATTATTACAATTGATGCAAAACCATATCTATTTGTTTCACTTATCAATAATTGATTTAAAATAGCATCATTTAGTTTTGTGATATAATTTATATGATGCAAAATGACCTTTTTTTTGTAGTGCATATATTTACATAGAGATTCTAAAAAAATTATTATCTTATTATCTTATCGAATTTTGTCAAATTTAACATTAGTCCGACTTGGAACCGGACAATTTTATTAATTTATAGTATTTATTAATTTATCGAGTTAATTTATGAAGGTTCTACTGCATGTAGACTAAAAAATATGATGAAGCATATTTTATATGCACATCATATTCTTTCTCGTTAAGATAAAAACTAAATAAAATTTCTCATTTAGCATAGACCAATTAAAAGGTAGAATGAAAAGTTAAATTTTTGTTTTCTAAAAGCGCAACTGATAAGAAGGTCGGTTAAGTGAATCCTAATCCTGGAGAAAGATTTACAAAACTCTAAAGTTTCGGATCGATGAAGTTATGAAAGTTCAAATAGTACACACCATGGTTGGATCAATGATGTGTTCGTAATTTCATATATTTTACTCTTGTTAAGCAAGCAATATATGGATTAACCGGGTGATATGCTCAGCGTGGTAAAAATGTGAGATAAAATGCATAACAAATATATGAATAATGAAAAATATATAAAAAAAAAATTTAAACAAAATTAAAACTAGGTCTCCAATATGTATAATGTTTTTAAAATTATTTAGTAGTTTTCAATTTTTTCCAATATTCAATTTTTAAAATTGAGTCTTTTTTATCAACTAATATTGAGTCTAAATTTATTTATAAATTATTAGAATTATAAAAATATTATTTAGCGTTTGGCGTAAAAATATACATAGATGAATATGTAAATGAGTTGTCTAGGAGGACTTCTATCCATTATGTTAGTAAAAATAATTAACCTTGCTATATATTGTTTCACTCTTGTGCGTTTCAAGTTAGTTGTCATCAAGGCGATTAGGTTTATTTAATTATGTTTTAGGTTGACCTCTTTTTTCAAAGGCGAACCTTATCTTTTTTAACACGAGGTGGGCGTCTTCTTTGTTTATTTGCAAGTTAACACATTCATTTTTCTCTTTAGGTAAACCGTAAAATTAAAATTGATAACCCTTTTCTTTTAATTATACTAGGTTATAAACCCCCGCTACGCGGGGGTTTACTTTTATTGATTGTTTTAATATATTTTTGGATTTATTAATCAATTAATTACAATAATATTTTATTTTTAAAATTCTTTTTAGCATAAATGTTGTTTTATTTATATTTTAGTATAATTTGTGTTGGTTAAATTTGTTTTAGTAAAGGAAAAGTTATAGGATAAAAGTTGGTATAAAACATATTAAAAAAATTATGTGTCAAATTTTACTCAAGTATATAAAAAAGCCTTCAAAATTTTAGTAATTAAAATGATCTAATATCCGAACATCAAACTTGAAACATTAAAAATTACCAATCAACATTTAAATGAAAAGAAACAAATGAATAAACTTACACATGTTACATCACATGTACATATTTTTTCACATACCTCTTGATTGATTATTCTATTCAAATTTTTATTTATTTATTTCAATTATAAAATTTATATTGTTCTTGCTTCAATTTATTGCCCTTTTTTCAATTTTATAAATAATTTATTTTAAATAACAAACGAATCAAACCAAACCAAATTAATCCAACCGAATTAAAATGAACAAAAATGAGTTTTATTAGAGACTCGATGTTTTATTAAATCGAAATAACTGAATCAAATTTAACTTGACATCAAAATAAAATGTCGACCCCAAATTGTGATTAAGAAGGGATATTGGCAAATTTGGTGAGACTAATAATGATATTGTTTTAAATATTCTAATAACAACATTTTTATGTCGTGGTCGTGGAGAAGGGGACTTATTGTAGTTCTGAACCCACGCTACTCGTGGGTCTATTTTTTAGAATTTTTAATAAATTTTTGTGTGATGGGCAATGTTTATTAAAATTTTTGAAATATATGTTTTTATATTTCTACTTATTGTTATTTTTAATAGTTTAAATTCTTTGAATTTTAAAATTACCATGACAAATAGTTCAATTAAAATATACAACTTTAAAAAACTCTAATAAAACTTATAGGTTTTTACAAAAATTATCAAAAGTATATCTTTTTTTGTTTAATAGCTCTCTCTTTAGTTTTAGATATTTTGGATGACTAGATTTTCTCAGGGAATAAATAAACTGTTTTATAGGGTTTAACTTCGACGAATTTCTCATTTTTGTATATACAAATTCACTATTGTTTTTTGTCTATATTCATTGCATTAGTTAGTATAGCTCTTCTAAATATAAGATCCTATACAAAAATATACTCATAAGCTTATCTATACTTTCTTTAAAACAACTCGTATTGTTTTCACATTCTTTTTATATGAATTTCCGTCTTTACAATTTTTTTCGTTAGGTATCACTCTCTCTATTATTTTGCAAGCAATCAATGTCTTTGTTACATTCTCGATTCTAATTAGCACATCTACCACTCACAAACTCAACCAGACTCTTTTAGAAGTGTAATATAAAAACTACTCTCACCAAAACAATAAAAACTACTTTCAGTTTCACATGAAAAACAATCTAATAAACAGAACCATAATATAATAAGTGGTGGTGTAGACCTCCAAGTAACATCTGGGATGGAGAAAAGTTAGATCCATTAGGTGTGGGTGTAATGCCGAATGAGCCACACACAAGAAAAGCAATCGTAACAATTGATGATGGTTATGAATTATGAGCGACAAAAGCATTTATCTGTCTCTCCCCCTTCCCACTAACACAACATCTCCGTCGCTCTTGAAAATTTATACAAACGTCATCATGCACATTACAATCATGAATCATCAAAATTCACAACTTTTGATCCGATTTTATATGTTGTGATCTTCATCACTTTTAAGAAGAATAAAAAAGGCGGATGCAATTGCCACAAAAAACACTGTTATGCACATTCTCTTCTCATCCAACCTACGAAAGAACTATTTCTCTGCTCTAATAAAATAAATGTCGTCTCTTTTCTTATTTACAACTTCTACTTAAAAGTTGTGCGTGGTTCTTTTGCCCAGGCAACACATGCATGGTTTTACAAACTTACCGCATGATATGGGCTAAATGAAAACCTCATCAAGGTAATTATAGGGAACTAAGAGGCGATGAAAATTTTAGGATTTATATTTTAACTCAACAACATCTATAGAAGAATAATAATTTTTTTTTCTATATACATACTTCACTATCAGCTTAGTTTTTATAAAACATTTCCTAAATTTTGTGAAAGATATAGCTAGAAAACAAATAGGGCGTCAAAGATTTAGGGATTAATATTTTCGACGAAATTTAAGTAAAAATAAATAAATAAACATTTTTAATATTTTTAATCACTATCTTCGTAAACTTTTAAGAAAAATTTCTTAAAAGATATTAATCGATTTTTTATATGAACTTTTAATTTGGAAAATATTGTATCACCATTTATTAAAAAATTAATTTTGGTAAAATATAACCAAAAATAATATTGTAAATACCTTACATATGTCTTATTTATATATTTTTTTGTTTCCTTTAGTTATTATTTTTGTATAGAAAATATCTGAATTTAAAATTGTTAACTAACGGAATGACAAAAATTGTTAATTGGCGAGATGACTACATGCGATTGGTCGTTCAACATCCTACGTGGACAGCCTCATGAGCTTATAGTTTCGACTTTTATATAGCATAGAAAAATAATATTGTAATCTATACTTTATATTTTTCTTATTTCTATATGTTGTTGTTTCAAAAATTCACATTTTTCTTTTTTTTCCATATATATTTTTTTTCATTTTAATTAATGTTTTAGTATAGAAAATATATGAATTTAAAAATTTTAATTAACATAATAGAAAAAATGTTAATTAGTGAGGTGGCTAATCGCGATTGAATGTTTAAAATCCTATGTGGAAGGCTTCAAGTATATAAAATGTTTACAAATATTATGTGTCATATTTTACTCAAGTATATAAAATGGATTTCAAAATTTTAGTAATTAAAATGATCTAATATTCGAACATCAAACTTAAAACATTAAAAATTACCAATCAATATTTAAATGAATAAAGTGTTACATGTATATATTGTATACCTTTTCTATTTTATTTTTTCACATACCTCTTGATTGATTATTCTATTCAAATTTTTTATTTATTTATCCCAATTATAAAATTTCTGTTTTTCTTGCTTCAATTTATTGTCATTCTTTCAATTTTATAAATAATTTATTTTGAATAACAAAGCGAATTAAACCAAACCAAATTAATCCTAACCGAATTAAAATGAACAAAAATGAGTTTGATTAGAGACTTGATGTTTTATTAAATTGAAATAACTGAATCAAATTTAACTCGACATCAAAATAAAATATCGACCCTTAATTGTAATTAAGAAGGGATATTGGAAAATTTGGTGAGACAAATAATAAGATTGTTTTAAATATTCTAATAACAAAAATTTTACAGTTTTTTTTTTGCATATGTTTTTTTTAAGTTTACATTTTTCTCGTTTCCATATATATTATTTTCTTTACTTTTTTCTAAGTATCTTAATTTTCTATTGATATTATTTTATATATTCTAATAACAAAATTTTACATTTTTTGTTTTCCCATATATTTTTTTAAAAAAGTTTACATTTTTCTTGTTTCTATATATATATATATATATATTCTTTTTTTATAAGTATCTTAATATAGAAAATTATTGGAATCCAAAATTGCTAATTACCTAGATGGCTAATCGTGAATAGTCTTTCAAAATTTTGTGGACAGTTTCTGAAGCTTATAGCTTCGACTTTTTTGTAGTATAGAAGCTAGTAGTTTCTACTTAAGCTATGAAATTTTTATAGCTTTTAGAACTTCAAATTTCTAAGATTATGGTCTCTAATAACTCCATATTTATGAAGATTATTACTATTTACAAATACATTTAAAAAATAACATCAAACTTTGATAGAGTTTTGAAAAATCTTAAATTGAATTACAATAAAATCTTCATAATATTTAAATCTATTCCTTCATACTTGTCCTCTTATTGATGATAAAAAAATACTCGAAAATAATACGGACAAATACAAAAAAAGAGTCACCTGCCATATTTAATTTAAGTGTCATCATAATCAGTTAGATTTGGCAAATAAACACGCCAAATTTTGGTTTCTGAAGAAACGGTTAAAAAGATAATTAGAGAACTCAAATTAATCAAACGATTATAATATATAGAACTCTATATATAATTACTTTTTTTTCTTTTTCTTTTAAGAATTACCCTTTTTGCTTCTCTTGTTCTTCTTCTTCAATATATAATTCTTTTCACTTTTTTTTTAATTTGATTTCTTTGCTTTCCACATGCGAACCATTTTTCATGCATATATTAACATAAAGAAATGAACAATATCCACACAAGAAAACAATTTGAAAGCTACATAAATTTTAGGATCGATAATACCTTGTAATTGCTTTAAAAGTCACAATTGAATGAACCTAGACTCGATTCAGTAGTGTAACCTGAAATGCAAATCAAACAGTCTAAAATCAGAAAATTAAACAATATTTGTTTATAGTTCATAGAGAAATAAATCAAAAAATATGTAGCACGAGAGTAAAATCGAAGCCGCATAATAGTAAATTCGTTTGAATCTGAAAACCAATTGTGTGGTCGAGGTTCAATATTTATAGTTTAATGTCTAGGGTGAACCCTCATAATTACCTTCTGTAATTTTACATTTTTTATTTAGAAAATTTCCAAAGAAATATATTCGCTGCATAATAATATTGAAATCTATACTTTACATTTTTCTTATTCCTATATTTTTTATTTCAAAAATTCACATTTTTCTTCTTTACCTGTTAGTACAAGATCAAACCGGCTAAAATCAGCAAAATTAAAAAATATTTGTTTATAGTTCATAGAGAAATAAATAAATAAAATATGTAGCACGAGAAAAAAAAATCAAAACCAACCGCATAATAGTAAATTCGTTTGAAACTGAATATTAATTGTGTGGTCGAGGTTCAATATTTATAGTTTAATGTCCAGGGCAAACCGTCATAATTACCTTCTGTAATTTTACATTTTTTAATTAGAAAATTTCCATATAAAAGTATATTTGCTGCATAATATTATTGAAGTCTATACTTTACATTGTTCTTATTTCTATATTTTGTTATTTCAAAATTTACATTTTTCTTCTTTCCATATATTGTTTTTTTTTTCTTTTTATTAATATTTAAGTATAGAAAATATAAGAATTTAAAAATGTTAATTAACATGCTATATAAAAATGTTAACCGACGAAGTGGCTATTCGCGATTGGTCGTTTAAAATCCCATGTGGACGGTCTAAGGAGCTTATAGCCTCGACTTTTATATAGTATAGATTATATTAACTAAATTCCGTAAAAGGGTAAATCGGAAAACCAATAACAGGGGAAATACGGTCACAAAAAGAGAAGAAAACCGGCAAAGTCACCGGAATCCGATGATATATTTAATCCTAGTACCTTCTTAGTCTAAGATTTACAAGTATTTGATGACTGGTTTGAATTAATGATAGAAAAAATCTTCTTCGAATATGACTTCACGATACTCGAGTCTCCGATTGCATAGCCCATAGCAAACTTGTGCACTTTTCATCCTCTGAATTGGATTGGTTGATTATGCACTCTTAGAGATTCTTGTTTAATGATTTCATTCTCTCTTTTTTTCCCCTTATATGCTTTGTAATGTTAAGACTATGAAAATACAAAAAAAAAAAATGTTGATTTGACATATGTAAGTTCATTACATGAAAGTGCATGGCATGCCAATTCGATTATTCTTCAATTGAGAACTATGAAAGTGTGAATTTGTTCTTCTTTATTCAACAATCGTAGTTATGTCTCTAAACTATATATACAAATTACATTTTTAATTCAACAAAAAATAGTCTTTAAACCAAAAAGGTTCAATGAATAATCATGCTCAAATTAGAAAATTATAATTTTCCCCAACATGTCTCAACGACTCAACCATAACACTCCTTACGCTGCACACTAACCCAACCACCGTTACGGACTCCGTTAGCATCCCACAACCTCACAACATTTCCGTTAATCACCGTTAAATCCACGTAACGGTACCAACCTTCATCTCCATTTCTCATCTTCACCACTCTCTCCCATCTCTCCCACCACTCTCCACTCGCACCTCCTCCATACTTAACGACCGTTGTCTCTCCGTCATCTTCTTCTCTCTCTCCGTCAATCATTTCCTCGTAGTACACGGTTAGCTTCCCCTTCGTTACTCCGTCATTACACAACAACAAACTCCAATCTTCCGTCTCCGTTACCTTAACACTAGGAGGTTTCGTCTCCACAACAAGAGCAGCCTTCGTGGCTTGTGGTTTTGGTGGCTCACGAGGAGATTCATCTATGAAACCGTCGTCCCTACCGCCGCCCCCGCTGGTGGTGGTAGCTCGGATACGCCAGAAACTAACGGCGGCCGTCACGACGGCAATCCATGTCCAAAGATTGTTAAAGACGAAGTTAACGTAGTCGAAAGCCAAAACCTCCAACGGAGAATCCAAAGTCGCCATTTCTGAAAATGTTTTTGTTATATTTTAAGGAAGAAGATTGAGTCAGTGGTTGGTTATATAGCGGATTAGTATGGGGAGAGATTGAATCTGAGCCGTTGGATTGATCTGAAGAGAGATAGATGGTGAGCCATTGGATCTTGCAAGTTGAACGGTGGATCTTTCATAGATGCTAAGGATCAAGACCGAAGATGCTTGTAGTGAAGAAAGATGCCAAGGCCCAAAATGGACCCAGGACTTTT